>NC_047110.1:53659150-53973317 GCF_902500255.1 Thalassophryne amazonica
TGTGAACACCCCCTTTTCTACTTTTGTTTACTAATAGCCCAATTTCATAGCCTTAAGAGTGTGCATATCATGAATGCTTGGTCTTGTTGGATTTGTGAGAATCTACTGAATCTACTGGTACCTTGTTTCCCATGTAACAATAAGAAATATACTCAAAACCTGGATTAATCTTTTTAGTCACATAGCACTACTATTATTCTGAACACTGCTGTATATTGTAAAATGCAAATGAATAAACTACCACAGTTTGAACAACACGGTCAGCCTTCAATGGTCTGCCTGAACTGATGTATAAGGTGAGCTCCATAAATGTGGGTGTGGTATGGACTGGTGCATGTGTTTGCTCTCAAAGAGCAGAAAGAAGCTGTTCATACTACGCCAAGCGCAGAGGGACATCAATGCAGACAGACTGGACCCGATCGTGGCATTAATCAGGGCTCCTCTCCGAGCTCATGTTGACTTCTCCTCCAGCTCTAATCCCACATCATAGTGTTTCCTAAGCATGAGATCATACCAACATGACTTGCCAACCACAGTGCTGGCCATGTTATGCTCAACCTTAAGGAGACATTACCATTACTTTTAGGACACCATCGGGTCTTGTTTTTCAGGTTCCCAATGGGATTTTTTAGACAGCATACAGTAAGCTACTCACTTACTCTTTGTTGGCTGAAGATTTCCATAAGGAGCAGGACTCAGCTGTTTTTGTCCCCCCCTTGCTCCCCACCACCGTCATCTGACAAAAAAGATTTCGGAAAAAAGTAACAAAAACAAACTACACATATCCCTCAGTTAAGCAATGGGGGGCACAGGTGACCCTTACACAAAAAAGTATACTTAACTTTATTTAATAAAATAAAGTTTAAGTCAGCATCAAATTTACTTCTTAAGTACATTTTACAGTACACTTGTAAATGTACTTGTTTCAATTCTTTTTGGTACTAAATTTGCCCTTTTTAGTTTGTAAAAGTATACTCGTAAGTACATTTTAAATGTTAGAGTAGTAAAGCTTATACTACTGTATTTATATGTTTGTGACCTACTCTTTAGTTTATGAAAGCACAGCATACCCAAAGGATTTTAATGACATGCCAGCTTGATTGGGATTTGACCCTATGGTCACAAGTCAACTTCCCGAAATCCTAGACCAGAGGTCTTCAACTCATTCCAGAAAGAGCCTAGAGGGTGTAACCACCCACTCCAACAGGTGATTTCACAGATTAACTGATTCCATCTGTTTGTAATTTCTCCCGGCTGTTTATGTAATTTACTGCCCCTTTTGAAGAACCAAACCATCTTCATTTTGAGTTTATTAAAGGTCACGTTAGAACCAGGCCTGGGACCCTCACAGACAGTGTCCATCTTGTGAAAGGCCCAGAAAAAAGCTCACATAACACTTTTATACAAAGGGGCGGCACAGTAGGTGTGGTTTAGTCTCACATTTATAATGTTACTGGCTCTCACCAACAGGGGGAAGTCTCCCTGTGTCTGACACTTGCACATATGATGGAAGTGAAACTTAACTCTTATATTTACACTTTAAACCAAAAACTCCAAACAGATAACAAAGGCAAATACTTAATCACTAACACAGAATAAGGAATTAGCACAGATATTATCTAATATGTTCAAAGTGATGTTAATCAGTGAAATCACCTGGTGGAGTGGGTGGTTCCAAAGAAAATCTGCACCCTCTTGGCCTTTTCTGGAATCAGTTTGAGACCTCTGTTTTAGATGTAGATCATGAATTCTAGCTTTATGGCACCTGATTTATGCCACCTGAAGACTGTGGCTTCTTACAGCTACTTGTCAGTATACACCAGGGATTCTGAGATATAGACATTTTCTGGTACACTGGTCAGACTCAACAAAGTATACTTTAAGTATAATCTTTAAAGTACATAACAAGTGAACTGAAAGGACACTTGCTTATTTTTACTTTAAAAGATATACTGCTAGTAATAAACTTCTTTTTGGTAAGGGAACCTGTAAGTCAGGTTTGATAACTGCTTATACACTCACTGAAAAGGTAACTAATAATGTTAAACTGAACTGATGAGTCACTCAACTTAATCTACCAATGACTAGTAACTGCTAATTTTATTAATAAGGCTATGGGTGTTTTATGGTCTTAGCATACTGAGATGATAATCACCATGTGCATAAATAATTAAAACAACAAATGAAACAACAGGCTATTTTTTTCCATTTTATTTATAAAGGGACCATGTACAATAAAAACATAAATGTTTCCATTTGATGCATTGTACCAGAGTTGGCTTAAAGCTAATTTACATCTGCAGTCCCTTGACAAATCACAGTTAAAATATAAATAATAAAACATCACAAAAATATAAACTCAAAACTATAAATCACCCACACAGACATATACACTCACATCCACACAAACACATTCACCAATCCTATTTACATAATGTTTCAAAAAAATCAGTGGTTACACATTTGAGTACCTTTCAGAAAATGTTTCAATTTGTTCTTGAAACTTCCAATAGAATCAGAGTTCTTGATGCCATCAGGGAGAGCATTCCACTGAGTCGTGGCTTTCACAGAGAAAGCTGACTGACCAAAAGCAGTACGACGGAAAGGCACAGAACAGTCTCTTATTGAAGATATTCTGGTAGATCTTATGGACTGCACTGGATGAATATTAACAAATTCACATAATGTGGAAGGAGCCAAGCCATTCAAAATCTTGAATGTAAGACACAGATTAGAGAACAGTTTATAGTTCTCAAAACTAAACAGATACAGCTTTTCTAGAATCCTGCAGTGGTGATATTGCATAGATTTTTTTATCTAAAGTTTTTAACGTTTGTTTATATAGAGATTCCAGTGGCTTAATAGTTGTTTCTCCAGCCTGCCCCCAACATGTGATACAATATGACAAATGAGAAAAAAATCATAGCATGCATAAAGGTCTTTGCAGCATCCATTGAAAGACAGCCTCTAATATGTCTAAAATGCATCAAATTATATCTGATAGTTTTGGTCATTTATTTCACGTGACTTAAAATTAAGATTTGAATCAATTACTACTCCAAGATATTTAAACTCCCTCACAATGTCAATCCTCTCAGCTTTTATAATGATTTTATCGCTCACACACTGGTTGGTTTTAGAAAAAAACATACCTTTTGTCTTACTTATGTTAAGGCTGAGACATGACTAGTCAAGCCACTCCATAATCCTTTCCATAGCAGCTGTAAGTTTCCTAGCTGCTAGTTCAGCAGTTTTTGCATGTGTGTATAAGACAGTATCATCAGCATACATTTGCAGATCCATGCCCTGACACACCTGTGGCAGATCATTAATATAAAGACTAAAGAGAAGGGGGCCCAAAACAGAACCTTGTGGCACACCCATTGTAGAGAGAACATCCTTAACTTTAACACATTGCATCCTATCAGATAAATAAGAAGCCATCCATTGCAGCGTTTCTGATGAAATATTAAAATCTGAAGGTTTTGAAATAAGAACACTATGATTTACCGTATCAAATACTTTTCTCGAATCCAAAAATACGGCACCAACTACCCCCCCCTTTATCTAGTTTAAATTTTATCTGCTCGATGAGATGTAAAACAGCTGTTTCAGTGGAGTGATTGGGCCTAAAGCCAAACTGCAATGGATGTAAACAAAATTTACTGTCTGCGAGATATGTAGTCAGTTGCTTAATTACAACCTTCTCAGCAACTTTCGAAAGCACTGTAAGTATACTTATTGATCTGAAATTACTCGCTTCATGACGGTCACCAGACTTAAAGATAGGAGTGACAATGTGTTGGTTCCAAGCACATGGAAAAACATTATGTTTTATTGATAAACTGATTAAGTGAGCAATTAGTGGCATTAACGTAGCCTGGTGTTTTTTAATAAACATGGTATCGAACTGAAAAACATCCCTACATTTGGAATTCTTTGAAGAACTGATAATTTTATTCACTTCTGTGACATCTGTTTGAGCCAAAACAAAAGCTTCATCAGGAGAAGTGATAGGTGTAATATCCAATTCCCTTTCAGTGAAATTTCTCACAAGATCGTTTACTGAATCAATAAAATAATGATTAAGAATTTTAGCAACAGCAGACTTGTCATCCATCAAAATTCCATCAATATTCAATTGAATATCTTCTGGGACAAGTGGCTCATTCCTCATCAAATTATTGATGCCCTGCCATATTAGTTTGCTATTACCTTTAGCATTATGTAAAATATTAAGATAAAATTGAGATTTAGCCTGCCTCAGTTCATAAATAACCTTATTCCTTCGGCCTTTAAAAATCAGCAAGTCTGTGCTCACTTTAGACTTAATGGCTTTTCTTAGCACAGCATCCCTTTCCTTCATGAGTTTCCACACATTGTCAGTTAACCATGGTAGATTTTGTTTTCTTTTACATTTTTTTCTGGATTTTAACAGTAAAACATTCTCTTACAGAGTTAATATTATTGACAAATATATTACAACTGCCCTCCAAATCCTCAGAGGCTATCCTAGCAGTCATGGGGCGAGAGGTGTGTGACCTGACTTAAAGTTAGTCTAACTAAATCTAGTGGTAGCTAATTGGTCAACTACACACTCATCTTCAACCGCTTAGTCCAATTAAGAGTCTATTCCAGCAGTCATAGAGTGCGAGGCGGGGTACACCCAGGACAGGATGCCAGTCTGTCACAGGACCATAAACAGACAAACAAACACATTCACACCCACTTGCACACAATTTAAAGATTCCAATCCACCTAACCCAGATGTCTTTGGATGTGGGAGGAAACCGGAGCACCCAGAGGAAACCCATGCAAGCACGGGGAGAACATACAAACTCCACACAGAAAGGCCACAGGCAGGAATTGAACCCATGACCTTCTAGCTGTGAGGCAACAGTGCCAACCACTAAGCCACCGTGCTGCCTAATTGGTCAACTAATGGAATTCAAATTTAGCTGAAAAGCTAATTTGTTAGCTTTCCTAAGGAGCTGTTAGCTTGTTAGCTTAACTTTATGCACCACTGCAATTAAACATGTCCGTCACTGGTAGTAGGATAAGAAAATAAAATACAGTTTTTTTTTCTGTTTACCACAGGTGTAGTCATAGTAGAGAAGCTTGAATCTTCGACTGGACTGGGTTGCTTGACGCGAGGACGTTTCGCTTCAAATCGCAGAAGCTTCCTCAGCTAAAATTCTTGCTCTGGTGGTCTGACTTCTGTCTTGACTCTTGTAGAGAAGAATAATCAAGAAGTCACAAAAGCTGGAGTTTTAAACCTAAACAGACCCCTCCTACCGAGAAGCAGACTGCTACAGGCTGGTGACTAAACAATAGCTCTAATTAGCACCTATTGTGCTCTAGTTAGCACCCTCCTAATGACAGAGCAGCTGTCCCTCTCCTGATGGCTCCCTTGATGACTCTGCTGATGATGTGAATGACTCATTACCATGAACAAAAGACTGAAACTGCTTTGACCTGAGTACCCCATTGTAAACAGGGGATAAAGCGTGTCTCAGACCCCCTCCCTGGTTAAGGCTGGGTTTCAAACATTTCACAAAGAATGCCTCCTTGACCCCTCTCTCAAACCATTTCTTCTCTCTGGCTAATATTTTAACTTCCTTGTCCTCAAACGTGTGGTTAGTGTCTTTAAGGTGGAGATGAACTGCAGACTGAGGTCCACTGGCGCCCTCTCTGCGGTGCTGGTATAGCCTTTTGTGTAAAGGTTGCTTAGTCTCACCTATGTAGTGTTCGTTACAGTTTTCCTGACATCTGATAGAATACACTACATTGCTCTGTTTGTAACTAGGGATCCTGTCCTTAGGGTGAACTAATTTCTGTCTCAAGGTGTTAACCGGTTTAAAGTAAACTGGGATTTTGTGCTGTCTGAAGATCCTCTGTAGTTTTTCCCCTACTCCTGCTTAAATAAGGGAGAGACACTCCTCTTCTTCTTGTCTCTGTCTCCTGTCTATCTGGTCTCTTTGTTCTCTGGGACTTCTGCACTTTGTCCAGGGACCATTGTGGGTACCCACAGATTCAAGCTTCTCTACTATGGAAACCACCTGGACAACTGAGAGCCTACACAGTAACACAGGTGTAGTCATTTTTCTGTGATAGCAGCAAGTCTCTGTGGGGAGTGGGTAAAACATTACTTTACTATTCTATGAAATTTTAAACATCCATTCACTAACTTCTTGTGGCATCCTGCTTGTACTGTGCTGAGGATGTTTGTATAGTATCCTGGATAAGGTGGGCCCCTGCTGATTTTGATGGTCATGTGACCAGGAAAAAGGGGCAATCATACCTGAAATATTAATAACACAAACTTGAGTGTTGGTGCGAGGAAACATAACGTAATGCTCTGTGTCTCCTGTTGTTCAGTACATTGGTGTATTTGCCTTCATTATATGTGTTTGATGTGTTGTACAACACCATGTATCTGTTTGCGTGAGAGACCTTTTGGCACAGCCAGAAGTGTATTCTGGATTCTGTACTACCCTGGGTTGTGTGCTGGTACTTTGTATTTAACATTACTCCTGGTGGATCAAGAGAAGTGAGGAGAGCCTCAGGCCCATCAATAGTTGAACAGGAGCACATTTTTGTGTGTCTGTAATGAGGCAAACCACATCACATCATCAATATTACATACTGGCTTAGGGCCAAGGGATGTGCTCTGTGATGTGTTAAAGTATAAAATATGAGTGTGTGCGTGTGTGCTGTTCATGTAGTTTAATGAAAGTTTTGCCAAGATTTAAGATGGCATTCTTTTATTTCATCTGTTTGACCTAAAATCACATAAATGATTCAAGAGTCTTTCGGAAAAACGGCATTTTGTGTGTTTACCTCGCAATTATAAAAGAAAACAGCAGCTTTTGTTTTATTCACACACAACTGATATGCAAGTTCTCACTGAACAAAAGTGCAAATATCAGCAGTACGTTTTTGCAGACTATGTTGATTTTTTCAAAGACTTCCTTTTTGGGATGACTGGGGGAGATCTAAAAATTTTGGTCCAGATGCCTTGGCATAATGCTTTATTCCACTGGAAAAGACAATAAATCTTTCTCTTTTATTCACAGACACACACTGAATTACACTTAAAATTTCAATGTTAGTGACACTTACATCCAATACATTGTGAAGCTCAACTCAGAAAAGATCCACATTTTTAATTTAATGGTTTATAAAGCTACAGGGCCACGCACATTTCACTAAACTGACAAAATTTAGATTCCACTGAAATTCAAGCATTATAATGTTGGTTTATTTTAGAAACATCATGTAAAATTACAGCTAATTTTAATCAATAGACCACATTTATCTGGGTGGAATTCCATAATGAATACTTTATTTTCTTTGTAACACCGTCTGCAGGAGGGCGTGTGTGTGTGTGTGTGTGTGTGTGTGTGTGTGTGTGTGTGTGTGTGTGTGTGTGTGTGTGTGTGTGTGTGTGTGTGTGTGTGTGTGTGTGCATATATGAGCTTCTTTTGAAAAGACCGGAAGTTACCTTGATGCAATGTATGACGCTGACGTCAGTGAGATGTCTGTAAATCACTCCAGAGGTGTTATCAGTTTACAAAAACGGCATTTCATTTTGGAAGTGTGGCAAAATTAAATCAGGATAATTGGTGAATGTTATCTTAATCTCTGAGCATGCGAGAATCACAGGCTGTCTCTCCGTTATTTTCAATGCAACTTGCTGTGAGCTACGGTCACTTCCTGATCATGTCATTCTGTGGGAAAGTGAAGTTTGCTCTTTAACATCTTGATTATTGTCCTTTACAACACTCTTTGTCCTCTTTGTTCAAAACTAATATAAATAATATGTCTGAAATTCGGTTTGCGTTTATTAAATTCCACGCAGATTAAATGTAGCAGACATGGATTATTTGTTATAATTGTTTATCAAATTTTCAGGGTATCATGCAATGCAATCTCTTATTAATGTTACGAAAAGCATAAAAAAATTACATTCTTGTCATATAATATTCATTTACAATTGTCATCATGTGGATTCTCTATGTTGTTTGACTGCAGCGACTCTCTGGCGCGCAAGGGATTATGGGATACGTCAATAGGGCGAAAAGGATGAAATACAGCTCCTATACACCTCACTTGTAGATGCTAACTTTGGGGGTAATGGAGGTGTGGCTGTAGATGAAAAATCATCCACTGTTCCAAACAGGTAATTATGCAGCTGCTTGTCCATGATTGCAAAATTTTGACCACTGAGTTCACGGAATTTACATGTACTCTTGGAAACTGTAGTGTGCTACTGAATTCAGGACACTCGTGCATAACAATATTACATTTACACAAGCCCACTAAATGGCATGATGGATGACCCCTGCCTGTGGACTGGACACCTGCACCGACTTCTCATCAAATTCATCTTTTGTTGTGCTATGTTCTGTTTTGTAAAACTCTGCAAAACCTTGTAACTGTTAGAATGGCCTAAGCAGTAGGTCACCCCTCTGAGTCTGGTCTGCTTGAGGTTTCTTCCTCAATATCATCAGAGGGAGTTTTTCCTTACCACTGTCACCTGCGTGCTTGCTCTCAGGGTCGGTAAAGGTTAGACCTTCTGTGAAGCTCCTTGAGGCAGCCTTGTTGTGAACTGGCGCTATATAAACTAAATAAATTAAATTACATTACATACAAATGTAATATGACTGTAGTCAAGCATTACATTATAAAAGGTTACATCCAACACTGGTGGTTATGAATGCTGTATTACGTTTCTGCTCATAAACACCCCTAAATCTCACAAACGGTATTTTTTAAAATGGTCAAATCAGATCAGTCCTCGTACACAGTAAAATCACCAGGGTAAAACTGGCACTGACAGTGTTGAATTAACACTGTCAGTGTACATATGGACCTACTCTAGTCAGAGTGGGCCCATATGTTCAATGTTAGTGTTAATTTAACACTGGTAATTTTACTGTGTACAATGTCACATGCATATTTTCATTTCACCGAAGCATCAGAGGCAGAGGCGTTCAAGGCAGTGCAACATTAAATTCAGTCAAGAAATTTGGATAAACTGTGCTAACACCTGATCTGTTTACATATGAAAATGCCACACATACACACATGTAAAAAAATACAGTGCTGGAAAGTTCACTCTTCTTCCTGGATCATTGCGTCTCATACCCCTTGGCCAACTGAATACTACTCAGAAACGAAGTACAGACAAGAATGTTAATGGCTACCATCAAAGCCTCCTCCTTGAGGTGAGCGCACCCATGTGTTTGGACCTGATCTGATCTGATTGGCTCATCATCTGATGCGTTGCACAGGCAAGCTCGAGCGGAGTGTTAGAGGTCTACCTAAATAATTTAGAGCTTGCATTTGTATTGATCAGGTAGTGCTGCTCTCCATGGACCCCCTCCCCAGCATCTCAACATCCTTCTCGACCCCCTTGTTTTTCCACCGTAACCTCGTGCCCTTAGCTTTGCCTTGCCTCTTCTGCAATTCCCCCCACTTCCACATCAAACAGAGCACAGGTACAATGCTACGAGGGAGCAGAAAATGCCTGAGAAGGGATCAAATGGGGAAAGAGAAGGAGAGAGCTTTTTTAGTTGTGAGTCCACAAATGGGACTGAAACTAAACAAAAGTTGATGAAGGAATGTCTGGAGACTGACAGAAATCATGTGTGTGGAGAACGATGGATTGTCTGCTTCCTTGGTGATGCGTGTCAGTGGAAATGTAGAAATTGACGTATTATATGCATGGAGGAAAACTGCTTCAACTTTTATGACTGCATCATGCGCTGTGTGTTACCACACCAGAAT
The DNA here is from genome assembly GCF_902500255.1 of Thalassophryne amazonica. Lineage (NCBI taxonomy): Eukaryota > Metazoa > Chordata > Actinopteri > Batrachoidiformes > Batrachoididae > Thalassophryne > Thalassophryne amazonica. Next base: position 53,668,943 of record NC_047110.1, read on the forward strand.
AGATTTATAGAACAGACAGAAGCAGATCCAGCACAATAGGCAAGAACATGGTAATTGCTTGGCGCAATGAAAAGGCCCTTTTCTTGCTGTCTGTGAGCATTGCAGTCCGGAACAAATATGATAATGCTTGTGTTGCCAAGCAAAATATCTGTTTCTCACAATCCAGCTTCACTGTGCACACTGAGAAAATTTGGCCGTGCTTGCAGTTAGACCATTAAGAAAACAGAAGATAATATGAATGTGTGAAAGACAACATCACAACCAAGGCTTTGAACTGTTTCAAGGAGCAAATATTGAATCAGAAACTTTATATTTGTGATGTACTGGAACAGGAATGTTTACTTGAAATAATGATAAAAATGTTTTTTGTTTTTTTTTGCTAAATAAACTGCTTTTATATGGCGCTTTTACCGCTGAATGCGAGGCTCAAATGTCTCACATTCACTCATACACACCAATGTCACTGTGCTGCCATGCAAGACCCTCAACTGCACACTAAGAGATTAAGGACATTGCCCAAAGGACCTTAATGATCTTCCTGTCTGGCAGGGGTTTGAACCGAGGATTCTGTGGTCTCAACCACTAGACCATCACTTACCTCTTTCACTGCAACTAAAACATTTCCTGCTTGGAGTAACTCAATGCTGAGTTCATTTCCTGTCTTCTTCTGAACATCATGCACGTCTTTGAATGGCAGAGTAAAATTTACCAGCGGCAGGTGATTAAAGTAATGTAGGATGCAGCATCCTTGTTTCCAAGCAGAATAGGTAAATATTGTGCTCACTACATTGTACGTGGGAGTCTTAGGGCAGTCTCCTGACTTTTGATACCTGGTTGGGTATGTTTTTTGACTGAAAAAGGTGGAAGGTGTGGTAAAAGTAGCATTGTAAAACATGATGAGTAATCGGGAAAGTTTTAAACATATTCAGAAAAATTTGTGATATTGGAACAAATCCTGATCCATGCAACATGAAAAATCTGATTTGAGTGATGCATATCAGAGGTACTCCTGTAAAAGTGTGTGAAAGTGGACAAGCAGGTACCATATATGCAATAGTCAGGACCTACTGTTCTCTGAGCTGAAGCCTCCAACTGATCCTCCTCCACAACAGGAAATCCATGAAAATGAGTCGTGCTCTTCAAGAGAAGACAGTTTTGAGACGTTAACATGCATCGACTTATGCACAAAAAACAACTGTGTAATGGGAATCTATGTACTCAAGTTTAAAGTGTATCTGAAAGTATTCACAATGCTTCACTTTTTCCACATTTTATGTTACAGCCTTATTCCAAACACAGTACCCCATAATGACAATGTGAAAAAAAGTTTTTTGGGTTTTTTTTACAAAACAAACTTTCCTTAAAAACATTCCAAGGATGTTAGGCCTAACATTCTCAAAACATTTATGCTAATGTTCCTATCAAACATTCAGGGAACAAAAAACTTTCCTCTGAAACATTCCAAGAACAGTTAACATTCTGATAACATTTGATTAACTGAATAACATCACTTTGAACAGATGGAATTAGTTAATCAGTGAAAATCAGTGAAATCACCTGGTGTAATTGGTGGTTGCAAAGAAAACCTACAACCCTCTCGTCCCTTTCTGGAATTAGTTGAATACCCCTGCCTAATTTGTTAACTGCTATACGATACACACACTCATCTTCAACCGCTTACTTCAATTGAAGGTCATGGGGGGGGGGGGGGTACAGGAGCCCATCCCAGCAGTCATAAGGCATGAGGTAGGTGCACCCTGGACAGGGCACCAGTCTGTTGCAGGGCCACACATACAACCCCAATTCCAGTAAAGTTGGGACGTTGTGTAAAATGTAAATAAAAACAGAATACTGTTGTGTGTTGGGGGGTTTGGCTGGACATTTTGGTGTTGTTTTCTTTTCTTTGCTCACCAGGTGGTATGCAAACTAGTTTTTTGTCTGTGGAGAAGGTGCTGGCAGAAGAGTCCTTCACCCTCATCAGCATTATTGGCTGCACTTGTGGAGGATGTTCACGTGCAGGCCTAATGACTTGCAGCACCTGTGGATGATGCTCATGTGCAAACTTAAAGACTTTCAGCTGAAGCAGATAATGAGATGGCGTTCTGCATTTAAGCCATGAGTGATTCGAGCAGAATTGCCGGGAACTCGACCTTGTGACGTTCGTTTGTGAGACGCTGAGGACCGCGCCTGGGTTTGACACATCGTGCCTGTGAAGGAGGACGGGTGAGGGACACATGCTGTCAGCACACATCAGAGGTGATGATTGTCTGAATAAGTGTTAACAGTAATTTGGTATTTTGTTACACAGCATATTTGAACATTGATGAGAATTGTGCAGCTCGCTTCTCACTGCCGTGGCGTACGGAATGATGATCCTCCACCTGTTGTGAGAAGCTGCTCATTTACATAAAGCTTAAATTCAGACCTGAATGTGTTGCTGATAGTGTGTGCCTTTGAAGGATATTTGTTGTAGCTGCTGACTTACCTCACCTTTTCCATCCTTCAGAGTCAGTTTGTCGTGTCCACCTGGGGGGTGTTCGGCGGTGAGTCTGGGTCCAGAAGCATCGGGCTTCGATCCATTTGGGCGCTGGAGAGCGCGCCGTCCTTCACCTCGCCAGACAAACCGCACATTTATGTTGTACACAGTTATTGCACAGAAGGGAAATAAATGTTTTGTTTTTGGAACCGTTTTCTGGTTATTTTAGCACTGGGTTCAGTCAGACGCTGGTCGCGCTCCTCAACTCGCATCTGCACATAACAAATACACCACAAAGACAAGATATTTAATGATCAAACTGATAAACTTTATTTTTTGTGCAAATATTTGCTCATTTTGAAATAGATGCCAGCAACACATTTCAAAAAAGCTGGGACAGTGGTACAGTGGGGCCAAAAAGTATTTAGTCAGGCCCTGATTATGCAAGTTCTCCTACTTAGAAAGATGAGAGAGGTCTGTAATTTTCAACATAGGTACACTTCAACTATGAGAGACAAAATGAGGAAAAAAATCCAGGAAATCACATTGCAGGATTTTTAAAGAATTTATTTGTAAATTGTGGTGGAAAATAAGTATTTGGTCACCCACAAACAAGCAAGATTTCTGGCTCTCACAGACCCGTAACTTCTTCTTTAAGAAGCTTTTCTGTCCTCCACCTTTTACCTGTATTAATGGCACCTGTTGGAACGCATTATCTGTATAAAAGACACCTGTCCACAGCGTTAAACAGTCAGACTACAAACTCAACCATGTCCAAGACCAAAGGGCTGTCAAAGGATACCAGGAAGAAAATTGTAGATGTGCACCAGGCTGGGAAGAGTGAGTCTACAATAGGCAAGCAGGTTGGTGTGAATAAATCAACTGTGGGAGCAATTGTAAGAAAATGGAAGACATATAAGACCATTGATAATCTCCCTCGATCTGGGGCTCCATGCAAGATCTCATCCCGTGGGGTCAAATTGATCATGAGAACCGTGAACAAAAATTCCAGAACTACATGGAGGGACTTGATGAATGACCTGTAGAGAGCTGGGACCAAAGTAACAAAGGCTACACACTACACAGAGAGGGACTCAAATCCTACAGTGCCATGCGTGTCCCTCTGCTTAAGTCAGTACATGTCCAGGCCCGTCTGAAGTTTGCCAGAGAGCATATGGATGATCCAGAAGACGATTGGGAGAATATCATGTGGTCAGATGAAATCAAATTATAACTTTTTAGTAAAAACTCAACTAGTCGTGTTTGGAGGAAGAAGAATGCTGAGTTGCATCCCAAGAACACCATATCTACTGTGAAGCATGGCGGTGGAAACAATATGCTTTGGGGCCGTTTTCTGCAAAGGGGACAGGACGACTGATCTGTGTTAAGGGAAGAATGAACGGGTATCATGATATTTTAAGCCAAAACCTCCTTCCTTCAGTGAAGATGCAATGTGGCTGGGTCTTCCAGCATGACAATGATCCCAAACACACCGCTCGGGCAATGAAGAAGTGGCTCCGTAAAAAGCATTTTAAGGTCCTGGAGTGGCCTAGCCAGTCTACAGACCTCAACCCCATGGAAAATTTGTGGAGGGAGTTGAAAGTCCATGTTGTCCAGTGACAGCCCCAAAACATCACTGCTCTAGAGGAGATATGCATGGAGGAATGAGCCAAAATACCAGGTACAGTGTGTGAAACCTGACCAACAAAGATTATGTTACAAAGTATTGAGTTGAACTGGTGGTTGGCTCTCACTGCGGTATTGTATCACTTCCTGTTCCGGAGCACAGCGGTGTTTTGCTATATCTGTTAGCTGTTTAATCTGTGCAGTTAGATTGATCTAGTTAATAGATAACGATTTATTTCACAGTGTAATCTTCACGTGCCTTAACTAAAGCACTCCCTCTGCTGAATCACCTCTAAATTATTTACACATTATTCACTTTGCATGTTTTTAGGAATCCGCTAGCTTAGCGCAGCTACTAGCTCTTAGCCAGTTTAGCATGGTGGCTTCTCCTGTCTCTCCCACACTTTTCTGCTCTGGGTGTGAAATGTTTAGTTATTCCTCAGCCTCCTTTACCAGTAATGGTACTTGTAATAAGTGTAGCTTATTCGTAGCTTTGGAGGCCAGGCTGGGCAAATTGGAGACTCGGCTCCGCACCTTGGAAAATCCTACAGCTAGCCACGCCCCTGTAGTCGGTGCGGACCAAGGTAGCTTAGCCGCCGTTAGTTCCCTCCCGGCAGATCCCGAGCAGCCGGGAAACCAGGCCAACTGGGTGACTGTGAGGAGGAAGCGTAGTCCTAAACAGAAGCCCCGTGTACACCGCCAACCCGTTCACATCTCTAACCGTTTTTCCCCACTCGGTGACACACCCGCTGAGGATCAAACTCTGGTTATTGGCGACTCTGTTTTGAGAAATGTGAAGTTAGCGACACCAGCAACCATAGTCAATTGTCTTCCGGGGGCCAGAGCAGGCGACACTGAAGGAAATTTGAAACTGCTGGCTAAGGCTAAGCGTAAATTTGGTAAGATTGTAATTCACGTCGGCAGTAATGACACCCGGTTATGCCAATCGGAGGTGACTAAAATTAATATTGAATCGATGTGTAACTTTGCAAAAACAATGTCGGACTCTATAGTTTTCTCTGGGCCCCTCCCCAATCGGACCGGGAGTGACATGTTTAGCTGCATGTTCTCCTTGAATTGCTGGCTGTCTGAGTGGTGTCCAAAAAATGAGGTGGGCTTCATAGATAATTGGCAAAGCTTCTGGGGAAAACCTGGTCTTGTTAGGAGAGACGGCATCCATCCCACTTTGGATGGAGCAGCTCTCATTTCTAGAAATCTGGCCAATTTTCTTAAATCCTCCAAACCGTGACTATCCAGGGTTGGGACCAGGAAGCAGAGTTGTAGTCTTACACACCACTCTGCAGCTTCTCTCCCCCTGCCATCCCCTCATTACCCCATCCTTGTAGAGACGGTGCCTGCTCCCAGACCACCAACAACCAGTAAAAATCTATTTAAGCATAAAAAATTCAAAAGAAAAAATAATATAGCACCTTCAACTGCACCACAGACTAAAACAGTTAAATGTGGTCTATTAAACATTAGGTCTCTCTCTTCTAAGTCCCTGTTCGGAAATGATATAATAATGGATCAACATATTGATTTATTCTGCCTTACAGAAACCTGGTTACAGCAGGATGAATATGTTAGTTTAAATGAGTCAACACCCCCGAGTCACACTAACTGCCAGAATGTTCGTAGCACGGGCCGAGGCGGAGGATTAGCAGCAATCTTCCACTCCAGCTTATTAATTAATCAAAAACCCAGACAGAGCTTTAATTCATTTGAAAGCTTGTCTCTTAGTTTTGTCCATCCAAATTGGAAGTCCCAAAAACCAGTTTTATTTGTTGTTATCTATCGTCCTCCTGGTCGTTACTGTGAGTTTCTCTGTGAATTTTCGGACCTTTTGTCTGACTTAGTGCTTAGCTCAGATAAGATAATTATAGTGGGCGATTTTAACATCCACACAGATGCTGAGAATGACAGCCTCAACACTGCATTTAATCTATTGTTAGACTCGATTGGCTTTGCTCAAAATGTAAATGAGTCCACCCACCACTTTAATCATACCTTAGATCTTGTTCTGACTTATGGTATGGAAATTGAAGACTTAACAGTATTCCCTGAAAACCCCCTTCTGTCTGATCATTTCTTAATAACATTTACATTTACTCTGATGGACTACCCAGTAGTGGGGAATAAGTTTCATTACAGTAGAAGTCTTTCAGAAAGCGCTGTAACTAGGTTTAAGGATATGATTGCTTCTTTATGTTCTCCAATGCCATATACCAACACAGGGCAGAGTAGCTACCTAAACTCTGTAAGTGAGATAGATTATCTCGTCAATAGTATTATATCCTCATTGAGGACAACTTTGGATGCTGTAGCTCCTCTGAAAAAGAGAGCCTTAAATCAGAAGTGCCTGACTCCGTGGTATAACTCACAAACTCGCAGCTTAAAGCAGATAACCCATAAGTTGGAGAGGAAATGGCGTCTCACTAATTTAGAAGATCTTCACTTAGCCTGGAAAAAGAGTCTGTTGCTCTATAAAAAAGCCCTCCGTAAAGCTAGGACATCTTACTACTCATCACTAATTGAAGAAAATAAGAACAACCCCAGGTTTCTTTTCAGCACTGTAGCCAGGCTGACAAAGAGTCAGAGCTCTATTGAGCCGAGTATTCCTTTAACTTTAACTAGTAATGACTCTATGACTTTCTCTGCTAATAAAATTTTAACTATTAGAGAAAAAATTACTCATAACCATCACAAAGACATATCGTTCTCTTTGGCTGCTTTCAGTGATGCCGGTATTTGGTTAGACTCTTTCTCTCCGATTGTTCTGTCTGAGTTATTTTCATTAGTTACTTCCTCCAAACCATCAACATGTCTATTAGACCCCATTCCTACCAGGCTGCTCAAGGAAGCCCTACCATTATTTAATGCTTCGATCTTAAATATGATCAATCTGTCTTTATTAGTTGGCTATGTACCACAGGCTTTTAAGGTGGCAGTAATTAAACCATTACTTAAAAAGCCATCACTTGACCCAGCTATCTTAGCTAATTATAAGCCAATCTCCAACCTTCCTTTTCTCTCAAAAATTCTTGAAAGGTAGTTGTAAAACAGCTAACTGATCATCTGCAGAGGAATGGTCTATTTGAAGAGTTTCAGTCAGGGTTTAGAATTCATCATAGTACAGAAACAGCATTAGTGAAGGTTACAAATGATCTTCTTATGGCCTCAGACAGTGGACTCATCTCTGTGCTTGTTCTGTTAGACCTCAGTGCTGCTTTTGATACTGTTGACCATAAAATTTTATTACAGAGATTAGAGCATGCCATAGGTATTAAAGGCACTGCGCTGCGGTGGTTTGAATCATATTATCTAATAGATTACAATTTGTTCATGTAAATGGGGAATCTTCTTCACAGACTAAGGTTAATTATGGAGTTCCACAAGGTTCTGTGCTAGGACCAATTTTATTCACTTTATACATGCTTCCCTTAGGCAGTATTATTAGACAGCATTGCTTAATTTTCATTGTTACGCAGATGATACTCAGCTTTATCTATCCATGAAGCCAGAGGACACACACCAATTAGCTAAACTGCAGGATTGTCTTACAGACGTAAAGACATGGATGACCTCTAATTTCCTGCTTTTAAACTTAGATAAAACTGAAGTTATTGTACTTGGCCCCACAAATCTTAGAAACATGGTGTCTAACCAGATCCTTACTCTGGATGGCATTACCCTGACCTCTAGTAATACTGTGAGAAATCTTGGAGTCATTTTTGATCAGGATATGTCATTCAAAGCGCATATTAAACAAATATGTAGGACTGCTTTTTTGCATTTGTGCAATATCTCTAAAATTAGAAAGGTCTTGTCTCAGAGTGATGCTGAAAAACTAATTCATGCATTTATTTCCTCTAGGCTGGACTATTGTAATTCATTATTATCAGGTTGTCCTAAAAGTTCCCTGAAAAGCCTTCAGTTAATTAAAAATGCTGCAGCTAGAGTACTGACAGGGACTGGAAGGAGAGAGCATATCTCACCCATATTGGCCTCTCTTCATTGGCTTCCTGTTAATCCTAGAATAGAATTTAAAATTCTTCTTCTTACTTATAAGGTTTTGAATAATCAGGTCCCATCTTATTTTAGGGACCTCATAGTACCATATCACCCCAATAGAGCGCTTCGCTCTCAGACTGCAGGCTTACTTGTAGTTCCTAGGGTTTGTAAGAGTAGAATGGGAGGCAGAGCCTTCAGCTTTCAGGCTCCTCTTCTCTGGAACCAGATCCCAATTCGGATCAGGGAGACAGACACCCTCTCTACTTTTAAGATTAGGCTTAAAACTTTCCTTTTTGCTAAAGCTTATAGTTAGGGCTGGATCAGGTGACCCTGAACCATCCCTTAGTTATGCTGCTATAGACTTAGACTGCTGGGGGGTTCCCATGATGCACTGAGTGTTTCTTTCTCTTTTTGCTCTGTATGCACCACTCTGTCTCTGTCTTTTTCCTGGTTCTCTCCCTCAGCCCCAACCAGTCCCAGCAGAAGACTGCCCCTCCCTGAGCCTGGTTCTGCTGGAGGTTTCTTCCTGTTAAAAGGGAGTTTTTCCTTCCCACTGTCGCCAAGTGCTTGCTCACAGGGGGTCGTTTTGACAGTTGGGGTTTTTCTGTAATTATTGTATGGCTTTGCCTTGCAATATGAAGCACCTTGGGGCAACTGTTTGTTGTGATTTGGTGCTATATAAATGAAATTGATTTGATTTGATTTGAACTTTTGTTATTGAGAACTTGCACAATCAGGGGCTGACTAAATACTTTTTTACCCCATTGTATGTGTATCACTGTGTTACATCACCTTTCCTTCTAACAACACTCAATAAGCATTTGGGAACTGAGGACACTAATTGTTGAAGCTTTGTAGGTGGAATTCTTTCCCATTCTTGCTTGATGTAGGACTTCAGTTGTTCAACAGTCCGGAGTCTCCATTGCTGTATTTTGCGCTTCATAATGCACCACACATTATCAATTGGGCCACAGGTCTGGATTGCAGGCAGGCCAGTCTAGTACCCGCACTCTTTTACTACGAAGCCACGCTATTGTAACACGTGCAAAATGTGGCTTGGCATCATCTTGCTGAAATAATGTAAGTAGGGACATTGCTGAAAAAGACGTTGCTTGGATGGCAGCGTGTGTTCCTCCAAAACCTGGATGTACCTTTCAGCATTGACGGTGCCATCACAGATGTGTAAGTTGCCCATGACATGGACACTAACACATCCCCATACCATCACAGATGCTGGCTTTTGATGGATGGTCTTTCGCTTTGCATTTTAGAGTTTTAACTTGCACTTGTAGGTGTAGTGATGAACTGTGTTAACTGACAATGGTTTTCTGAAGTGTTCCTGAGCCCACGCAGTGAGATCCTTTACACAATGATGCAGTTGTTCACAAAGTGGTGATCCTTGCCCCATCTTTGCTTGTGAATGGCTGAGCCTTTTGGGGATGCTCCTTTTATACCCAATCATGATACTCTGTTGCTGTTGCCAATCAGATGTTCTATGAGCATTCATCAACTTTCCCAGTTTTTTGTTGCCCCGTCCCAACTTTTTTGAAACGTGTTGCAGGCATCCATTTCAAAATGAGCAAATATTTGCACAAAAACAAAAAAGTCTATCAGTTTGAACATTAAATATCTTGCCTTTGTGGTGTATTCAATTGAATATAGGTTGAAGAGGATTTGCAAATCACTGTGTTCTGTTTTTATTTGCATTTCACACAACATTCCAACTTCACTGGAATTGGGGTTGTAGACAAACACAGTCACACCTACAAATAATTTAAAGTTTCCAATTCACCTAATCTGCATGTCTTTAGGGAACCCACGCAGACACGGGGAGAACATACAAACTCCACACAGAAACGCCACAGGTGGGAATCGATCCCATGACCTTCTTGCTGTGAGGCAACAGTGCTAACCACTAAGCCACCATGCTGCCCCATATCATATACAATACAGTAAAATGTATAATTGGTCAACAGACATTTTATAATGTGTAAAGCTGCATGTTATTATGTCACCCAGACTTACATAGAATGTTATTAACTGGTATTTCATTTGATTTCAATTCTTCGGTTCAGGAACAATAATTTTAAAGTGTTCCCAAAATAAAAATGTTACAATGCAGATTCTGCTCAGATTGAACTGATTTTAAAAAGTAAAAAAATAACAAGGAACATTTCTGGGTTGAAGCCTTGGTCCACAGCTTTAGCTGGATTCTTGCAGAAGCACCAGAAAGACAAGTGTAGAGGAGGAAATGTGTGACTGTAATAGAGGGAGTTGAGAGATGAATTATTGAGGATTTGACATGGAGGAGAGACGGCTCTTTAGACAGGGTGTAGTGCATCTACTACACACGGGAAACTCACACGTCACTGGGCGGCAGTGCCAAGGATGTTTTAATAGAGTCACCCAGACAGACTTACTGACAGAATTTCATCCAGACTGGGCCATACAGGAATCTGTTCTGCCGAGATTCCTGCATCAAGAGAAAATTAATGTTACAAAAAACACACCATCGTCATGGATGTCTCCTCCTTTTCCATAAATTCAGGGGGATTCCAGAGTTGAGGAATAGCAATGCATCCCTTTTTCCCTGCTGCAAAGGTTTCATTCCTTTGTGTGTAGAACTGTAGTTTTTGGGAGCGTCCTTCTTTGAGCCGCAGACGTTTCCCCCATACTCTGATCTGTCTGGCTGGAAACGGCCCAGTGGCTGAGCTCTTTTCTTCCAGTGATGCAGTGGTCTGTGGTCCCGTCACTCAGGACCTTGTTTACTGGGTGGATCAATAGTTAACTTGCTGCTGGATATGCTACGCTGTAGATCTCCACAGCTGGGTAATAGACCTCTGGCAGTTTTCTATCCAGCTCTCGTTTGTGGTGATCTGTGATGAATGGAGGCTTAGCTCGGCTATCTCAGTTGCATCCAATTACCTCATCAGTCTCGTCTAATATGCTTGTCAATAAGGGCTGGCTGATTACAATGTGGACAGTCAGGTGGGTTAGATTGTTTTTTGTTGAACTACTGTAAAAGTCACCCAAAGCTACATTTAGCAGGTTCTTTAATTGAGCACCTTTTTTTAAGGTGCATCAGCTCGAGGCATCAGAGTGTTTGCCTGCACATTGTGTGAGATATTGTGGTCTTTTGTAACCTTTCCTCTTCACTCCTCCTTCGGGGGTTTTTGTCTCATTAGCTACCCAGTTAGTGTTTACTTCACATTTAAATTTGTGAGCAGCTGAGCTGCATGAGAGGTGCAGTGTGAACACACTTGCAGATTGTTGTGTCTTTACACATGTACATCATGAACATTAATTATGCCAAAGATTGTATTCGCGTGGTTAAGGCATTGGGCTTGAGACCAGAAGATCCTCTGTTCAAATCCCAGCCTGACTGGAAAATCACTAAGGGCCCCTGGGCAAGGTCTTTAATCCTCTATTGCTCCCCGTGTATAGTGAGCGCCTTGTATAGGAGCACCCTCACATTGGGGTGAATGTGAGGCATTATTTGTAAAGCACTTTGAGCGTCTGATGCAGATGGAAAAGCGCTATAGTCCATTTAATCCCAGGGGAAATCGCATGCCTATGAATGTACCCTGCCATATGCTACACAGAAAAATTACCAGTGTTAAATTAACACTGACAGTGAACATATGGTCCCACTCTGTCCAGAGTAGGACCATATGTGCACTGGCAGTGTTAACACTGGCAGTGTGTTTTACCCTGATGATTTTACTGTGTATAGCTAGATCTCTTACACTTTGTTAACATCATAACTAAAATAATGCATACTGTCATCTTGTAAGTTCCCAAATTAAACTTGATCCCATTACAGTAGATCTCACAACTGAAGCATAGTACTTGCTTGAGAAATAACAAGAGCATGGGGGCACACCATGCAGAACTGAACTTGCGTCGGGAACATCAGTGTAAAACTTGAGCTAAATTTCAATACAGATATGTACTGCATCTACTATGGCAACTTCAAAGCAGTATCAATAACTAGGATGAAAACCAAGTCTTACAGAGGTTGTGAAACCCATTGGTACTGGTCTTGTCTGCGGATTCCGTAGCATGAAGCAGATGATGGTGTACGACTCCCTCATCCGACACTGGATGTCTGTCTGGCAGAGGTTACTTCCCCAGCGTAGGAAGGTACTCATTCATAGCTGGGTGGAATGAGATAATGTGGATAAAGTGTTTTGTCCAAAGACACCTGTTCAAAATGTCAAATCTTACAAAATCTTTTGGGACAGATGTTGTTCTTGTTCCACTAATAAATTAAAGATCTGTGCCAAATTTTATTGTCATTGGATATTGTTTAGGGGTCCCCCACAAATCAACAATTTTACTCAAACAAGCAAAAGGGGAGACGACTTACAGTAATGTTTTCCTCTGGGTGAACAATCAACCACCACTTTTTGCGATTAAAAGCCATCGCATGTGCCTGCAAAAGAAAAATAATGGCATCAGAGTCTTCTCCCGTTAGGGTGACGTTGCCTTGACAGCAGAGGGAGAGGAAAATGTCACTCTGGGGGAACTCTAAATCTTATCTGATTGAGTTTAAATTTGGTCTGCACCTATAAAACCCCAAGGGAAACAAAAACAACATGTGGACCGAAGTCTCTCACAACTTTAATTTTTTCACTATATAATATGAACAGCCCTAAGGGCCCGTTCACACATAGTGCGAAGTTTGGACGAAGTTCATACTTAGCGCGCATGACGCAGGAATCGTGTGCAAACCGTGTAATGTCGTCCCTGCCTCCAATGCCTCGTACACCTGTTGCTACAACTATTTGCACACACAAGCTCCTGAAAGACAAAGTGTGCGCTGTGCAAACCCATCACACCCTCTCGTGGCAGGTGCCGACCAAATTCCAGGTGACACGTAAGAAACTTCTAACACCACTCACATGACACTTAGAAAATGCATGGCCAGTCACACTCTTGGCACAACTACAGACTGCAGACAATCACTTTCGTATTTGCAGAGAAATGTTTTTGTTGTTGTTGTTTTTTGTTTTCACATAAGCGGCGCAATGTTGTCCCACAGGTACTGGCTGTTTTTTTTTATATTTCTTCATCTTGCACTGTGTGTTCCTGCCCGAAAGACACCGAACTGTTTCGCCGTTTTTGTCCAAACACCATCCAAACTTTGCACTATGTGTGAAGGGACCATAAAGGACACAGACAGGTAACAATTGGGAATCGAACCCAGGTCTACATATTGTGTAATACAGCTCGTCATAACACTGAGCTACTTATTCTACATGTCACCGTCATATGTTGGTTGACCAAGGATGAATAGAAAATGTGCAGGGCAGGACTTCCTGAAGGCCAGATGTGAGAACCATTGCTACATATCACTGCGATTTATAGGATTGAAGAGATAGAAATCAAATTTGACATTTACCCAATTTCCTATTGCTAAATGTGTTGCTATACTGTCACAAAAGGATGTATGATGCATTGGTCTACTAATACAAAATGGACTAATCATCACTATTTGATGACTTAGAATGAGAATGGATTGGCTTGTCGAACCATAAATTGAATAGCTTTAAGCCCATTTCACATCAGTGTTGTGTGAAGTTACAGTGTGATTATTAAACAAATCTGCTCTGTAAAACCTTCATCCTGGGTGTGGAGCTGAATTTCCACATTTGTCCCATCCTATCCTGCAGCAGACAAAATTCCCTGTATATTCTGCAATCTGGACAGAAATCTATGCTCAGCTATTAGGCATGGCATTATGTCCCCTTCACGATCAAATGTGTGGGATGGTGGGGCAGCAAGCGTCCACCTCATTACAATGGCATGTCTGACTACAAGGATTCTTAGCTCTGTTGAAGTTTATAACTTCATTTGTAGCAGCGCCGAAGAAAGCACCACCTGTATTAGGCTCAGTTACATAGGACTTGTGTGAAACTCGCCTCTAGAATTTCACCAGAATGCCTGTCACAACTGGGACGAATATTGGGACCTACAGTATTCTTGATAATCTGTATGTGACTATGGGAGCTCTCTATATATTTTAGATTGAATCATTAAGTGATGAGTCGACCAGTTGAAAAACAGGAGTGAGGCCAAGACATTTCAAAAACATTGTTTTAACTTGGTGGTTTTAGGGAATTTGGGGCTTTTATGAGGCAATCTAATTATCTGTGTCATCTTCTACAAAACTTTAAGGTCCTGCTACTAGCCTATAAAACTGTTCACAGAGTGGCACCTCCCTACCTAGTTGATCTAATTAAACCCTATGTACCGGCCCACACTTTGCGTTTGCAGGATGCAGGATTACTTTGTGTCCCTCAGGTGAATAAGAAGTATGTGGGTCACAGAGCTTTCTCTTATCATGCCCCTGTTCTATCGAATGATCTCCCTGCATCAATAAAGCAGTCAGATTCTGTGGAGACTTTCAAGTCCAGACTTAAGACACACTTATTTTCCCTTTCGTATGGCTAGCATACTGGCATAGTATATTACTATGCTTTTTACTTTCTTTTTTTTTTTTACTGTTTTTTTAATCTTTTAATTCATTTTATTTTGTTTTCTGAATTGCTTTGTGTGAAGCGCCGTGAGGTGACTCTGATGTGATTTGGTGCTATATAAAGTGAATAAACTGAATTGATTGAATTTAAGCACACCATACTTGCACATACTGACTAAATTAAAGACCTTCCAGTGTTCATTTTTAATGTAATGACACACGCTTCATGGATTTTTGTATTGATTTTGTATATACCTATTTGTCCATTTCCACCATGAGAAAAAAAGCAGATGTTATGAATATACTGAATATTTAACAGAATTTACAGAGAAAGTCAAAATGAGTTTGAAGTTCAACATTTTGACATTGTAAGCTGCAGTTATCAGATACAAAACCTCAGTATTTTGAGTCATAACATGACACAAAAAAGTTGAAATTACAATTTCTCTTCTCACATGAATTAACATTTAATTTTAAAAAATGATCATAATTATGTTTCATAATTTTGACTTTTTATCTCAGAATTATAAGTCAGAAAAATCTAAATTGTGACTTTTGGTCTCATAATATTGACTTTCTGTGTATTTTCTTTTTCACACCATTCCATAATTGTTAGCCTCCTCCCTTGGTGTAAATAAGGTCCTGTAATTCTCTGCTTAATTTATACTTTTTACTCTTTTCAGTAACCATCACTACCAGTGTACCGTTTGATGGCCTGCTGGTGACCGGCCTGTACACCTCCACACCTGTCCAGTCTGCTCCCATTCCTGCTCCTGCTGCCTTTGGCTTCGGTGAGTGTTTGCTCTGTTTTACTTCTTTACTAAATATATAAATAACAAAAAGCAGTTTAAAGAATTTTGCCTTAAATACTCATCTGTATTTGTGGTATCATTCCAATGAAGGCACTTCATTAATGAAATACAAATTCAGTTCATAATATAAAATACACTTGGTTAAATTCTCCATATCATCTTCATGCTGGATACATGGAGTACAACAATGAGTTTGACCCAGATCAGTGAACCATATCCGTTCCCAGAATGAACATATGACCATTTTCCTGTTTCTAATTTGACAGCCCTTGATGGATGGTGACAGGGCCATGGTTTTGCACTGATGGGGTCTCATTGATGGTTGAGAGAAGAAAAACACAAAACTGCATTTGAAATGATGGGGAATGTTACAACAAAGGATGATGTTGGAAGCTTAAGAACAAAAGACAGTATAGATACAGAGCCAAATTACAAACAGTTTAGAACATTAGCAATCAGTGGCCACGTGGAGTACTCCAGAGATTTATTTTTACTTAAAGTACTACATCATTTCATGATATTACTGTTATAGAATGGCTTATTAATTGTTGGCGTCAAGGGTGGCATTGCATTCTTTCACTTACCTAGTGCTCACTCTACTTAATACAATTTAAATTTATCTCATATTGTCTTCTATGTCTTTGTGCCATTTCATATGATATGAATGAGGTCTGAAGCTCTGAATTCACTGCTGTCTGTGAATTTACAGCAAGCTTTCAAAGCCCGACATTAAATGTATTCTTTAAATTGTTTTGACAAGTTGGATTTTATTAAACCATGTGAGCCGCTCCTGGACACATAATGAATGTTGTGCACTCAGTTGAAATGTATGTGTATAGATCCCCTGTGTGCAGAGGAGGGGGCTTTTACAAGCAATGGGTCAGACATAAAGGACTCCATAGAGAACAGGGCTACTAGCCCAGAACTGTTGCCCAACAGCGCCACTTATCCTGACTAACACCACTGTACTTCAGACACTGACTTCATCCTGGTCTCTTCATTCAAGGCAGCCCTGCTTACTGGGGAGGCTTCCAAACAAGGATTGCGTCACCTTTGCTTCACTCTCATTATTTGTAAAAGTTTAAAGAAAAGTGCTGCTCACATTGACAGGCAGCATTGAGTGGAACTGTATGTTCCTGCATGATGTGTGTGGTTAAAGAAGTCTGCAAAGTGTGGTTAAAGAAGTCTGCAAAGCTGTTTGTTGCAGTATGTGTGCAAAGTATAGTTGCCTTCTAGATCTCTCTGCATCAGAAAGAGAAGACCGCTCAGCACTTAATTTCTGTCATTGGTATCCTCTGAATATTGGACTGAGCACTAAGAGGCATCAGTCTGTGTCACTACAGTACATGCATGTGCATGCATGGGGAAAGTACTTGTCAGTGTCATGGTATTAGAACACAGAGAAACAAAAATCCTCTTCTCCTTTTACCATGTCATTAGGCTGACAGTTTAGGTTTGGGTAAATTTTTAGGTGAAGGTTGCCAAACACCTGCAACACTAAGAATATCCTGCAGATATCATGTATGAATGCAGGAATTCAAATCATTTTTATTTTTTATTTTTAATGCTCATGTTATTCACAGTACCATCACTGAAACGGCTTTAAAACAAATTACCAATGTGTTTGTAATAAGAACAAGATTGTTATGGTTAAAGATCCAGACGGGACCGGACCGATACAGTTTATTGACCCAAACGCTGGGAGCAAGGAAACAGAGCTGGTTGTGAATGAAAAGATATTTATTTACAATTCAGAAAATAATAATGCTGTGCTGGGGGTGCCTGCAGAGTGGAGAGTCAGCCAACTGGTAGCGATGGAAAATAGGGAGCTGCAGGTTCCCGAGCCAGTCTTGAAAGTTAACTGAGATTTTGGAGTGTATGGATTCAGGTGGGACGCACAGAGGCAAGAACAAGAACTAGGAGAACGGAGGAGAGAGATGGTGAGTGATTGCACTCGTAACACTGGAAGCCTTTAACAATTAACAGTTCACCGAAGGCTAAAACAGAAATGTTCACAGTTCTGGGAATAATGTTCTCCATTTAGGAGTGCGTCTGTGACACAGTTCCAATTTAAGCAGAACTTGACATTAGAAACGACTTGGAAAGTTCTTAGTAGTTCGACATCAGAGCTGATACAGTTCTTAGAAAACACTTCTTGGAAATAGTTCATGGAACAGTTTTTGGATACAGTTCTTACTCATGCACAGTCACTGGCAGGAATGTGTGAGAACGGAATCCCACAGAAACATAAAAGAACTTAACTGGAGCGGGGCAGAGCTACGCGCTCTGAGCTGAGAGCCGGAGAGTTCCAAAGTGACGTTGTTGTGCAGGTAGCTGTGGAGTCAGGAGTCGATGCAGTGTGGAAGGCACGCACGATAGTGTCTGGGAACACCAGGAAAATCACCACACTCTAATACGGGAATTAGAGTAGGCCAGGTTACCTTGAATATAGCTACGGAAATCTCCGTCATCAGAGCACATGGAAGGGTCAGGAAAGGCAAGGTCAAGGTCAGTGAATCGCCAGGACATGGATCAGTGATCATGTAGAATCTGGCAAAGGATGAACTGAAAGCCTGGGTTTATGTAGCCTGCTGCTGATCAGCCACTCATGCATGGTGCGTGTATAGCGATGATGAGCAGTAGGTGTTACTCGGCTCAGAGTGTGCCATCTGGGGGAAAAAACTCACAAACTACAGACAAGGTTAAAAACAGACAGGACAGGGAGGCAGACAATGGCAGCCCATGACCAAGATATTTAGAAAATGTGACAAAAATAGTTGATTATACATTTTAACATGGCATAGAGTAAAACAGGAAGCACCGGAACCCTAACACCCCCATCACATATAGCCAGAATCACGCAGAATGCCGTCAGCATGATGAATTAGCGCACATCCAAAAAGTGTCGGGTTTCAGTTTCAAAACATTCTGACAGCCATCTGCGAGAGTCCACAGAGTTGGTCAAAATCGGCCGGCGGCCCCCAGTGTGATGCACATGTTCGAAACCCTCCGGGTACCATCGAAATGGGACACCTATCCAACGGCGGTCTGAGCGCCATCTGACCACAATTTACATATTCTGAAGGTGACATAAACAGGATCCAAAATGATTTAAGCACATATGAGGGAACCTCGAGATGTATCGGGCATGGCAAAGCCTGCCGGCATGAACTGCACATGCCACTTATCCACTTATAATGTCCACCTCCACTCCCCCGGACTACAAAGGAACCATTGATCATTGATATGTATGTGTCACGCAGCCATCTATGCGCAGGGGATGTGAACACAGTGCAAACAAACTGAAAGCACCATGTCCACTGCGTGTCAATGTGTCGCACAGGGCATGGCGCTGCAGATCTGGACAGGCTGTTAGATCCATAATGGACCTTACAGTACAGATATTACAATATTCCTCCCCATGGCTGATTTAAATAATGTGAATACTGTCTCCATCATATCTGTATATAGCACAGGCAGCTGCGCCTGCACCTCTCCGTGGTGTGCAGTAATGGGTCATTGCACGTGTCAGGCTCAGAGCTGTACGGAGCTCATGCTGTAATAAATAATCACCTTCTAACTCTGTAGGAGATATAACATGGAACTGTTGTGCCAGGCCATGACAGAATTAATAAACATGAATCTCACATCCAACAACAGTCCAGGAGTGTTTTACACCACGGATGTGGACAAGAAGCCGAGACGCAGCCTGTGGTTAAACTCCTCTCACCCAAAATAAAAAAAATGAATCCCATGTGATAATCCAACCATTGCAGCATTCTGAGTTGCATTGTGCTGCTGAAGTGAGGAAAAAATTTAAAAAGAAATTAAAGTTCCCTGGAAAGGCTCTGTCCGACGCAGGGGACAGCTTGGCCCAATGCCAGCAAACTTTCAGCAAAGCTGTCCCCCGCATCCCTTGGCTCATGCAGTGTTTGCATACACACACACACACACACACACACACACACACACACACACACACACACACACACACACACACACACACACACAGACACACGGCTGAGTGATAATTGCAGCCACACGCACGCTGCTCACTCATGAGCATGTGCACGTGAGGAACACAGTGCTCAAGTCCCATGTGTGCCATCCAGACGTTTGGACATCGGGCAGTCTTCAGCGCCTTTTATGGTCGTCTGATAAAAGTCTGTGTCATCTACCTGTTGTCCACATGCGACTTGGATGCCATTGTGCAGGTGTGGACAAGGTCTGGATGCGTTCTGACACAGCTGACCACACCTTTTTTCCTCCCGACTGTGTCGGATTATGGCAATATTTGCCGTGATGGGCATGGTTCCTGCACATTCTTGCTATGTGTGATGGGGGCTAAAAGACTTGGACTTCTGTTCTTCTGCAAAAATATTGCCATTGTCAAACACCTCTGTCCAGTGACCTTGTGACTCTATAAGGTCTCCCCAGGTGTATTTTGAACTCAAAATCTGAGGACCCAGAGATATGAATGTTGAGATAAGGGACTCTCTCTACAAGTTCCACACTTTAATAATTTCACTCATTTGTATATGTTACAAAAATATCCACATTTGATAAATCAAGCAGCAGATACCAATCAACAGGTTGTTATTCATAAAACCACAGCAGAGAAACAGCAGCCTAGAGTTTTGTGTATGATAGCACTGTTGTCAAATTAAATTTTTCATTTTTTCCCCCACCCCCTCCCATTCTGTATAGTTGCTTTTTATATGGGAAACTTATTAAACTTCCTTTGTCCCAGGTGGCCTTCAGTACATGGGCCACAGTAAGATGTCACATCTGGGGAAGAAGCGTGAGCAGCCTTTTTTTATTTTCTGGCTGGGGTGGGATGTAGAAAAACCTTCTGAGACTGAGAAAGAATCATTAATGTGCATGTGGAGTCCTGGTAACATTCTCACATGTGCGTGGGCCAAAATCTCAGCAAGATTCTTTGAAGATAATACAGTGGAACAATAATGAAATGAGGTGTCAGATGGTGTTCATTGTTTTTGCAAAAAATATAAAAGGATGTGTGGGGGCAAGTGGGTCTGTCGGCTCCAAGAGGGAGCGTTAGGAGTCTGGGGTTTAGTGTTGAGTGACTCATTTTGGGTGTGGCTGTAATCCTCGCTTATGAAAGCGTGCAGGGGATATGGCTGCACACAAATCGCAAAAACATACGCGTGCACAGACATGTATAATCATATTAAGACACACGTGCACTCTCAGCTGAAAGCACACGCACTCCAGATGTGTACAGCTGTCAGACTGGATAGATAGCTGGAGCAACTTGTGGCTGACATGTGTACCAGTGAGATAGCCTATCAGAATACAATCTCACTGCGTCTCCATAATCATAAACATCCTGAGATTACTGGTAATTTAATGCTGTCATGAAATGTTTGAGATTCATAGTCTGGATATTAAGTTAAGACATAAGAAAGGGATGGTTGGCGCATTGGTAAAATCATTACTTCTTTTCATGGACCTTATGTGATTACCAGCCTCTGTTTATTCATTTATTTATTGTTAGTATTATGCAAAATCTAATGGAGCAATTTTAACTGTATTTTGTGAAGGGGTGGGAGGAAATCATCAACATTTAATGTTAAAAAAGGGGAGGACCCTGGCTTTGATTCTGATTCCTTTGATGTGAGCAGCAGGATGAAATGAATCATCAGTCAGTATTCATGAGTTACGTTCAGTGATGAGGATCAAAGTTCAGCAACATGATCAAAGGTGAGTGATCAGGTTCAAAGGCCAGCGGTTAGGATAAGCACTTTGTGATCAGGTTCAAAGGTTAGGGACTTTATCAAAGCTCAGGAATTTGGATCAAAGCTCAAGTTCAAAGATGAGTGATGAACAGCAAAGTTCAAGATCAGCAGTCAGCAATAACATGGAAAGGTGCATAAACACATTCAAGGTCAGGATCGAGATCAACTGTGAATATTCAGCATCTCATGTGCAAACCAAAATAGCAGGTGTGAAAGCTGCCTCGGACCATGTTTCAAATCAAAAGACCAACTCTGATCCAACCAAAAGAGATGGCCTCCTCAAGATCAAACTGATCCACAGGCTGGTTCATTTGCAGCATGAAAACACTTTTTGGATAGTTTGGATTTTGAGACCAGTTACAGGAAGTTGAGGAAGATTGGTCTTACCCATTAAACAGTAGAAGAAGTAAGAAACAGAAGTAGTAACAACCTGTTACACAGTAGAAGAAGAAAAACTAAATAAGTAAAAATGTGCCATGGGAGCACATGGGGAGAGGAGGAGACAAAGGTTTGTTTGTTTTGTTTTTGGTCAGAAGAAGCAAACGTCAACTTGAAAAGGCATGAAAATTTTCTCCATTCAGATAGAACTATCTGCCAAATTGAAAACAAGCCAATGCCAGACACGCACATCTACACAGGTCTGGAATTTCAGGTGTGAAAATGGCCTTAATTTAAAGGGGAGTGTGGGGACATTGATCTGTATTAGTGGCAACACTACAGAAAAACAGAAGAAAGCGATGGATGGGTGTCGAAAGATCATGACTGAAATTGTCACAAAGAATCTGATAAAGGCAGAGACGTGTAAAAACAGAGCGGTTAGTGGCTATGTGGGGATGTCTGGTGGCTTGTGTTGTTACAGCTGTGGCAGAGTACAGACAATATGACTGCACGCTGACCTCCAAAGAGAGAATTCCCCTCAGCCATCAGTGCTGCCCTTCAATTTTTTCTGCACAAAACCAATGAAAACTTGTGTGTGTGCCTGTGCTTGTACATGCACAGTGTGTGTGTGTGTGTGTGTGTGTGTGTGTGTGTGTGTGTGTGTGTGTGTGTGTGTGTGTGTGTGTGTGTGTGTGTGTGTGTGTGTGTGTGTGTGTGTGTGTGTGTGTGTGTGTGTGTGTGTGTGTGTGCACATGTACTCTGTCTGTGATTTTGTTGTTCCTGTGCTTTGGTCTCTTACATGCAAATTCAAGCATGTTATGAAGCCAGAGGAGTCAGCACTTGATTGGCTTCTACACACTTGAACAAAAATATAGTTGATAGAATGTGGAGAGTCTGGGTTTTTACTGCATCTTCAGAATTCAACACCCGCTTATTGTCGAATTAGCTGGAATGTGATAGAGCGATTTGGGTGCCATTCAGGATCATCTGAGTCTGAGGTATTTTTGGCTCTGTGGATGAGCTGCAGCGCCACCAGCTCAGGTCTCATCCCTCCACTGCCGAAAAGGCAGAAGATGTGGTATTCGCTGGTGGGTGGGTTAACCGCAGAACTTTATGATGCTGTAATTGTTTTACAATGGCTAGCACAGAATCAGACACACTGGAGCTAAAAACAATGTTTTGTTTGTGGGCCAAGCCCACTTGAGAGAGGGGAACACACAAGTGTAAAGTGCCTGTGGTTTCTATAAAATTGAACTTGTCTGGCTGAGGTACAGTCACAGCACTCGGTGTGCAGCACTCGGTGTGCCAGCAACTGGAAAGGACTCGTACTCTGCTTCTTCTTTGTCTTCTTGTTCTTCTTTGTTGTCTTCTTCATCTTCTTGTTCGTCTTCTAATTGTTATTATTATTCTCAAAAATGGGAATTGCAGTACCTCTTTCAATATACAGGAACAAATTGTCATGTGTGTCGACACTGCCACCTTGTGGCCATACATGATCATGCAATATTTTTTTCATATACAGTGGAACCTCAGTTTAGAACTTAACTGGTTCCTAAATGTTGTTCTTAAACTGAGTTGTTGTTAAACCAAAACCAAATTTCCCATAAGAAACAATGTAAAATTGATTAATTGGTTCCAGGCCCCAAAAAGAACTCTGTGTTGTTGCCTTTTTAACAGCATTTCATGTGTAAAAGGCAGAGAAAATGCAAAGAATATGCATAGTATCTTATACAAAATGCTGTACAGTATTTCTAATAAAATAGACAATTTAATTTCACGTTACCTGTACACACTGGTGGGCACAGTTCCGATAATCTGATAACCGATAATTATCGAAGATAATATTTTCATAAGAAAAGATAAGATAAGATTTTATTGATCTCACAGAGGAGAAATTCACATGTTATCGGATTATCTTTAGATAACTTTAAAAACCATTATTGGACTAATTATCTTGCGATACATTTTTGTCCAATAATTTTTAGACCGGTAACATGGTAAACAAAGCTGAACAGCTACAAACATTTAGAAAATTTAAAATCAGGTGAGCACCTACCTGTTAAATGTTTCGTAGCGGATGTGTTGTTCTACCCTCTGCAAACAGAGAAGAGCTGCTTCAAGAAGAAACCGCTCTATCCTCTGCAGTCAAAGAACTGGTCGGTCTCGTGCGTGCGCACGCACGCATACACAGGGCAATATCACCCAAGTTATCCAGAGTTATCCAGCATACATTTTTAACTTATGGTTCAAATTTAAACCAAAGTCATTTTGAACAAGTTATTTAAATTAATGTCACGTCTGAAGTTTTAGAAAGTGAAAATATCAGATATATGTTTTAGTTTTAAAGTAATGCGCAAATTTTTAAGGTGTTAGTGTGGACATGTGGTGCTAGTGCTTTATGGGTATGATAGGGTAATCTCAGTACGTTCATGACATGAGGAAAGCATTTCAGACACTCTAATCAGGCTCCACGGACAACAGCATTAAACTCTAGTGCCTAAAACACTCGTGAATATATTCTCTGGGTTTATAGATGTTGTTATTGTGTTTTCGTTTATTAAATTCCACGCATCTTAAATGGAGCAGACACGGATTATTCTGGAATTTTGTTTTGGCAAGTTTTTACAGTCTCTACTGCCATCTACTGGCCAGTAGTGTTCATGGCAGTATTGGCCTTGAAGCTGGGCTGATATATTCAATCACTGTACTCAGTTCCAGCTCAAACTGTATGACAGAACTGCACGGTGTAAAAGTTCAGAGTGCACGATTTATGTTCTCACACACATACGTTCAAAAACCACATGTCGGACTCGTGTTTCCAGAAGCAAAACGTAAACAGAAGCTTTTTTTTCCAATTTTATTTACATTTCTTATTTTTTACAAAAACTCTCGATGGGAGACATCAAAGTTAAAAAAAAAAAAAAAATTACAAGACAGGTCTGCGGTGTTTGCACATGCACAGTGTGAGAGGTTGGATGCTTGTAGCTCTTCAGCAGCGGGATACCCTCACGATGGCCGACCAGAATATCAAACAGGTTTGATTTTCATCTGACCATACGATCGGCGATCAGGAGGTGGTCGTGAGATGTTAAACGCATCTCGTTACTCCATGTATACAAAACGATGCAGGACGCGCATTTAACCTGAAACAATACGATCCAAAAAATTCTCACATGAATGAAAAATCAGCTGAAAAAGGGCCAAAACTCACACAGTGTGAACCCAGCTTAAGTGTCTGGCACCAGTAGATCATGGCAGTGTTCTTGTTATATGGCTGGGGGGGGGCCTGGCTGCCGGTTTGTTCGTCTGTTTGTTTTCCTCCCAGGTGGCGTGCATTTGGGACTGAGTGGCTGTGTTGCTGAGGCTGTCAGGACCTCACCCTGATCACCTGCGACTCGTCAGGACTCACAGCTGAGGTGCATCTGGATGGATTGGAGCATGTTGGCATTTAAGACTGGAGTGCACAGTGTGTATTTGCCAGAGACTCGACCTTGTGACCAGACGGGTGAGATCGTCATCTCGGGAGCCATCTCATCAGCAGCGGATGCTGAGAAACGTCCAGGTTTGATGCACAGTCTGTGAAAGAGGAGGGGGTGAGGTCTCACGCTCGTCAGCACACTTCCTGAGGTACGTTAGATTTTGTGACTAACAGTTATACAGTCAGTAAATGTGGTGTCCCTCACACCTTATTGTATTGAGCTGTATGTTAGTCATGTATCAGCTTCCACTGCGGTGGAGTTTTGTGAACGGGATGTTCCATGCCTGCAGGTTGGGAAGCTGATCTGTAATCAAGCCAGGAAGTGTTTGCTGTTTGTACACCTTTAAGTGTTCTGTGTGTAGAGTGTGGACTCACATAATGGTTCCTTCTTTCACAGACTCGGTTGTTGCGGCCACCTGGGGGGTGTCGGCGGGGTCCTTGGGTCCGAAACAGCTTCTGGCTCCGGACCGTTAGCGCTGCTGGGAGCGCACCACGCCAGACCGCACCTTTTTGTTATATTATCTTTGTTATATTATCACTGTTATGTATTAAATTCAGTTAGCCTTTGTACCGTGCTCTGCTTATTTCATACTGGGTCCTTCAAACGCTGGTCGGTTCTCCGAGCTGCGTCCGACACATAACAGTTCTATTTATTTTTGACACTGGTTATATCAGATGGTTATCTAATTACAACTTGGCTTTTTTTTTTTTGAAAATGCCTGTTTTTACAAATAAAAAATAGAATATTTTACAAAAGCACATTTATCTATTAACACCAACACACGATACACGTCACATTAATGTGTTGGTTTACATAATGAATGACTCAACCAATCAGTGTTTAGCGGACGCACATTTTACCCAGAATCCTTTGCGATCTCTCTGTGTTTGTTACAAAACTTCAGAATTAGTGCATTATTCAACATTAAAAGATATATGTTATATTTTAACTTTGTACAAATGACAGAATTTACATTAATGGAGTTATTCTATCAGTATTCATTTTATTTATACACCAAACCATAACTCAGCATTGCTTTATTTTCCAAGGCCTCTGTCTGATGGCAGCATTGTGATTGAGTAGCGAATTGAGCTTTGTGGCTCCTCTCAGCTTGCGTCTGTGCTGGAAGCCATGTAGTAAACAGGAGCTACCAGCAGGGGGCTGGAAGCTTTTTATAAATGCTTCATAGAATCCATCCTCACGTTCAATATCACAGCCTGGTTTGGTTCACTCAGTCTCACCCATCGTAACACTCTCAATAAAATCATCAATATCAGCAGCAAAATCATTGGACAGCAGCAGGACTCACTCACCTCCATCTATAACCACAGAGTTGTGAGGAAAGCCACGCAGATCTCCACAGACCTCACTCACACTCTGCACCAGCACTACACCTTCTTACCATCAGGTCGCAGGTTTAGGTCCCTGCCTCTTAGGACTAAGAGGGCCACCTCCAGTTTCTTGCCCACCTCGATCCGCCTGCTGAACAGCAGCTAATGTGACTAGTTCTTTAAGCAGGCTGTGCTTGGCTTTTACTGGCTTTTGTACTTATATTTATTAAGTGTTGATGAAGTATTGATTTTTATGGAATATTATCATGTATGAAATGTGTGTTTCTGCTCGTGCTGGCGCTTTGTCTGCAAATGAAGTTCCTAACGGATAAATAAAGTTATTTTGATTTTGATTTGATTTTTTGATTTTGATGTTCAAAACATAAGTGCTGGCTCATTGTTTGGGTCTGTTGTTGCTACCAGAAGCGATCATGGTGTTAAAACTCAAAATCGACTTGTTAGTAGTTGCAAGTGTACCAAAGACAATACTGGAATTTATCGGTTATCTGTAACTTCTGATACATTTGTGGGTGGTTTATTGTTTTATCTTTATCAAAGATAACTTTTCAGTTATCTGATTATCTGTTATCAAATTAAATTGTTTGGTTATCTGTGCCCACCATTGCCTGTTTTTGAATGGATCAGGCGACTCTGTTACAGTGAAACTGGTCGGATTGAATGTTGTATGCTAACAACATTAGCACTTTTAGCTGTCGGTAGTTTCACCCGTTGCCTCCACTTTATGTATAATTACTGGAAAAACTACGCAGCTCATAACTTTTAATGTCCACAACAAAGTAAACCGTTAGGAGAACCACTGCGCAGTCCCTAAAAATACAATTTAATTAACATCCAAAGACAGACTTTCTTGCTTCTTCTTATTCTTTCGAGTTTAATGGCAGATTGCAACCCAACACGATGCATTACCACCACCTACTGTGGTGGAAGTGTTTGTGAAGCAAGACTTTGAAAAGTGATGCATTTTTTTTTTCAAAAAATATGTTCTAAAACCGAGGTTCCACTATATAAGTCACTTCGGAATATAAGTTGCATAACCGCCAAAACTGGAAAAAAAAAATTAAAGAAAAAGGCCCAAACTGTGAATTATAATCCAGAAAATATGGTAAATTGTGTCTTCATTGTGGCAAAGCTGCTCAGTTCATTGAGGTCAAGCAAAGTATCATCATTTTGTGGTGTGCAATGTTTGACCACGGAAGATGCAGAAGATTCGGAAGATTCAGACGGCTTTCGGTGGCTTTTCAGTTGAGTGAGTTTCCGAGAAATTGTGTAACAGCTGGGCATGTCACAACTTGTCCTGTGAGACTTTTTGTTCTGCGCCACTGCGGCTCCGTCCCGACGTGCAAATTCCTCCGCACGTCTTTCACTACAAAATCTCCTGTAACAGTGGAATGTGCCACAAAAGTGCTGATGTCCACCTCTTCCACAATTTCTCTGGTAGTCAGACGACGTCCCGGATCAACACAGCGTTCACTTTGGAAATGATCTGGTCGTTTCAGCCTGTCGATGGCCGCTCGGAGCACGGCGCACCCTCCTCCGCTGTGGGCCATCTTTAATCCGGTTGTAATGCTCCTTAATCTGTGTGATGCCCAGAGTATCCTCACCGAAAGCCGTCTGAATCTTCCGAATGGTTTCCACCTGGCTGTCTCTCACAGTTTCTGGAAAAATTTGATTCAGCGCTGCTCCAATCGCTCAGCCATTTCCCTGACAATGAAAATCCGACGAGGGGGGTGGACCAGTGCTCACTCAAAGCCTGCCCACAGGCGTATGACGCAACCGACAGGCGTGAAAAAACTCACGCATGCGCACAAAGGTTCAAGCTTGGCTGATGCAAGCGCACATGATTCAAATCCATATAGTTTAAAAAAAAATAAAAAGGTCGGATACTTTTCTAACAGACCTCGTATATATATATATATATATATATATATATATATATATTTTTTTTTTTTTTTTTTTTTCTTTTTTTCACAGCAGCTGTGCAATGTGGTTACACGTGCTGCAGCTGCTCGCACTGTGTTCCCGTGTACACGAAACCGTCACATTTATTTATTTATTTATTTTTCCACATCGAGCAGCTGCTTGCACTATTTTCCCACATGCACGAAACCGCCGCCCGTTGGCTCAGTGTTTTCGTGGTTCACTCATATGAGCTGTTCCGCCATGATTCACCCTGATTTGTACTTATTTGTACCATGTGTGAAGGGGCCCTTAGGGTTGTTGGACATTCTGGTGATTTTCTATTTTGCATGTCAGAAGATACAATTTTTGTGACAACAGTGCTTTTGTTCAGTAATTTTTGCATTCTATTTGTAATCAGATTTACTTATTAGAGATGTTTGTGACATGTGAGACTGCATGTGTGTGTGTGTGTGTGTGTGTGTGTATATACAATGCTGAGTCGATGCATACCGCCAGAAAAGCAACATGAGTTTGGACTGACTCACATGCTGCAGAATTCCAGCTGATTTCCTCCTTTGTCTTTTATTCTATTAAAACCTCTTTTTTCCTCTCCAACCCTTTGACTTCTTAAAATGAACTCACACAGTTGTTAAACAGCATCCTCTGTGTTTTAATGATGAATACAGTGACTGATGTATATTGTTAGACTTATGATTTATTTGGTTCATATGCATTCTGTTGGATGTCATCTGGCAGTGATGGTGTGATAAATTGGAATCACAGGCCAGAGCCTGAATGGAAAAATATTGTCACATGTGGCTGATTTGTCAGGCTCGTCTAATGGCAAAATGCTTTCCCTTCATATCATTGTCCATTCAAACACAAAGACAGAACAAGTATTGAGTTCAAATTCTCTAGTTCATGTACATTTGATCCTTTATGACCAATGGGAGTTTATGCAGTTTTCACTTATGTATCCAAAATTAAAGTCTTATTAAAGTGGACAAAGTTAAAGACTTATTTCCTCCATCACCATCTGGTACACTGCTGCCACTGCTAAGGACAGGAGCAGACTGCAGTGTGTCATGTGACTGCAATCTGCCGTCCCTCCACGACCTGTACACCTCCAGGGCCCTGAGGCGAGCAAGAAAGATAGTGGCCGATCCCTCTCCCCCAGAACACAAACTTTTTGTCACACTCTCCTCTGGCAGATGGCTGAGATCCATCAGGACTAAAACCTCAAGACACAAAAACAGCTTCTTTCCATCCGCAGCTAGACTTATGAAGCTAGACCCCCATTTATTCTGCCCTCCCCACTTCCACAAAGTACAGATTGATTATCCCTGCACTGAAACATCTGTATATCTGCATGCCTTTGCACAGCCCCATTCCACTACGTTATATTTATTTGACAGTGAACATAGTTCTGCCCATTTTGTCTATTTGACTCCTTTACTTCTTACAGAAGTATTTTTTCCTGTTATTTTTGTTGTTGTTTGCGCACCAATTACTTCTTACAGTAGTATTCTTTTCCTTTCCTTTTTATTGCTGTTTATGCACCAATGACACCAGATCAAATTTCTTGTATCTGGGAACTTACTTAGCAATAAATTTGATTCTGATTCTGATTCTTTACATCAACTGACAGAAAAAAAACCTTTTAAAATTTCAAGAAAAGTTGCTGGCTTCAGAGATTCTCAGGTTCAACAGTGATGATCAAACGGTTGTGCTAAAACTGCAAATAATCCATTCATTCTCGAGACCTGCCTATTCAAGACAAGGGCCATGGGGTGGGGCTGGAGCTCGATCCTATCCTAGCGGTCATTAGGTAAGAGGAAAGGTACACCCTGGACGGGCTGCCAGTCTGTTACAGGGCCGACACATTCACATTCTCACTAACATTGACAGTCAATTTAGAATCACCAGTTCACCTAACCTGCATGTCTTTGGAAGTGGGAGGAAGCCGGAGCACCTGGTTTGAACCAATGCAAACACAGGGAGAGCATGCAACAACAACACAAACACTCATATAACTCACATTTATTCAGTATAATTTTTGACTTCAGGAAAGCGCCGCACAGACTAAGCACTAGCTGATGTTTTCAGCACAGTTTTTGTCACTGACATTTTTTGATACTGTTGTTTTCTTTCTGAATTAAAATTTGACAAATAAATAAATACATAGTAACCGCATTTTCACTCTGCGAGTACTCAGAATGCAAATGTTGGCAGTACTTCTTTACAAACCTATGTTGATTTTCACAAAGCATTCAATTCAGTTGACCAGGTTGCACTCTGGGCAGCACAGTGGTTTAGTGGTAAGCACTGTTGCCTCACAGTGAGAAGGTTGTGAGTTCAATTCTTCTGCTGGGACTGGTTGGGGCTGAGGGAGAGAACCAGGAAAAAAAGACATGCTGTGGAGGGGAGCAGAGATCGATCACTAATGATTAAATGCAGAGTGGTGCATACAGAGCAAAAAGAGAAAGAAACAGTGCATCATGGGAACCCCCCAGCAGTCTACGTCTATAGCAGCATAACTAAGGGATGGTTCAGGGTCACCTGATCCAGCCCTAACTATAAGCTTTAGCAAAAAGGAAAGTTTTAAGCCTAATCTTAAAAGTAGAGAGGGTGTCTGTCTCCCTGATCTGAATTGGGAGCTGGTTCCACAGGAGAGGAGCCTGAAAGCTGAAGGCTCTGCCTCCCATTCTACTCTTACAAACCCTAGGAGCTACAAGTAAGCCTGCAGTCTGAGAGCGAAGCGCTCTATTGGGGTGATATGGTACTACGAGGTCCCTAAGATAAGATGGGACCTGATTATTCAAAACCTTATAAGTAAGAAGAAGAATTTTAAATTCTATTCTAGAATTAACAGGAAGCCAATGAAGAGAGGCCAATATGGGTGAGATATGCTCTCTCCTTCTAGTCCCCGTCAGTACTCTAGCTGCAGCATTTTGAATTAACTGAAGGCTTTTTAGAGAACTTTTAGGACAACCTGATAATAATGAATTACAATAGTCCAGCCTAGAGGAAATAAATGCATGAATTAGTTTTTCAGCATCACTCTGAGACAAGACCTTTCTGATTTTAGAGATATTGCGTAAATGCAAAAAAGCAGTCCTACATATTTGTTTAATATGCGCTTTGAATGACATATCCTGATCAAAAATGACTCCAAGATTTCTCACAGTATTACTAGAGGTCAGGGTAATGCCATCCACAGTAAGGATCTGGTTAGACACCATGTTTCTAAGATTTGTGGGGCCAAGTACAATAACTTCAGTTTTATCTGAGTTTAAAAGCAGGAAATTAGAGGTCATCCATGTCTTTATGTCTGTAAGACAATCCTGCAGTTTAGCTAATTGGTGTGTGTCCTCTGGCTTCATGGATAGATAAAGCTGGGTATCATCTGCGTAACAATGAAATTTAAGCAATACCGTCTAATAATACTGCCTAAGGGAAGCATGTATAAAGTGAATAAAATTGGTCCTAGTACAGAACCTTGTGGAACTCCATAATTAACTTTAGTCTGTGAAGAAGATTCCCCATTTACATGAACAAATTGTAATCTATTAGACAAATATGATTCAAACCACCGCAGCGCAGTGCCTTTAATACCTATGGCATGCTCTAATCTCTGTAATAAAATTTTATGGTCAACAGTATCAAAAGCAGCACTGAGGTCTAACAGAACAAGCACAGAGATGAGTCCACTGTCCGAGGCCATAAGAAGATCATTTGTAACCTTCACTAATGCTGTTTCTGTACTATGATGAATTCTAAAACCTGACTGAAACTCTTCAAATAGACCATTCCTCTGCAGATGATCAGTTAGCTGTTTTGCAACTACCCTTTCAAGAATTTTTGAGAGAAAAGGAAGGTTGGAGATTGGCCTATAATTAGCTAAGATAGCTGGGTCAAGTGATGGCTTTTTAAGTAATGGTTTAATTACTGCCACCTTAAAAGCCTGTGGTACATAGTCAACTAACAAAGATAGATTGATCATATTTAAGATCGAAGCATTAAATAATGGTAGGGCTTCCTTGAGCAGCCTGGTAGGAATGGGGTCTAATAAACATGTTGATGGTTTGGATGAAGTAACTAATGAAAATAACTCAGACAGAACAATCGGAGAGAAAGAGTCTAACCAAATACCGGCATCACTGAAAGCAGTCAAAGATAACGATACGTCTTTGGGATGGTTATGAGTAATTTTTTCTCTAATAGTTAAAATTTTGTTAGCAAAGAAAGTCATGAAGTCATTACTAGTTAAAGTTAATGGAATACTCAGCTCAATAGAGCTCTGACTCTTTGTCAGCCTGGCTACAGTGCTGAAAAGAACCTGGGGTTGTTCTTATTTTCTTCAATTAGTGATGAGTAGAAAGATGTCCTAGCTTTATGGAGGGCTTTTTTATAGAGCAACAGACTCTTTTTCCAGGCTAAGTGAAGATCTTCTAAATTAGTGAGACGCCATTTCCTCTCCAACTTACAGGTTATCTGCTTTAAGCTACGAGTTTGTGAGTTATACCACGGAGTCAGACACTTCTGATTTAAAGCTCTCTTTTTCAGAGGAGCTACAGCATCCAAAGTTGTCTTCAATGAGGATGTAAAACTATTGACGAGATACTCTATCTCCCTTACAGAGTTTAGGTAGCTACTCTGCACTGTGTTGGTATATGGCATTAGAGAACATAAAGAAGGAATCATATCCTTAAACCTAGTTACAGCGCTTTCTGAAAGACTTCTAGTGTAATGAAACTTATTCCCCACTGCTGGGTAGTCCATCAGAGTAAATGTAAATGTTATTAAGAAATGATCAGACAGAAGGGAGTTTTCAGGGAATACTGTTAAGTCTTCTGTTTCCATACCAT
Source organism: Thalassophryne amazonica (assembly GCF_902500255.1). Lineage (NCBI taxonomy): Eukaryota > Metazoa > Chordata > Actinopteri > Batrachoidiformes > Batrachoididae > Thalassophryne > Thalassophryne amazonica. The sequence continues at coordinate 53,702,084 of NC_047110.1, forward strand.
AAGTCAGAACAAGATCTAAGATATGATTAAAGTGGTGGGTGGACTCATTTACTTTTTGAGCAAAGCCAATAGAGTCTAATAATAGATTAAATGCAGTGTTGAGGCTGTCATTCTCAGCATCTGTGTGGATGTTAAATCGCCCACTATAATTATCTTATCTGAGCTAAGCACTAAGTCAGACAAAAGGTCTGAAAATTCACAGAGAAACTCACAGTAACAACCAGGTGGACGATAGATAATAACAAATAAAACTGGTTTTTGGGACTTCCAATTTGGATGGACAAGACTAAGAGACAAGCTTTCAAATAAATTAAAGCTCTGTCTGGGTTTTTGATTAATTAATAAGCTGGGATGGAAGATTGCTGCTAATCCTCCGCCCCGGCCCGTGCTACGAGCATTCTGACAGTTAGTGTGACTCGGGGGTGTTGACTCATTTAAACTAACATATTCATCCTGCTGTAACCAGGTTTCTGTTAGGCAGAATAAATCAATATGTTGATCAATTATTATATCATTTACCAACAGGGACTTAGAACAGAGAGACCTAATGTTTAATAGACCACATTTAACTGTTTTAGTCTGTGGTGCAGTTGAAGGTGCTATATTATTTTTTCTTTTTGAATTTTTATGCTTAAATAGATTTTTGCTGGTTATTGGTAGTCTGGGAGCAGGCACCGTCTCTACGGGGATGGGGTAATGAGGGGATGGCAGGGGGAGAGAAGCTGCAGAGAGGTGTGTAAGACTACAACTCTGCTTCCTGGTCCCAACCCTGGATAGTCACGGTTTGGAGGATTTAAGAAAATTGCCCAGATTTCTAGAAATGAGAGCTGCTCCATCCAAAGTGGGATGGATGCCGTCTCTCCTAACAAGACCAGGTTTTCCCCAGAAGCTTTGCCAATTATCTATGAAGCCCACCTCATTTTTTGGACACCACTCAGACAGCCAGCAATTCAAGGAGAACATGCGGCTAAACATGTCACTCCCGGTCCGATTGGGGAGGGGCCCAGAGAAAACTACAGAGTCCGACATTGTTTTTGCAAAGTTACACACCGATTTAATGTTAATTTTAGTGACCTCCGATTGGCGTAACCGGGTGTCATTACTGCCGACGTGAATTACAATCTTACCAAATTTACGCTTAGCCTTAGCCAGCAGTTTCAAATTTCCTTCAATGTCGCCTGCTCTGGCCCCCGGAAGACAATTGACTATGGTTGCTGGTGTCGCTAACTTCACATTTCTCAAAACAGAGTCGCCAATAACCAGAGTTTGATCCTCGGCGGGTGTGTCGTCGAGTGGGGAAAAACGGTTAGAGATGTGAACGGGTTGGCGGTGTACACGGGGCTTCTGTTTAGGGCTACGCTTCCTCCTCACAGTCACCCAGTCGGCCTGCTTTCCCGGCTGCTCGGGATCTGCCAGGGGGTAACTAACGGCGGCTAAGCTACCTTGGTCCGCACCGACTACAGGGGCCTGGCTAGCTGTAGAATTTTCCACGGTGCGGAGCCGAGTCTCCAATTCGCCCAGCCTGGCCTCCAAAGCTACGAATAAGCTACACTTATTACAAGTACCATTACTGCTAAAGGAGGCCGAGGAATAACTAAACATTTCACACCCAGAGCAGAAAAGTGCGGGAGAGACAGGAGAAGCCGCCATGCTAAATCGGCTAAGAGCTAGTAGCTACGCTAAGCTAGCGGATTCCTAAAAACACGCAAAGTGAATAATGTGTAAATAATTTAGAGGTGATTCAGCAGAAGGAGTGCTTTAGTTAAGGCACGTAAAGATTACACTGGGAAACAAATCGTAATCTAGATAACTAGATCAATCTAACTGCGCAGATTAAACAGCTAACAGATACAGAAAAACACCGCTGTGCTCCGGAACAGGAAGTGATACAATACCGCAGTGAGAGCCAACCATTCAATTCAGTTGACCAGGTTGCACTCTGGGCAGCACGGTGGAGTAGTGGTTAGCACTGTTGCCTCACAGCAAGAAGGTCATGGGTTTGATTCCCACCTGTGGCCTTTTCTGTGTGGAGTTTGCGTGTTCTTCCCGTGTTTGTGTTGGTTCTCTCTGGGTGCTCCGGCTTCCTCCCACATCCAAAGACATGCAGGTTAGGTGGATTGGGTACTTTAAAATTGTCCGTAGGTGTGCGTGCGAGTGTGAATGTATTTGTTTGTCTATATGTGGCACTGCGGCCGACTGGCATCCTGTCCAGGGTGTACCCCGCCTCATGCCCTATGGCTGTTGGGATACTCTCCAGCCCCCCGTGACCCTTAATTGGAGTTAGGGGTTGAAGATGAGTGAGTGCGTGACATCCTAATGCTGCGTTTACACATAACGACGACATGTCACGAATGCCATGAAGTATACATTCTTGGCCGCTGATCACGAATGTGATGATTCTTGGCAGAGGTGTCAGGTGTCCTCAGGAACTGCTGCAACCTGTTACCATGCATTACAATTAATGGCACATGTTGCTGGTAAATTATCAGGAACCATTACGCACGGTCAAGAATAATGTTCCGCATTGCTGCGCGCTGTTGAGCGAGTAACAGCGCATCATTAAGTTCTGTCACATTGTGAATAAGGTGAATTGTCTCCATACACACACCCATATTCATCCAACCATCAGTTGCTGAACAATTCAGATTGCTCCAGTTTGCTCCTCAAAAGCCACAGCAGAAGAACTTTGTGATTGTATGCTTAGTTGGACTCTGTACCATGGAGTGGCGCATAGAGGAAGAGGAGGAGATGGAGAGAGCCAGATGTGTGGCTCCACGCGGCTCTTGTCTCGCACGTTTTCCCAAACATCAGGCACATGCAGCAGGTGGAACACCTGCAGGAGCACGCTGCGGAGCATTGGAACGAGATTTTTATCCGACTTGGCATCACCATCCTTCTTCAGTGTACTGCAGCAATGAAACTGAATGCGGTGCTGTCACGCTTTGTTAAAGATCGCCACTCATCGAGACGGATCAACACGTTCAGTTGTGACCTCCACAACATGAGGCAAAATGAGGGTGGTGTGTGACATTCGTGGAAGATTTTTTTGACAGCCAATAACATTCTCCACGAAAATCACAAATATCACGCACCAACACACACTATTAAGAAACCTATTCAGATGTGTTAAGTCACATTAAGAATGTCAGGAATTTGCCAAGAATGACGCCAATATGACATTCGTAGCGTGTGTTGCCTATGTGTAAATGCACCTTAAGAGTTTGTGGGATGCCCAAGAAGTTACTGGACATGGTAGCCAGACTATACACAGATACTGTGAGTGCTGTATGGAGAGGTGGCTGAGACTGAGACTTTCTCTGAGATTTTTCACATTGAAAACTGGTATTAATCAGGATTTGTTCTGGCTCCTACACTGTTCAGTGCTTGCATGGACTGGGTGTTGAGTAGGGTTATGGAAACCAGTGACTTAGGTGCATTAGTTGGTGAGGAAGGTTTTTCTGACTTTGACTTTGCAGATGATGCTGTGATCTTTGTGGAATCAGTGGATACTATGATTGCAGCGCTTGAGAAGCTAAGTAAGGAATCGGGATACTGGGTGTGTGGTTGTACTAAATTAAGGCTACGCACTGCACTGTACATGCTGAAAGTTGTGGAACTTGTAAAGACATTCACTTTTTTCTCGGCAGTCCTGAGTCCGCTGGACACACGTGTTTGTAGCTGCAGATGCCTTTGCAGGAAAATGAAGGTCCAAGTCTTCAGGATCCTGGTGCTTTTTGTTTTATTGTATGGTTTTGGAGACTTGGATCCTAACAAGTGACCTATTGCGTGAACTGGATGTCTTTGGTGGACATTTTCATCATTTGGAGTGATTTACTGTGTATGATCCAGTGCATAGGGACCTGAGTGGTGAGGACTGGTGTGGACAGACAAGACCAAGCTCCATCTGGCTGCGGCAGATAGATGATTAATTTCAAGAGGTGGGAATGGATGATACAGGATGGATGACGTAGATGATCTTTACAGTGATGACTCACACACACACACACACACACACACACACACACCAATAACAGTGTACTTTCATACAAGGCAGTCAACCGCACACTGGGGGCAACGTTGGGATCTAGACTTTTCCTCGAGGGGCCTCATAGAGCTGGTAGCTGAGTGGATAGGGAGCTGGCCTGCCAATATGTAGACCTGGATTCAAATGCCGCTCATGCTACCGGTCTGTGTACTTGAACAAGATAATCTACATTGTACCAGCCTCACCTGGGGAAGTAACCTGTGTCAGACTGTGATCTCTTCCATGGGGAGTTGTAGACTCTCATCTGCTTGATGCTACAGAACCTGGAGATAAGTGCCAGGATCAGCTGGCCTCAGGGCCTATATACTATATGCTATATACTATGTACTGTATTTATTCAAAGTGACCTTAATGATTTTCCTCTGGCCACAAACCTGCCTCTATAGCTTCTACACCAGGGCAGTAGGCATACATGGAAAACCTGCAGAACATCTCCCCAGAGCATCTCCCCTGAAATCTCATGCTTTCAATAGATTTATTTCAGGGTTGCTTGGTCATAAAATGTCATGCTCGGGCTCAGTTTGTAAATGGTACCAGCCTGGGTAAGTTCCCTGGGTCAGACTAGTGTCCCATTCAGGTGGCGTGTTAGACTCATCTACTTCACGTTACAGAATCTGGGGATAAGCACCAGCACCAGTGGGTCTCAGAGCACCCAGTGAGTTACTGTAACTGACTACTGACATGGAATGGTTGATCAGTACAAAACCTTTTGTTTCATTCATAATCAGGGGAAAAAAAGAGAATATGACGGTAGAAAAAAAAAAAACACACACACACACTTGAACTCATGAAATCGACAGTGGTGAAGTGGTAATGTGTAACTGACAAAGTGCGTAACAGAAAAAAGTGGCAATGGGGGGGGGGGGGGGCAGTTTTGAAGAAGGTGTGTGTAAAAAATAACAAATAGGTACCAATGAAAGAGAGACAGCATGATATAAGGAGGGGGTAGGAGAGAAAGAAGATGAGATGGTAGCATTCCATCTCTCCCTCTGACGGAGTGGTTGATTGGTGTTGCTGTGCCAGTGCTGAGTTGCTGAGAAACCGGTCATTGATGGATGGCTCGTTTGCAGGATGGTGTTTATTTTGTGTTTAATTTGCATATTTGTATGTATTTGAGGGGTGGTTGGCTTCTACCAGCGAGGATCGGCCCCCGACTCGATATGATGAATCTGGGTGTTTGAAGAAAGGACAGCTTACCGATAGGGACATGCAGTCGACACTCCGTCAGCATGACGGATGAGTTCATGCTAACACAAAGGCCGATTAGAGCTGAAATGCTGCGGCACCTTGACCTGTGAAGGAGGAGCCAGACAGAGCACGCGCCAAGAAATGCAATCGTTTTAGTCCCACGTGAACACACATTCTCAATTTTTTTTCATTTGGTAAATTATACATTCAGATGTTGATTGTTCCCCAGCTCATCCATCTCTAGGCTGAATGTCGTCAGACATTCTCCACCAAGTCAGACTGAATGTTATCCAGAATGTCAGACTGGAGAGACAACAGCTCATAGCGTCAGTATTTACAGGCACTTTCACAGGAGTGCTTCCTGCTGAGCAAAGCTCTGTTGTGGGGCCTCTGTACTTTCTTGAACGCATTATGTGCAGTTGCTGGAGAATAAAAACATGCTTCCATCACATACATCAGTGGGAAAAGGAGAACAGCTGAAATGGCTGGTATGTAGGAAGAGATGGAGATAGAGAGAGGGTGGATCAGTTAGGAGAGAAGGGGTTGAGGAAGGGGTTCCCATGGGGGAGAGAAGCTGTCAGTCCCTGGGAGACTTCAAACACACCTCAGCTGTATGATCAACCTGCTCCCTGACTCTTTGCTGACAGCCCCCTTACTGTGCCGCTTAGACTCCTCTATACATCCACACAAACACACACATATGCATCAGAGAGCTCCCATTCTCACACTGACATATCTGCTCCAATCATAACACATTCAAGTTCCACTGACATCCATGCACTCTAGGCATGTGAATCTCATCACAGACAATGATTTGATATGCATCTCGAAACACTACCAGCGATACAATACATATAGTGATACATGATGATGCTGACGATACGTTGCGATATGATTCACCCCTGTTCCCGATTCAGTGTGATTTAATATGCATTTGATGGTGACTCATTTCAATTTAACCAATCAGTGATGAGCAGAGGCTCATTTTCCCATAATGCCTTTTGTCATCTTTGTGTGTTAATGTTCAAACCTTCAGAATTAGTGCATTATTTTAAAATTAAAAGACATGTCTTATATTTTCACTTCTTAAAAATGACAGAGTTGACATAAATCTTGATAAACTATCTGGATAAATTTGGTTTAGAAAGCTTTGCTTCTCAGGACTTCTGCCTCATGTCAGGACCATTGTATGTTGAATGTAAATGACTCTCCCTTGCAGCACAAAGACAGATGCGCTGACTCATTGGTTGTAGGGTTTGTGATTGTCTTTGATTCTAATCAGAAGCGTTGGCGGTGCTTAAACTAAAAACCGACTTGTCAGTAGCTGAGAGTGTACTGGAGACAATACTGAAAGTTAGCGGTTAGCTGTAGCTTCTGCTAAATTTTTTTAGTGGGTTATCGGCTTAGCATTATAAAAGTTAACATTTCAGTTCGCGGATTAGCGGTTATCAAAGCTAACTTTTTGGTTAGCTGTGCCCACCACTGGTGGAACCTGTTTGATCACAAAGTCAGAACTTAAACAGTAAACAGTAAGACACCATCACTCTCAATGAGTGACTTAAAGTGAGTCACTCATTGACAGAGTACCGCCTTGGCAAAAGGAATTTGAGATACTTTTCTCACCAGAGTTTTGCTGGAGCTCGGTTTACAGTCTGAGGAATCCGAATGGAGCAGCAGTGGCCGTATGGTTTAGCAGCACGGTATTCTTTACAAACGACCTGTGTCTTGTGAAGTTTCCCATCTTTTTTAAAACACCCAAAGTATCTCCAAATGCCTGATTTGAATGTTTTAGATGCATCAAAAATCTCCAACTGTTCACGGACCTCCATGTTTTGTTGTGGTAGAAATGTGCTTTCAGGCTTCCTTCTGTGTTCAAAACAAAACGCGAAGCCAGGATGGTGCATTCAATGTGCCTCGGAAGAAAAAAATCGACGCAAGCACACAGCGAGTAATGCGATCACTATTTCACCCGTCAATTGTATCAATGCACACTGAATGAATTGATCCACTCGCATTGCGCACGTTTGTATCTAGATGCAGATTTGTATCAATTAATCTCCACATGCCTAGAGCACTCATGATGATGCTCATACCTGTGATACATTTGCTTTAACATCCTTTATTATAACCTTGAAAACTGTCAAAGTTTTAAAGAGTTTTGCCAGAATTGTGGGCTGAACAGGGCCAAGGGGGCATCAGCAACAGTGGCAATGATGATGTTGATAACAACGGTGATGACTTATCTAAGCCATTACTTCTTCTCTGCTCAGAGCTGATGCACCCAGAGGCCAGTCCCTCCCAATGATGAATTCATTAGTGGTGAAGATGAAATGAGTTGTCAAGAGCGCGGGTTGTGTACAGAGGGTGATTTGTACTCTCTACAGCACAGTGCTAGATCAGATTCAGGCTGGCTTGGCTTGTTGTAAATCTCCAGGCCTGGTTGGCATTTATGCTCACGACACCTCCTCACCCTACAGAGGCTGTCACCCCAGCTCCCCTGCATGTCATCCACCACTGCTGTGATAGTGCCTAGAGGCTGCTGACAGGTGGCAAAACATTCAGATGTTCCCATAATCCAATAGAATAATTTGCCAATGATGCATTACGAGTTGTGCAACTTCTCTTCATATGTAAAGCTTTCTTTAAGAGCCAAAATCTGTAACTTTCAAATGGGAGGTGATATATCATGTTTCAGTAGGCCACTGAAGTTTTATTAGGGGAAGATGTAAAAATTACATATTTTTATCCAAAAATCCATTTGGGAGGAAAATTACGGCCTTTTTTAGGGTAGGGGTTAAAGCGGCCAAAACAGTGACATAGTCAAAATGTGGCTTTTGACCTTTGAAAATCTTTGTACACCCTCAGTAAGCCTCATTGATCTTATGGTATATGAATGTATGGATAGAGGTTCTCCCATTTAGCGTTATATTTTTCAAGGCTAACTGAGGGCACCGCCTATAGGTGGTGCTTCAAGTCACAACTTTTGGCATTTTGGGCTACATTTGGGACCTTCCCAGGGCCTGCGCCCTGAATAAGCCTTGCTCATTTATGCATATTTGGATACACTGGGACAAGTTCTTTCCAAATTTGCATAAATGGTGGTGGCTTAGTTAGGGCGCTTTTGCATAGGTGGCGCTCTTTATGTTAAGAAAGCAATATTTGGTGATTTTCATTTGGCCATATCTCCGTGCGCCCCCTATGGATTTCAGTGAAACTTGTTTTATTATGTTCCTCTATATCTCTGCTATTCAGGATAAAGATATCAGGAAGGCTTTTTGCCTCATTAACCCACAAGGAGGGTTACATTCATATACCACAAGATCAATGAGGCTTACTGAGGGCGCACAAAGATATTCAAAGGTCAAAATCCACATTTTGACTATGTCACTATTTAGGCCCCTTTAACCCCTACCCTAAAAAGGGCCATAATTTTCCGCCTGAAGGGATCTTTGGATAAAAAATGTAATTTTTGAATGAAAGAATGAATGAATTTATTCAGCACACACACACAAATCCGAAAGAACAGAAACATACAAATAACATGAATATTATATAAACAAAGCCTGTGAGTCCGAAAGGGTGTGGGCAGAAGCAAAGCTTATCAACGCCCACCCCTGCTAGTATAAGTCCAACAATTATAACAGTCATAATAACATAAACACAAATTCACAACACACTACATATCAACACACAGACATACCCTTCAATATTCAATTACACTTCAATTCATGTATAATTATATTATGTATATATATATAAAGCGCCAAATCACAACAAATTTGGCCCAAGTCACTTTACTCAAATAAGGACTAACCTTACCGACCCCCAGAGCAAGCACTAGGCAACTGTGGTGAGGAAAAACTCCCTCTTAGGAAGAAACCTCAAGCAGACCAGGCTCTAGGGGGTGACCCTCTGCTTGGGCCGTGCCATACGAGTATATACCTATATACGTACATATATACATTAACATACACATATACACTCAACAAAAATATAAACGCAACACTTTTGGTTTTGCTCCCATTTTGTATGAGATGAACTCGAAGATCTAAAAGTTTTTCCACATACACAATATCACCATTTCCCTCAAATATTGTTCACAAACCAGTCTAAATCTGTGATAGTGAGCACTTCTCCTTTGCTGAGATAATCCATCCCACCTCACAGTTGTGCCATATCAAGATGCTGATTAGACACCATGATTAGTGCACAGGTGTGCCTTAGACTGCCCACAATAAAAGGCCACTCTGAAAGGTGCAGTTTTGTTTTATTGGGGGGGGGGGGGGGGATACCAGTCAGTATCTGGTGTGACCACCATTTGCCTCATGCAGTGCAACACATCTCCTTCGCATAGAGTTGATCAGGTTGTCAATTGTGGCCTGTGGAATGTTGGTCCACTCCTCTTCAATAGCTGTGCGAAGTTGCTGGATATTGGCAGGAACTGGTACACGTTGTCGTATACGACGGTCCAGAGCATCCCAAACATGCTCAGTGGGTGACATGTCCGGTGAGTATGCCGGCCATACAAGAACTGGGACATTTCAGCTTCCAAGAATTGTGTACAGATCCTTGCAACATGGGGCCGTGCATTATCCTGCTGCAACATGAGGTGATGTTCTTGGATGTATGGCACAACAATAGGCCTCAGGATCTCGTCACAGTATCTCTGTGCATTCAAAATGCCATCAATAAAATGCACCTGTATTCTTCGTCCATAATAGACGCCTGCCCATACCATAACCCCACCGCCACCATGGGCCACTCGATCCACAACATTGACATCAGAAAACCGCTCACCCACACGACGCCACACACGCTGTCTGCCATCTGCCCTGGACAGTGTGAACCGGGATTCATTGGTGAAGAGAACACCTCTCCAACGTGCCAAACGCCAGCGAATGTGAGCATTTGCCCACTCAAGTCGGTTACGACGACGAACTGGAGTCAGGTCGAGACCCCGATGAGGACGACGAGCATGCAGATGAGCTTCCCTGAGACGGTTTCTGACAGTTTGTGCAGAAATTCTTTGGTTATGCAAACTGATTGTTTCAGCAGCTGTCCGAGTGGCTGGTCTCAGACGATCTTGGAGGTGAACATGCTGGATGTGGAGGTCCTGGGCTGGTGTGGTTACACGTGGTCTGCGGTTGTGAGGCTGGTTGGATGTACTGCCAAATTCTCTGAAACGCCTTTGGAGACGGCTTATGGTAGAGAAATGAACATTCAATACACGAGCAACAACTCTGGTTGACATTCCTGCTGTCAGCATGCCAATTGCACGCTCCCTCAAATCTTGTGACATCTGTGGCATTATGCTGTGTGATAAAACTGCACCTTTCAGAGTGGCCTTTTATTGTGGGCAGTCTAAGGCACACCTGTGCACTAATCATGGTGTCTAATCAGCATCTTGATATGGCACACCTGTGAGGTGGGATGGATTATCTCAGCAAAGGAGAAGTGCTCACTATCACAGATTTAGACTGGTTTGTGAACAATATTTGAGGGAAATGGTGATATTGTGTATGTGGAAAAAGTTTTAGATCTTTGAGTTCATCTCATACAAAATGGGAGCACATATACACACTCACATATATATCTATATACATACCCACTAACACATAAATAAATATATATATACATATACCTACATACCTACACATACATATATACCTATACACAGACATATACATACATACATACATACATACATATACACACACACATATATATATATATATACATACACATACATACACACATACATGCACCTACATAAATATACTTACACATACATACATTCAAATATACACATACGTACCCATTTCTAATTTAAACAGTCCCTATAAATCAAATCATATTATTATCTTTATGATACCTAGACATGATGTTCTTTTTGAGTAGTTTCTTGAATCGTACTAAGGTACCACGCATTCTAATCTCTGTTGAACATTCATTCCATTTCTTCACCCCAACCACAGACACATAAAAACCCTTTACATTTGTTCTTACTGATGGTTTCATAAAAAGTGCACAACCTCTTAAACTATAACTGGGTTCCCTCAATCTGAACAGATTCTGGACACATCTTGGTAAGGCTTGGTTTTTCGCACGAAACAAAGTTTGAATTGTGATATAATCAACCAAATCTCTGAATTTTAATAAATTTAAAGACACAAATAGAGAATGAGTTGGATCACGATAATGTTTATTGCAGATAACTTGTATGGCTCGTTTTTGCAAAAGAAATATTGGATTGATGTTTGATTTGTAAGTGTTTCCCCACAACTCAACACAATATGTCATATATGGTACCATCAGAGAATGATATAAGGTAAGTAACCCTTCTTGCAGCAGTGCATCTTTGGCTTTATACAGAATGGCTATAGTTTTTGACAATTTCGATTTGACATAATTTATATGTGATTTCCAGCTAAGTTTATTATCAATTACAACACCTAAAAATTTGTTCTCTTTTACTTGCTCAATTTCCTTGTTGTTTATGGTTACATTTTTACATTTGGGTGCCTGTTTATTTCCAAATATAATACATTTGGTTTTCCCAAGGTGGAGTGACAACTTATTAGCGTCAAACCAAGCCTTAATCTTTTCCAGTTCTTGCTCCACCATGTCCAGAAGCTGTTCAAGATTATCGCCACTGCAAAACACAGTGGTATCATTCAAAAAAAGGACACATCTCAGTGATCTCGACACCCAACTTATATCATTTGTATACAATATAAACAACAAAGGACCCAACACTGAACCCTGCGGCACCCCACATGTGACTTCCCTGAGCTCAGAGTTTGTATTATTAAATTGAACCTACTGAAATCTGCCATGTAAATAACTAGTTATCCATTCATATGCCAGACCTCTGATACCGTATTTCTGCAGTTTAGTTAATAATATTCCATGGTTAATTGTGTCAAACGCTTTCTGCAAATAAAAAAAAACAAAAAAAAAAACACCTACTGTGTATTGCAGTTGCTATATTTTCCACAAAGTCCATCAAAGCCTGTGAACTTTCTGAATCCATATTGTTCTTCACTTATTATGTCCTGCTTCAATAAATAATCATTCAATCTTTTAGCAAATATTTTTTCCAAAATTTTGGAAAATTGTGGCAGGAGTGATATACGTCTATAATTAGAAAAGGTGTGTTTGTCACCAGTTTTAAACAGAGATATTACTTTGGCTATTTCCATTTGAGAGGGAAATTTACCAGTACTAACAGACACATTGCAAATGTAACTGAACGGTTTTACTATACAATCAAAAATGTTTTTTAATAAAGCCATATCCAAATTATTGAAATCAGTCAATTTCTTACTTTATGAACCATGAACCAGATCAAGTACTTCCCTTTCATCAGTACCACCAATAAACATTGAAACAGACTTGTTAAATGTTAAATTATTTACCCAGAAGTTATTAGTCGATGAATCAATTTTACTTGCAAGATTTTTACCCACATTAACGAAGTATTCGTTAAAGTGGTCAGCAATGGACTTCTTGTTATCAATTATGATGTTGTTATTAATATGAAAAAATGAAGGATAATCTCCAGTAGTTCTATTCTTATTTATTATTTCATGTATTTTTGATGTTATTTCTACTTTTGACAAGTAACTCACTGTAATATCTTTTCTTACTGAGGCTCATGATGTTGGTTAACTTATTCTTATATGTTTTATTTTTACTTTCAGCTTCCTTAGTTCGTAGATTTATGAATTGTTTATACAGTAAGTTTTTCTTTTTACATGCCCTCTGAAGTCCTTAGTTATCCATGGTTTATTGCTGTATTGACTTTTGTACACTTTGTCAACAAGAGGACAGTGTTTGTCATATAACCTGTAAATAATGGAAATAAAAGCATCATATGACCTGTCAACATCAACAACAAAAACATCTGACCAGTTCTGACTTGATAAATCCTCCCTTAAATTTTCAATTGATTCAGGTGTTACTTTTCTACTCATGATTTTAGTATTATTTTGATACTTAGAACAGCCCTCCAATGCAAAAACTGAGAAAACAGGCAAATGATCAGTAATATCACTGACCAGTAGTCCCGCACTAAGATTACCGGATACAGCGTTGGTTAAAATATTGTCGATAAGAGTTGTTGAGTCCATAGTTATTCTGCTAGGATGAATGATGGTTGGAAACAGTCCCAAACAGTACAAGGTGTTTATAAATGAGGTGATTTGTGGATGATTGTGAGGATTTAAAAAATCTATATTGAAATCACCACAGACGAATAAGTCTTTATTTCTGTTAATTTTGTTATACATTCCTGACCACGTCTTCAAAAGGTCTTCAAAAGGTGTCAGTATTTGCCCCAGGAGCTCTGTAAATGCAACTAACAACCATGTTTTTGGAGTTTATAAATGTAATTTCTACGGTAACACATTCCATGATGTTGTCCACTGAAAATGACATGTTGTTAACTAATTTACAATTGTAATCTGATCGTACGTACAATGCAACGCCTCCGCCCCTTCTTGTCTGCCTATTAACCAGGAACAGTTCGTAACCATCAAGATATACTAGATCTTTATTATCCTCAGTTAACCATGTTTCTGAAATTGCAATAACTGAAAACCTTTTTTTGGATGTTTTCAAACAATCATTAATACTGGACATATTATGAGAAAGACTTCTACTGTTGAAATGTATAATTGAAAAATCTTCATCGTTGATTTTATAATCTTTGAATTGTTCTGTGAAATATTTGCATTGTCGCATGACATTCTCACAAAAAAAGGAATCTGGATCATTATCAGGTTCGAAGGGGCGGTTAGCAGAATTATTATAATTAAATGTTTCTAGGCAGAGCTCCGGGGCAAAAATAAACAGATCATTTTCCTTGGTCATTATATCCCTCTTGTATCTGGGTGTAGATGATGTGGATGAATAGGTTGCTCCAGTCTGTCTCTTGGTGCTGTGTTGTGTTTGAGTCCTCATACCTTATTCATATTTGTCCAGCTCCTCGATGTTTCTAATTACTATGACTTTTGCTTGTTCAGGCATTCCATTCAATTTAATGAAACTTTTACAGTTTGAAGTCCATGTGTGTTGTATTTTTCCCTGTTTCTTTAAGAAGCGTGCTTTTCTGGCAATGTTGTTTCGCTTGGTCAGATGTTCATTGATGAAAACGTTTGACCCTTTCAATTTTCTTCCTTGTTTTAACAGTGCGGTTTTGTGTTTTCTGCTAATAAATCTCATGATGACGGCTCGTTTGTCACTATCATCTCTCCGGGGCAGAGGGTGGCACGCTTCAATATTGTTCAAATCCATCTCTATACCTTTGGATTGAAGGAAGTCAGCCACCTATTGCTCCACAGAGCTGACCTCCTGCTCACTGGGCTCCCCTCCACTCTCATCTATCACCGCCCGTGCATAGGACCATGGTTTGATGTAAAGACCTGTGATGATGACGTCATTAATTCTGGTGTTTTGTTCCAATTCAGCCACTCGAATTTCCAAATGAACCAGACGCCAGTCTTTCTTGGCGTTCTGGAGCCGTAACGCCTTTACCTCCTCCACCAGATCCATGATTGATTTCTGCTGCAGTTTCACAACAGAAATCTCCTCTGATAAAAAGTCCAGAGACTTTTTAATGTCATCACCCTCCTCCCCGCGGCTTCAGTGATCTTTTCCTCCTGCTGCTGACCTTTCCACAAAAGCCTCAAGTGTCTCCAAAGTACATTCCCATCAGAAAAAAGCAGCAAAAAAGTATATTTCCAGTGTTTTGTGCGATATTCCAGTGCCGTGGCACTGCTGTCTGTGCACCGAGCCGAAGATCACAAAGTTCGTCTGCGTGCGGTCGAGGTTACAAAATCACAAGGTGCTGAAAAAACTATGCATTAACATGTGTCTGATTAGTATGGAAACCATTCTAAATTGGACAATTTATCTTGCCCTAAAATATACTTCAGTGGCCTATTGAAACATGATATATCACCCCCTTCTATAAACCATTCCACAGTTACAGACTATGGCTCTTAATCTGACAAGTAAGCCCTCATCTGCAAGGCATTTAAATCAGGGATAATCAACCCGTCAAGCTTCATCGTGATCTACACACACAAGCCATAACATTGTGAAGTGAATAACATTGGTTTTCTCATTAAAATGGCACCTGTCAGCAAGTGGGATATATTAGGGAACAAGTTAACATTTTGTCCTCAAAGTTGATGTGTTGGAACCAGTACAAATGGGGTCACATAAAGTTTGAGTGACTTTGACGATGGCCAAATTGTGATGCTAGCTGAGTGGGAAGGAAGGAAGGAAGGACAAGAAAGGTACACTGGTGAACCGGCGACAGGGTCAAATGGGATGTGCTGGACAAACAAGTCCAGTATCCAAAGGACACACTTTGCAAACTTTTCATGCATCACTAGACCCCTTTTACTGGGCCATTTGCCCTGATATCGATTTCCTGTTCTCCTATAAATGTCACATTGATGTTTTAACAGCAACCTAATTTATTGTGCAATGGATTAATTTAGAATGATAATCCTTTGAAAAGAATGGGTGTTTTTTCTAATCTAAAGTGTAAAAACAACATAGTTTAATCTCCAGTCCAAGCTAAACATGCCTATTCTGTACATCTGTCAGTGTGCATATATACCCACAGTACTGGCAGGTCTGCAATTGTGATGCAGAACTGAGCTATTTTTAAGTGTTTCTGCAAAGTTGACCAGACCTACACTCACCAGCCACTTTATTAGGTACCAGGTGCATGTGACACACAAGTAATGTTATCAAATAGCTGATAGTCTGGAGAAGACATAACACATGCTCGTCAGTTGGACGGGGTAGTCTTCTAACAAATAACAATTTTTTGGGCCACCTTTCCTCTGTTGTGAGAAATAAATACAAAGACACTGACATCCACAAAATTTACTTTTGATAGGAAAAAACTGGCTTCACTTGCCACTTACTTTTACTCTTAATGTATCCAAAAACAAAACACTAATTTATAAGGGGGATGTTTTTATACATAAAAATGTGGCATAACTGCTGCAAATATATATGTAGTTTTGCAGATATAGCTACTAATTCACTATGACCCGTGATTCACCATGCAACGGTTTCCCCTATAGTTCATACTATAGCAAAAAAAAAAAAAGTGATATGAGTAATGGGGGCCTTCCCCCAGTAAAGCTTTATGTCCAGCAATGCCCCTGTAGCTTTTGTCTTCCAGTGGCTGTAACAAGTGTGTCTTTTAGTGGTAAATGTGTTGAACATGAAACAGTCATTTATCACGGCACTAGTATTCATCTGTGAGCTCAGCCTTCAAGGTTGAGAGACATCTAGAAAGGGCTTTTGTAAAATCATGAGGTCACTGATGTTTGGTGATGCTGATATATTTGAAGAAGAAGAGCCTTTATTGTCATTGTACATACTGTACATACATAAATATATAAACCAAAATGTGTCCTCTTCATTTAACCCATCCTAATTGCAGTGCTAACCACTAAGCCTTAGTGCCAATATATTTGCAGGAAAATGAAGGTCAAAGTCTTCAAGGTTCTGGTGTTTCAAGCTTTACTGTGTGGTTGTGAGATATGTAGCCCTATCTTGAGAGAGATATACAGTGTGCAGTCTGAAAAACAGGGTTTACATTCATTTCTGGCATGGAAAGGTGCACATTATCTTATGGGTTCAAAGTTCTGAACACAAACCTGTGTTCTGGGCACAAAAGGGCTGCTGTGGTCATTTTGGAGGGATATCACAACATCAACTAATCAGAATGTCTGTGGCTCATCAGTAACTGGACAAGCTAAATATGAAGATTATTGCTCATACAAGTAATCAATTTACAGCCGATTGTCTTAAGACAAGTCACTGGATGGATACATGAACATTCTCAAGTCACTGAACATGGATTATTACATCAATCATTAAAAATACAATCTATGTGGTACTGTATGGTAAATCTATTTAGAGTAGACGGTTCTCAAAAACTAATTGGCAGTATGGTGGATTAGTGGTTAGCACTGTTGCCTCACAGCAAGAAGGTCATGGGTGCAAACTTGTGGCACAAATCGACCCGCGATGGAACAAGAGGACGATGTCAGAGATTTGATCCATCAACAGATTACAGATGGCGCTGTAACTTGGCACCAAACTTGTGACAAATGGACTTTTCTTCAGCCAGGACATAAGGAATTAAATTATTTTCAGGCATCATTTTGTAAAGGTGGATAAGTTTTCATCAGCACGGTGGCAGCACGGTGGATTAGTGGTTAACACTGTTGCCTCACAGCAAGGTCATGGGATTGATTCCCACCTGTGGCCTTTCTGTGTGGAGTTTGCATGTTCTCCCTGTGTTTGCATGGGTTTCTTATGGGTGCTCCGATTTCCTCCCACATTTAAATGAATTAGAAACTTTACAGTTGTCCAGGTCTCCCTTGCAAAAGAGATCTCGACCTCAATAGGACTATCCTTGTTAAATAAAGATTAAATTAAAATAAATAAATAAAAGTGACTATGCAAGAATAGTAATGAGGGGAACCACCAAGACCCACATGGCATTCTGAAGGTGTTGTCGGTTTCTGTGCCTGTGATTAGAGAAATGGTACATGTTGTATAACCAGTTTTATGGTGGAGTGACACAGAAAAGGATCTTTTTAAAAAAGAAGATGTGAAATTTGTGCTACATTTTAATGAGACAACATATGGGAAACATGAGCCTAGATTTTCAACTGAGGAAGTTGCAGATTTTCTTTGCCATTTGTAATCTTGAATTACAAATGGCAGTTAATTCCCTGGTGATGTTATTATGGATTACAAAATTTCCTGGGGTGGTAAAGCCCCATTAGTCCCAGTACAAAAGCAGCCTCAGATCAAAGACCCACAGTAGCCTGTTGTCCATTGTTGTTGTTGGAAAAACATCCCTCTCAGCAGCAAAGTTGCTGCTCTCCATGTGTGACGGTTGGGCTTCTGGAGCACTGATGGTGGAAATACGAGGTCTGTCCGTAAAGTATCGTACCTTTTTATTTTTTTCAAAAACTATATGGATTTCATTCATATGTTTTTACGTCAGACATGCTTGAACCCTTGTGCGCATGTCTATCTCGGCTTTCAGTGCTTACCAGCCCAGTGAGTATAAAAGAACTTGTGGAGAGCTGGACATGTCCCAACTTGTCCTCTAACACTCCGAAACGGAGGTGTTCCTTTGTCTCGCTTCATCAGCGAATCGGTTGTGACGAGCGAAGCCTCCGCGCGGCTTTCCATGACAAAATCTCTTGTTAAAAGTGAAATCTGCCGGAAAATGGCTGATGTCCAGGTCTTGTGATAACCAGAGAAAGAGCACACGACGGTCTCGTATCCACAGAGCCATCAGCTTAGAAATGATCCAGTGGTTTGTGCCGCATCGTCGCAGCTCGCAGCGCGGCGCACCGACCATCCTTTAAAGGGGTCCTTAAACCTGTAGTTAAAGTCCTTATTCTCTGTGAAGCCCGTAAAATTTTCACTGAAAGCCAGATAAATTTTTCGAATGGTTTCCAGGTGCCAGTCTCTAACAGCTTCTGAAAAAATTCTGATGGAAAAAAGTCCTTTTCATTCCGCCATTTCCAGACAATGAAAATCCGACGAGGGGGCGGGACCACTCCTTCCACAAGGCGTGCTCACAGGGGAATGACGTCACCGACAGGCGTGGAAAAACTCACGCATGCGCACGAGGGTTCAAGCATGTCTGACGTAAAAACATATGAATGAAATCCATATAGTTTTTGAAAAAAATAAAAAGGTACAATACTTTACGGACAGACCTCGTACACTGGTTCCCTTAATGCACAACTTCCCTCAGTGCTTACTTACATCTGGATGTGTGTTCGTGCTGTACGATGTGTAGTCCTCAGCAGGGCATGTGTGTATTTGTAAGCATCAGTGTGCATTTATTTCCTGTGTGGGAGAGTAGTCACATGCATTTGTATGCACATACTCAAGCTTTTACTGCTTTTTTCCCCCCTTTGCTTGCCTGTGCATTTCGCATCCATATGTATGGTTAAAAATATATAAATAATAAAAAACAAAAGGTCCGGGGTGACTGAGAGAGCAGAAAACAGGAGCTGCACTGACTGTGATAGAGATTTCAAAGTGGTTTCATGTGAGATGTTGGCCTTTTTAAAAAAAAAAATTCTGCAGGAGAGAACAGCAGGCGTAGGTTGTTTCTCCCATGTGTGGTCTCTCTCTCTCTCTCTCTCTCTCCCTCTCTCTCAAGCAGAGCAATGTTATTTTCTGCCGTGCTGTAATGGTTGGTTACAAGCCAAAGACAATGAGAGGCACGCAAAAAATAACGATAGAATAAAGACTGAGAGAATCGACTCAAAGACGGCTCTGTCACATTTCTATGAACACTAGCGGGTTTGCATCATTTCATCACGGAGCTAAGCTGCTTTTGAGAGTTGCCTTTGTAGCATCGCAGTGTCAAACGCCTCATGTGCTAGGGCGTCAGGTGCACCTTGCATGTGTGTGGGTTTTGGGCGCAAACTGAGAGTGAGTGATTTTGTAACTGTCTTTTCCACCCTGGCTGCAGTCTGAGGTCTATTCATTTTTAAAGTTCCTTTGCAGAGAGTATTACAAACACTGGGAGTGTGCTCTGACTCTGTGAGATTATGAGGCTTAGCGCATCCACTGGTTTCTCCCTGCAGGATCTGACCCTTCATCCTCTTAAAGCCCCAGAGAAGACATTCTATTGCTTGGCACAGTTTTACATTCTGTACAATTTATCTGTGAGCCGTTCACCCAGATCCACTCTGACCCATATTATGACAGCGAAAATAGTTGGTGACCTTCTCAGTGTTTCGCCCTCCTTACAAAAGCCAGGCTGTTGCCGTGGTGAGTTCACTGCCTCCCAGCACCTGTCTGTCAGATTGCACTCAGCTCCAGTTTTCATCATTAGCACATTTAGATACACATACTGAAAGCAGACATGCACACAAGTGCAGCACGGGCACCAGGCATTACATTCCCGAGGGTCCCTACCTGTCACCCCTGGTCTTCTTGTGCACTCAACATGTATGTCAGGAGGAGGCCTCTGAGAACAAGGCCTCACCCGTTTGTTTACTGCAGCTTTTGGTGCTGAGCAGGGATGTGGGTGCAAGAAATTAGCACAAGTCAAATCAGATTAATTAATCCTTGACTCAAACTATTAGCTGAGGAGTCGAGTTGAATTAAAAATCAAATTATCCCTGGCGCCTGCCGGTAAAGCTGTGGTGAGTGTGCCTGCCAAACGTCAGTGACACACTCACACCCACAGAAGGCAGCTGCTCATGGGCTTCACTGATGGATGGATGTTTGAATGGGTAGATAGAAGGACGGAAAGAGAAACGGTAATTCCTGGACCACAGGGATTGGGAAAGGGGACAGTTGTGACATTGCCACCCAGTGTGAAGAGCCTCTCCAAGGGCATGGAGCTGGACTTTGATGATTGCTGCTCCACCAGCACATAGCAAGCTTTGCCATGCCAGTGCCGTTAGACTTTTCAGAAATATTTCACTCTGACTGTCCAGTAACAAGGCTGCTTCTGGAACTTTTACGATCCCAAGAAAGCTGCTTTAATTGTTGTTGTTGTCCTTGCAGCTGCTCCCATTTTGTTTGGGGTCACCACAGCGGATACAGCCAGATGCACATTGGCATTTGGCACAGGTTTTATGCTGGATGCCTGTCCTGATGCAGCTCCAGTGTAACCTGGAGAAACACACACAGCCACTGGTCTTCCAAAGAGGTCTCGCATCCAAGTACTAACCAGGCCCCACACTGCTTAGCTTCTGAGATCTGATAGGATCAGGCTGACACAGAGCAGATCGGCTGCAAAGAAAACTGCTTTTAATACCAAGCAAAAATAATTCCTGATAAATATGTGCACATTTATCATAATTTTGAACATTTTTTATAGGGCATTTGTTCACGTCTATCAGGCTCTGAGACAAACTCGTGTTGGACTCAAATGCAAGACTCACTCTCAGATGGTCAGCGTTCAAAGCTCTTTACTGGTAGGACAGGGGTGGTTCAGTACACAAGAAGGCAGTCAGAGATCAGCAGCAGTAACAACAACATCGGGCGAATGGCGGGGTCAAAAAAACAGGGAGAGGAAATCAAAAGACACAGCAAGGCAGTCAGGTCACACAGAAAACACTCAGAGGAAATGCTGGAAGTGAAGGCACAAGGCACAACAATCTGGCGGGGAACTAGTGCAACCAGTGAAGCTTAAATATGCCCAGGTGATGAGTTGCAGATTAGAAACAGGTGTGTGGAAAGCTCTAGAACAGGGTGTGGCCCAGACAGTGTGCACCACCCACCACGAAGCACCAAGAGAGATAGCGACAGAAACAGCCCAAGCAGGAAAACCCCAGCAAGATAAATCACATACAACAAAATCAACCAAACCTAACTACACAGGCCAGAGCAGACATAATCCAAACAAAGCCCCAAACCTTGGCAAAGGCACTTAATCTGCATCATCTCAATCCACCCAGCTGTAAAATGTGTGCCAACTGTAGTTAGGAAGTAACCTGTGAAGGACTAGGGTCTAGTGGATGGGGTGTTGTGGACTTTGTCCATTTCACATCATGGAAAACAGAGATAAGCACTGGCCCAATGGGCCTCAGGGCCTATAAGGACTTATTTTTTTCTTGAAGTACATGTTTCACTCAAAGACATTGCACAGTTTCCCAAGGTTCATTCATTCATTCATTCATTCATTCATTCATTCATTTATTCATTTTCTGCTGATTACTTGGGCCCTGGTCTTGATAGCAGCAGTCTAAGTAGCTCATTTCACACTTCCCTATTCTCAGCCAAATCCCCTAAGGCTTCCTGGAAGATCCCAAGGCCTTTCTAAGCCAGCTAGGAAATATAATGCCTCCAGTGTGGTCTGGGGCTCCTCTGTTGGGTGAGCCTAAAAGTCTTCTCTAAGGCATCCTTACTAGATGCCTGAACTACCTCAGCTGGGTCCTTTTGAAGTGAAAGAGCAGCGGCTCTACTCTGAGTCCCTCTCAGGTATCTGAGCTTCTCACCCTGTCCCTGCATGTAAGCCCAGATACCCTACAGAGGAATCAAATTTCTGCCGCTTGTATCTGTGACCTTGTTCTTTGGGTCACTGCCCAAAGTTCATGAGTATAAGTGAGAACGGGAGCATAAACTGAGACTATGGGATGGGCCAGCGTATGTAGGACCTCAGATGCAGAAGATCCAAGGTTGAATTTTTATTTTTTCAGGATTTGTCATGGAAATATGTACATTTGGACCAATCCAGGCTGAGGATATGGAAGTGTGGGATGATGGATGGATGGATAGCTTTATTATCATTGTCATTACAACGAGATTTCCACACTCACATTCCACAGACAAACAGCAATTAATCCACAATTATTACTTGTTTACCGTAATAACGGCACACATCAGAATTAAGACAACACATATACATTTGACATTGTTTATGTGCACTAAACTTGAAACAGTCCGTTTTCCAAATTGTGGCGATGTGAGTGTGTGGGATGTGGTGTGTGACTGGGGGAGCAGGAAGGGAGTTGAAGGGAAAAAAGGAGCATGCTTCAGTCTTTTGTCCATGTGTAAGTCTGTCAGTTTATTGTCTTTGTGGGTTGAGATAAGAATGGAGCCGAATAATTTCACCAAGGCCAAGGACATTCCTCTGGAGGTAAACAGTGGGCAATTTGTCCTTCAGGCTTGATAAGCCTGGAGTGTTGTGGTTGAGCAGTGAAAAACACTTTTTAACAGTTCCACTTGAACAACCAAATCCCAATTATGAATTAAGAATATTCACCGGCCTCCGAAACCTTCAACTTCAACTGCAAAGCATGCATCTGCTCCCAGATGTCATCCAATTTGCGTCTGAGTTCAAGAATCATCGCAGTCTGAGAATGCACTGCCTTGCCAACCTCGTTAATCATGACGGACAAGCGAGGGGCCGTGGTTCTTGATGCCGCCGTCTTGCCAATTTTCCAGTAGATCAGGGCAGCACATAAGCCAAAAAGTACCAGCCCTGCTACCATAAGACCAAAAATTACTAAATCCTCGACGTCCTCAACGGAGAAAGGCGCCGAGCATGCCACACACCAAGAGCTCCAGGAGTCGAGAACATAGCCCGCAGGATACGTTCCATCTGGGCAGGTAGGATCCCCCGGTCCTGACCTTCTTGTAGAAAAAATGGTGTCAATAGCGTTCAGAGACCAGCTGATCAATTCCATGGTAAATCCAAGAGTAGTCCAATAGATCCAGTATCCAATATAATTTGAGTAATTCACAGTCTGGTGAAGTAGGGACTTGAAGGTTAAAGCAGAAAGCAGAGATAAGGGAGAGCGGAGGAGATGCGACCGCCCTCGTCGGAGTCCCAAGCTGTTAGGTTTGCTTCCGAAGAGCCCCAGACCTGGATAAGTAAGGGTTACAATGTGGCTATTAAGATGCTTGGAGCAGTGGGGATGTAAAGCAATATCAGGATCAGCGGCTGTGGAATCATTGATTTATTTAAAAAGTATTTTATTTTTATTTATTTATCTATTGGTTATTTCTGATGGTGGAAGGAGGGTGTGGGGAATTTTGTAAGTATTGACGAATGTTTCATTGTGTTAGGTGTAAGTATCCTGCAACAGATTTGTTGGGGAGGAAAAAAACAAACAATTTTGTGTAGTTTAGTTTTGTTCTGCCTGGTGTGGCATCCGCAACAGCTTTGTGTGTTGATCTTCCAGACTCACAGTGTTGAACTTTATTCACATGAAGTCATCTGCAGGCAGACACAAGACAGCAACAATGAAAATGCAACACCACAATATTGTTAGATTTGTTGCCCATTATCTTTGTTATGATGATGCAATTTCATCCAAATAGCTCCTCTACAGAGGTTTCTCTACCCTGGCTGTACAATGTTCTTACAGACTCATTTATATGATGGTGCCACCACCTTAACCAGTGTTGCCACAGTTACTTTGCAAAAGTAATCCAATTACTGATTACTGATTACTCCTTGAAAAAGTAACTTAGTTACTTTACTGATTACTCAATTGTAAAAGTAACTAAGTTAGATTACTAGTTACTTTTTTAGTTACTTTCCCCAGCTGCCGACAACAACCCACGTCAACATGACAATGATACCTGTTTTGCCAAAACTCACTTTATAGTCACCCTTTCTTGACTTCAATGAAAATAAATACTTGTTTTATAAAAAGTAAAATAAAGACCTCTTTCTTGACCTCATATTTAACTGTTGACAGCACTGTAACAGTAAAACTTGCAATTTCAAACCTACATTGTTTATAAATGTAACTATTAAATTCTAACATTTTTCTAACATTTAAATTCTCTCTAAACATTTTACTTGTTGAAACTATTATTATTTTAAGCAATATTAGTAGTTGTAGTAAAAAACGGCTTCAAAACTGGACCTTTAATCTAGGGGTGTTGTGGGTGGGGGGCACATCCCTGCCCCACACCCCCATTCCATCTGGATTCGCCCCTGCTTTGGCGTTTCAGCACAAAGAATGGATAACATTTATTTATGCAGAAAACAGCACCAGATTTATAGGTAAGAAAGTTTTATTGCATTTTCACATCATGTGGTCCTCAGAAAGAGTTTAGGTGCATTTGAGTGGAAAATAGTGTTAGTTGTTGACGCGTCGCGGAGGATCAGCTGTTTTTAACGAGACGATACAGAGCGGCTCAGCTCAGAATTCTAAATAAAGGAGGGGAAAACGTATAAAAATGTCTTTGTAAAGCTCAGTGCAGGTGTGCTGATCACCGCGCTTTAAGAGGTGAGGACGAGTCGAGCAGCTGCAAAAAACCGTGGATGAAAAGCTCACAGCTCACTGAAAGTGTGTAGTTCAGTCGAACCCCAACCTCCTGCCCACAGACCAAGTTTAATGCTGCTGTTGACCCACAATGAAAAATAATAGTAACGCACAGTGACATGGAGAAGTAACTTTAATCTGATTACTGATTTGGAAAGATTAACGCGTTAGATTACTCGTTAATAAAAAAAAGTGGTCAGATTAGAGTAACGCGTTACTAAGTAACGCGTTACCGGCATCACTGACCTTAACATGCATATCTTGACCCCAGTTTCAAAACCTCTGCTGTTTCCCGGTGACACTCCCTTAAAATTGTATGTACTCAGCAGTCCAAGTCACCATATATAAGTTGTCAGTGTTCAAACGTGCACATGTATCCATGCATGCATTTTGCGTATTCGTGCGTGTGTGTGTGAATATGTGAAATTGTGTTTTAGATGGATAGCAGGACTGTGCAGAAATGTAGACGTCTCATCGATCATACAAGGTGGGGCTCGGAACACATAACACTTGTATGATTCAGAACAACATTAATTTCAATTATGACACATTAGTGCAGGGGGGTATATTATGCTCCACTAGTGGTCTTGTTCTCCATTTATCATTTATGCATGTATGGCTTGTAGCTCCTGATCATCTCAGGAAGAAATATGCAGCCCCGCAAGCACAAAGAAAAAAAATCTTTATTTTCAATATAGGTTCAGGTTTTACTTATTTTTCAAATGTGTATTCACATTTAGGACATTTTAAGGAGAAAATAGCATTTATTTATGTCAACGAGGATCTCAGCTGTATTATATAACAAGCATATGAGCATAAGATGTGCTAAATAGTCAGCCCAGTCTCACATTTTTTTTTTCGTGCTCCCGTGACAAAATGAGTCAAATTTTCCTGACGGGTTTTTTTTTTTTTAAACTCCCTTTTAGTAACCCTACTCCTACCCTTAACCATAGCCTAATCATACTCCTTCCCCCAACCCTAACCATAACCACCCCGGCTTCACTTTTAATTTCGTGCAGCCATCACGGAATGAATTAGAATGAATTTGTGCTGCCGTGATGAAAATGAGGCGCTTTTCATCACAATATCACGAACCAACAGATTAATGTACATTTCGTGCTGCTGAATCATGACTTGCCATGAGACTGGGTTGAAATAGTAGTACAGTAGGCTGCTGAAGTATTTGGACAGTGACACAATTTTTGTAATTTTGCCTCTGAAAATCACCATAATCAAGCTGAAGTTTTCAGTTGAAGTTCCATTTTCAGAGTGCAGGAATAATTGGACAAATCATCACTTTTTTACATCCATTTTTTTTTTTAGATTTGTCAGGTAGTAGAAACGTGAATATTTACCAGTCATTAGTTCTTAAAAATGTTGTGATCAGGCATGATGGGGAGAAGTTACCAAGACTCCACAACAACTCTGAATGAGTTTTCAGTTTCTGTTGCTGTGACTGGAGAAACTGTGCATGGTACAAATGTTATCTGTTGCATCACCACTCTCAACTTTCAATTCAATTTTAATTCATTTTCATATATAAAGTGCCAAATCACAACAAAGCTGCACACAAGTAAGGTCTAACCTTCCCAACCTCCTGAGCAAGCACACAGGCGACAGTAGTAAGGAAAAACTCCTGATGATATTGAGGAAGAAACCTCAAGCAGACCAGACTCAAAGGGAGACCCACTGGTTAGGCCATTCTAACAGTTACAAGGTTTTTACAAAGTTTTACAAAGCTGAAGAAAAAGAAAACAGGAAATCAAATCAACATGATAAAAGACATAAAATACAAGGTGCAATTGTTGAGATCACCATGCAAGCATTTATGTCATAGACAGGGATCATCCAGCGCTTTGGGTTGCGGGGCCATTGTTCAGGGTTTTGTGGTGGAGTAGAACAGATCAAATGTTAAATTGAGTTTCCCATGTACTTTTTGGCCAAATGTAGCTAAAAGTTCACATCTTTTTTAAGAAAGTCCTTCTCTGTTCCTTTTTAGCATGAGTCTGTATATCATTAATGTTTGCTTCCTTCTTTGCTCTCTATGTTTTCCTGGTAGTTCTTACAATAATGCATTTTTAGTGTGTGTGTGTGTGTGTGGGGGGGGGGGGGGGGGGGGGGGGGGGGTCACTGCTTGGCTTCAGGAATTTACAGATGATGGATGGTGAATGCTGTGAGATACAATGGAAGACTAAATGAATGAGGAGTTCTATGAATGTATGCATATGGCCGAAATTTGGTCCGGTGTTTCGTGCCAGGGCATGAATACACACATTGTGACTATATACTTTAATCACTTGGACACATTTTACACACATGGAAAAACATAGTCAGGAGACAAGTTCTTGGCTAAAAACTTTCATACTCAATTTTCTCCTACTGCACATATTCCATTTTATCAAACAATATGTGTTAAGTCAGTTAGAATATCTTCTTTAGTTAATATGACTTTTTAAATAATAGTCGCGCCAGATTTTGAGTGTGTGACAAGTTTACATACAACAACATGAACGCCTCTATAAACAGCATGAAAGACTCCAGGAAATTCCAGAAGTTGGTGAAACAAAAGCAAAATAAATTTTGGTTAGAATGCAAAAGCTAAAAAAAAAAATAATGTCGTGACCATATTATATTAGTCAGAATGAACTGTTTGAAAAAGACTGTAATTCCTGAACATGGCTGCTGCCATTTATTTGTAGAACAGTTAGCAGTAAGCTGCTAGTGACAGTAGCATTTGTAGCACCTGTCCGTAGATTAAAGGTCCTGTTAATCCACAATTACTGAAGAAATGAGGAGGTCATAATTGCCAATACCAACACCGAGGTTAGCTGAGCTTGTTGGTGTTTGAGCTTCATTTGTAACACCCATGTTATTCGCCGACTCACCAATGTTCCACTTCTTTACCAATATATAGATTGACCTTACGGTCACACATGCAAAATGACACAGATACTTTAGGTATTTTATGAAAATTTCCAAATGATAAATGGCAAAATTCAGGGTTAGCTGGAGAACATTTAATTGTATTTAAGGACTGACATATAGAACAGTGGTGCCTTTTGGCAAACTCCAGGTGGGCTGTCATGTGCCTTTGTCTAAGGAGTGGCTGCCGTCTGGCCACTCTACCATACAGGCCTCACTGGTGGATTGCTACAGAGATGGTTGCACTTCTGGAAGGTTCTCCTCTCTCCACAGAGGAATACTGGAGCTCTGACAGAGTGACCATCGGGTTCTTGGTCACCACCCTGACTAAGGTCCTTCACCCCCAATAATTCAGTTTAGATGGGCAGCCAGCTGTAAGAAGAGTCCTGGTGATTTGAACGTCTTACATTTACAGATGACTGAGACTACTCTGCTCATTGGGACCTTCAAAGCAACAGAAATGTTTCTGTACCCTTCCCCAGATTTGTGCCTTTTGACAATCCTGTCTCAGAGGTCTACAGACAATTCCTTTGACGCTTGGTTTGTGTTCTGACATGCACAGTCAACTGTGGGAGCTTTTATGTAGATAGGTGTGTGCCTTACCAAGTTATGTGCAATCAACTGTATTTACTGGTGGACTCCAGTTAAGTTGTAGAAACATCTCAAGGATGATCAGTGGAAACAGGATGCACCTGAGCTCAATTTTAAGCTTCATGGCAAAGGCTGTAAATACTTATGTATACACACACACACACACATATATATATATATATATATATATATATGCAAAAATCTAAACAACTTTTATCACACTGTCATTATGGGGTATTGTGTGTAAAATTTTGTGGAAAAGAAACGAAATTCATTCATTTTGGAATAAAGCTGTAACATAGCAAAATATGAAAAAAATTAAAGCACTGTGAATACTCTCTGGATGCACTGTAAATCTGTCCCTGTCACATTTTCCCCAGAGATCTTTTAAAAAAAAAAACATTTTATTCTTTGCTTACATCTGTCACTGCTCATATTAGGGCACAGCTTCCTCTCCTGGCAATATTGTGGTGGACCTGTGCCACCACAATCGTGCTGCCAGCCTGTTTCCATGGCAGTGTGACTGGCAGGTCCTGAGATGGATGTCTGGTTTTCGCCAATGGTGAATGAAAGTCACGTCAAGTTCAGACTGACCAGCTGAGTTTAATGTTTGGAAGAAGCCTGAATGAACGCAATGAACACACACACACACACACACACACACACACATGCTTAGAATAGGATCATTCAGCAACACAAAGCGTATGGGGTCCCTGGTCAGGCTGTCAGCACATTTGTAATGAATCATTTTGTGCCCATTGTGGGTCCTTTTCTTGAGACAGGTTGATGCAGAGGCATTATTCTGCATTTGACACATTCCCGTGCATTCACATGCTTTTTAATAATGCACACTGATGTGCCAGTAAGTTTATTGCAGGTTTTAGAATATAATAAGAAATATGATCTCTGTAATATAGAGCCAGTGGATCCCCACAGGCAACGTGCTAGTTGTTATTATTTATAGTTTTTGAGGTTCTGCCAACTTATATTACAGTGTAACTTAGATACTACAAAAGAAAGAGACAGTCATGTATTTGTTATTATTAATGATGATTATTTATATTGTGCTTTCCCAGAAACCCATCCATTTTCTATCCCCACTTACTCAAATGTCACCCTATGTCAGTCATAGGGCGTGAGGTCCAAATACATTTACACCCTAGCCTCACACCTACGACAAGTTGAAAAGTTCCAGTTCACCTTACCTGCATTTCTCCAGAAGTGAGAGGAAGCACCCAAAGGGCGCTCATGTAAACATGGGGAGAACATGCAAACACCACACAGAAGGGCCCTAAGTGGGAAGTGAACCCAGGACCTTCTTGCTGTGAGTAAACAGTGCTAACCGCTAAGCCACCGTGTTTCTCTCACTCAGTCATACACACTCTAAATTGCGTACAGCATTAGCAGGTCACTTGGCCCATTTGTTTGCTGGTGCTGTGCAGTTTGCACACATTTTTGTACATGCAAACCCTTCAAATATCAAACACATAGGCATGATGTTAATAGCAGCTTTAAAAATACATTGGTGCTAACTCTTTCTCCAAGTGTGCCCAAAAATCAGACCATCTACTGGAGATCATAATTACTATTTCAACATGTTTTGGGAAAAATAGCACATTTTAATATTGTCTGGTGGGTGGCACAGTGTTGCAATATTACTCTGTAAATACTGTAGGGAGAAACCGGGCGCACAGTGAATCAGTAACTTTATCTGCAAAACTACATATATATTTGCAGCAGTTATGCCATATTTTTATGCATAAAGGCATCCCCCTTATAAATTAGTGTTTGTTTTTGGATACATTAAGGGTAAAACTAAGTGGCAAGTGAAGTCAGTTTTTTTCCTATCAAAAGTAAATTTTGTGGATGTCAGTGTCTTTGTATTTATGTCTCACAACAGAGGAAAGGTGGCCCAAAAAGATTATTAGTTAGAAGACTACCCCGTCCAACTGATGAGCATGTGTTATGTCTTCTCCAGACTATCTGCTATTTGTGTGAAACATGCACCCGGGCACAGTTGACTCGATCTAGAAAGTGATTTGCTATGCCCCAGTATAACGTAGATGACAAATATTACTTGTTGAAGCTTATACATTTATTTCCATGAATTATTTCTATAATTTGTGTATATAAACAACTGCTTTCATGTTAGAACAGAAATAATGTATTATAATAGTTTCTTAAAGGACTACATCACTA
Source organism: Thalassophryne amazonica (assembly GCF_902500255.1). Taxonomy (NCBI): domain Eukaryota; kingdom Metazoa; phylum Chordata; class Actinopteri; order Batrachoidiformes; family Batrachoididae; genus Thalassophryne; species Thalassophryne amazonica. The sequence continues at coordinate 53,732,843 of NC_047110.1, forward strand.
TATGCTCACACATTACATAGTTGGTTTGCTAGATTATAGTTTATCTATGCATCAGCATATATTTAATAATTTTGAAGAAATCTTTACAATCATGTGTTTTTTCATTATATTCTAGGTTGATTCACTGTGCCCTGGACACTGATTCACTGTGCCCCGTGAATTAGTGTCCGGGGCACAGTGAATCAAAAAATTTAAAAATTGATTTCAAACACCTGTAAATTACACTTGGGGAGAAATAAATAACACAGCCTTATAAACAATAAGTTGCTGTAGTAAATCCACAATAGAATGACTTAAACCTATGCATAATGTGTTTATGCTGCCACAAAACAACATTTCTGATCCACTGTGCCCCGGCTTCCCCTACTGTCAGAAGATTCTGGGCAATAACCCCAACCTGGCATGGTCATTGGTCCACTATGTCTGCATGGAATCTCTCTACGTATACAGAAACTGCTGTGTTCTTGTTTCAATCCCTTTTGTAATCAGAGAGAGCAAAAGGAGAACTGTTTTACTGTTTCTCTCCAAAGTCAGTGAAATGTTACACAAACTCACTACTGTCCACATCTGCAACCCTTCGTGAAATGTTCTCCTTTTGAGCCATCCAGTGTTCCCATTAAAACTCTGCACAATCCAGTAGTCCCTTTAAAACTCCTTTACACGTCCTCCTCATACCAGACATCTGCACTCCTCAATCAAAATGAGAAAAGAGCAAATCATTATGGCTCATTCTGATTTCATGATGTTTGTCAGACACCAACACGTCTGTTGATGTGTACAGCACCTGAAGCAGGATCGCTAACTGGTGCCCCACAGAGCACATTAGGTCTGGCCTTCTTTTGTGCAGACATGTACTGTCTGGGGCTAAACTCTGAAGAAAGAAATGGGTACACATGCACTCTTACAAGCTGAATTAACTTGAATTTTGATGTTTTCCATTTCCATGCTCTGCATTAAAGAATCGGATTTACGCCCAGTTTTCATGAATTTGATTGCAGCCTCCACATGATAGTGAATTTAAAGTAAAGCAGTGACATCTATAATGTACCATTGTGTTACCACTTCTCACTATATTAAGGCCATTTTCTGTATTGCAGCCCACTATATTCATATTATTATTGTCATTGTCATAATTATTGTCATTTATTGGTTTTGGTTTAGATCTACAGGATTTGATAGGTTTTGGGCTCCAAATTTAGCAATGAAAGCTTCAAGCAATTGACTTGTAGTGGATGTGTACTTACCAACCAGCTTGGCTTTGTATGTACAGACATAATCACATGGAAACCGGCCAGCCACGTCTGAGCGCACACAGCATGGCAAAGTGCCTGTCAGCTGATTGCCAGCCAGCGACTCCCTGACAGCTGGAAGTGACGTCTAGGTCCACACGACATGCTACATTACAAACACAGACATTAGACAGATGCAGGACAAACACATAATAAAAAATACATAGAATAAAAATCACAGAATGAAGGTACAGAGAGTGAGCTTTTTTCTGTGAGCTGGGGAACACCTGTACTGGTTTGTAGGATATGACCTCTCATAACTGTACAGTGAGGCGTGGATGTCAGCGTGCTATCCTCAGGTGGGAATAAATTAAAAAATAAGGGTGGTGAATATCGTGCCATGCAGGAAATCACCCCACAGGACGCCCCCGCGAGGTGCATGTCACTGCGGAATTTCCCCACATTGTAATAATTAAAACACAGATCACATTTGCAGCAGATCACTGCGTATTGGACACACCATGCCGGCTGATGTGTTCATGATGTGAGAGCCCGGCTCTTCATGAGACGGGAGCTGGCCGGCTTGAGCGCATCAGGTAATTAAAGTAAAACATAAAAGGGAGAACATTAATCCACATCATTTCATTACTTCCTGGTGTATGTCTAGATACACTCTTTATAACAGGAATTAAGTATTATAAATTGTGGTGTTTATTAATTTTTTGCTCCGCTGCTGTGTGCGCAACTTTTCACATGCTCACACTGATTTCGTGCACGCGAGCACGAGCGTGCACAGAACCATTGCCGCGGTATCATGCACGCCTGTTCGACCGTGCATCCCTCTTGACAGCAGGTGGGATGTTTCATGGTTCCCCATTTTGTTTTTGTTTCGTGCATTTTCTTCCAGTTTCTGTATCTTTCGTGTTATGTGTGAAGGGGCCCTAATCAACATTTCTGATAATGCATTTCCCTGGCAAATGATGCAGTTTGTCAGCCATGCATCTTGAAAATGTTGACAAGACACAGACTTTGGGCCGCTCCTAAGGGCCCCTTTTACAGATAACACAAAATTGGTCAAAAGAAGCAGAAACTGACCGAAAAACTGCAAACAAAAAATGAAATGTCCCGGCACCTGGAACATGTGGCACCACATCGTGCCGCTGCTGTAGGGGGGGAAAAGCACAGAACCAAAAAAAAAAACAAAAATCCACTGCAATTTCTAATATTTAATCCCTCTTATTGAGGGGACAATACAAGTATGATCCTTCTGTTCCTCTGTATATGACCCATGGTCATAGACGTTAAGTCATGAAATGACATGAATGAAGCAGTGTGCGCTTATCATGTCTACATCTGCTGGCCCCGTGTGTCAAGCCAGCCCCACGCGCCCCATGACATGTGCATCAGTATGTCATGAGAGCATGAGAGCCTGCCCACACATGCGTTATGTGGATTGTTGAGAGCTGTTGTTGGTCCGGACAGGTGGGCATGTCAGCAGCAAACAGCAGCTGCTGACCACTGTGTACTTGCATCTCACAGCTGGTGAACACATATTGTGCCATGCAGAATATCACCGCACAACACGCCACTGTGATCCGTGTGTATCGGCAGCCTCTCCCCACACGGTAAGAAATAAAACCAAATATCACCTTTGCAATGCTGTCACCAACGCTTCAGTGTGCGCTGGACACCTGGACATGCGGAGGCAGCTGATGTGTTCATGATATGAGCACACGGCTTCATTCATTTCAGTAAATTATGTCTGTGTTTATGTCCATGGCCATGGTTCATGTATATTAACCCCTTAACGCCCGAATTTATATAGCTGTATATAAAAAAATGTTTTGTGTGTTTTTTTGCCTTTAAGTAGATGGTAAATAATGTTGAGATTATTAATTTCACTTTTGCAAAAAACTAGATAGTAATATTGAGTATTCTGGTAATGACTTTATGTTATAATGTTATAATAATAATGATGGTATGTTGCAAATTTGCGACAATGGGCATACAGGTCAATTTGGTAAGTTGCATATTTGAGTCAGAGATTGTAGCATATATGCGGCGATGGGCGTTAAGGGGTTAAGGAACAGGAGCAGGATAATTCATGTATTGTTCACTCTTTATAAAAGGAATCAAATGTTAAACATTGCATTTTTGTGAGTGTGTTATTTTTTCTTTTTTTTTTACAGTGAGAACAGAATCATTACCAGTAACATGACTCTTACATTTAAATAGTACATTGATTGTTCTTATGATGTTCTGTCCTGTCATTATTTTGTCCTTACACATTTCACTGATTTATGTACATATGTCCAGCATGTGATTGCTTCCAATGTTGCGTGAGTGCTATATGATATCACACCTCTCACATGCTTGCACTATGTTTGTGTGCGCACACACACGAGTGTGCACGAAACCATCACCGTGGGATCATTCACGCCTGTCCGACCTTGTGTCCCTCCTGACAGCGTTCCCCCCCACCCCTTTTCAGCCGGTTTATGCTTCTTTCGCCCAACTTCATCTTATGTGTGATCTTTAGCAGCATATCTGTGTCTAACAGTAACAACATCATTAATAGAGTCACACACAATCAAGTCACAATACCACCGAATGGTTTTCCATTGATGCTCAAGCCAGGCATGAATGAAGGCAATTTGTGAGATGAGTGCAAACTCTGTAGCTTTGCAATAAAGACCAGATGTCAAATGGTCTGTATGAACTCTGACCGATTTTGGTAAATGTGCAACTCACAACGTGCGACAAAGCCTGACTATGAGTCCTGATGTCACTTCGTTCGGCTCCTGCTGGTCCTGCACTGTGAAGTCGTTGCCAGGCTGAGCCACCGATTACCCATCTGCTCCATCTGAGAGAATTCTCACTCCATCTATTTGACTTGTTTTGAGCTTGGCTGTTGAAAACTAATTAGCTTTGCAAAGTGAGATATAAAGACAGACAAAAATGCCTGGTCTAAACGGTGAGATGTTAAAGAGGGCACAGACAGATGTGAATTTGATTTAAGAGAGCAGATGGAAGGGGAGGAAAAAATGTGGTAATGTGTTTGTTACACCAGACTGGGGAGGAGTGATTAACACTTTATTGGCGGGGGGGGATGCCTTAAAAATTCACATTGATGATCAACGGACTGTGCTTGTACAGTTGCAGCCATATTTGTGACCCTTAAAGTCCTGACACACCTATTTCCTGTGTGTGTGTGTGTGTGTGTGTGTGTGCGCGCATGAGACAACTTGTTTGTGTGCTTATATTCATGAAATATGCAGTAGGTATTGCACAATTTGTTTTTTTTTTAAGTTGAAACATTATGAAAGTCAGGTGGAAGCTGACTGACTGCTGATGATGTCATTAACCCTCTGGGGCAGACGCCATCATATACGACAGCTAAGACCAAGCTTTACTAAATTATAAATAATGTTTTAATGATATGGGATAGAAACTTACTCTTTTTTTTTTGCTGAAAAGTTAACTCCGCAGACTTTCTATGTACTCTTCATAGAAGCTATGTGATGACGTGCTCAATGTGAGCGTCCAATCGGAATTGGTTCACGTCACATGGTTTTCCAAAATCCAATCGTAGGGCAGATTTACTTCACGTGAAAAGCCAAAGATCGTTTTCAGGAGTGATATGTTACTAGTTGGCCCATTTGAATAGCACCCTGGGTGCTCCAGTGAGTACATACTATTCCAATGTGCCCTGCGCCATTACACACAGCGAAGTGAAAGCAGACGGAGACCTCGGATGACAATCTCACGTGCTCAACAAAGAGTGTGTAACTATCAGGATTGCTCCACTTGTTTGCATGTCAGTGTTACTGGATAACTCTGTTGCTTTCTCGGTGTAAAGCACTGTTACCATGTCAAAATAACAAAACGCATAGACCATTTGTATATCTTGTTTAAAATGTGCATTTGTGTTTATTGTTTGAAACTTTTTGTTGTACAGCCTTTCACACAAGACCTCAAATTACCTTTATAAAGTGTCAAAACAGTTATTATAGTTTGCTGTGTGTTTTGAATAAATGTTTGGAAAATTATTTTTTGCTTTATTTTTTCATTGCCTTTTTCTGATTGTAAACTTTTATTACACTTATAAAACACAACAAAACATATATATTCTGAAAGCACAGGTTGTCCTGAAAAAAAGAGACATAAAACTTGATTGTGGAATGCAGGGAGAGCTGTTAACAGCAATAATAAATCATTTATGCCAGGTGAGTGAACTGTCCAAAAAATGCCCTCGGACCACAGAGGGTTAATAATAGGAGCTCTTTACACTAGCACTAACCATGAATCCACAAACATGTATGCACATGCTGACAGCTAAAAGACAGATGTTTCATAAAAATGAGTGCAAACAACAAAATGTTGCAACTCAGCATCAACAATAACACTTGTACGTCACAAGTTCCATTTAAGTGCGAAAGAAGAAAGACTGAAATGTCAGCACCTGAAATAATTAACATGTCAATTCCACCCTGTCTTGTGTGCTATAATCAACCTTTTCATGCCCAGACACTATGAAGTATTTTTTATCTATTTATTTATTTATTTTTGCTTAGAATTTCATCCGTTATCAACCATCAATTGTTCATAGTAACTTTCCATTTTCCAGACATCTGGAAATCCATGGTTGAACCCATAATTTTCATGATTGTTGCTGTGGTTTGATCCAGTGATTTGAGATGGTGGTTTGATGTAGTATTTTGAGTTGCTACATAGTTTGGTCTCGTGGACTGATCTGGCTATTTGATCAAGTGGTCTGAGGTTAGGGTTTTATGCAGTTGTTTGATCTTGCAGTTTGATCCATTGGTTTGATCTATACCAATGGTGGCCAAGTTCAGTCCTCGAGAGCTACCTTCCTGACACTCTTAGTTGTCTCCCTGCTCCAACACACCTGAATCCAATGAAAGGCTCATTAAAAGTCTGCTAACAAGTCTTTCATGGATTCAGGTGTTGTTGGAGCAGGGAGACAACTAAGAGTGTCTGGAAGGTAGCTCTCGAGGACCGAACTTGGCCACCCCTGATCTACACAGTCTGATCCCTTGGGCTGAGCAAGTGGTTTGATACCATGATTTGATTGGAAAGTTTGATCTGGTGGTTTGATTCAGTATTTTAACCCTGTGGTTTGATCTGGCAGTTTCTTCCAGCAGTTTGATCCAGTAGTTTGATCTGGCAGTTTTATCCGCCAATGGTTTGGTCTGCCAATTTCATCAAGCAGTTAGATCCAGTAGTTTGATTCAGTTGCCTGATACCGTGGTTTAAACCAAGAGTTTGTTCCAGTAGTCTGATCTGGCTGTTTGATCCAGTGATGTGAACAGGTGAATGGTACAGTAGTTAGATCAGGCGGTTAGAGCCAATGATTTGATCAAATATTTGAACCTGGTGACTTGATACAGCAGTTTGATGTGGCAGTTTCATCCAGCGCTTTGATGCAGTATTTGATCCAGTGGTTTGATTGGGTATTTTGACCTGGTGTTTAATACACTAGCTTGAGCCAGTCATTTGATCCAGCAGTTTGATCTGGTGGTTAGATCAGGTGATGTGAACAAACGACGACAGCAGCTGCATCCTCTCTGTGCTATTTCCTGCACTTAACCAGATCACTGTGTTTTATGGTTCACGTGTGGAAAGCAATGTCTGTATCATGCTGTAGCATAGTGTAGCATGCCATGTCTTGCTGTGGAGCCCCTTGTGACACCAACTTTAAGGGTTTTCCTCGCCATTATAGTCTTTCAAGTCAGTTTGTGCTTTTTGCTACCACATTGCAGAACAACACAATGAGGCAATTGTGCCCATCTGCAGAGTGAGAGGGCTTGTGTGATTCATCTCTCGAGGTAGGTCCCACAGTGTGGGTGCTGGTGCCACAACAGGACATCAGCCAGTGCTTCATAATTATGTGACGAGTCAACGTCAGCCTTAAAGCATCACTTCAGAATAGGAAAGTTAACTGGTCATCTGATAAACTAATCTATGTAACCCCTACTGCCCAGTCACACTGGGGAAGTCAGCGGGTCAACTTCCCTTCCCATTAAACACTTGTAAGTGCCTCATGCACATATGAAGAACTGAGTGTGCATACGAGTGTGTGTATGATTGCATGTGTGTAAGTGTGTCGATTTTTTCACCACTCCTCCTGTATCAGGTTTTTGAATTAGAAAGTGCGTCAGTTCGCCAGCTAAAGATTTCGACTGTCACCTCACTTCTGCTTGCAACAAGTGTTGTAACTAGTGTGAATGTTTCGAGTCAGCAACCATGCCTGTACTACGAACAAGCACATTAAACAAAGTTTGCCTGTGTGGACAATTGGATACTGTATCTGTTGCATGTGTTTTCAATGGCCAGAAGTCACCAGAGCAAAAAGGGAATTAAGGAGCAGTTTTCTGGGGACAAGGGAAGTGCTTTGTTATATTTTCATGCTTTACTCTGACAACAGATGTTTTCTCTCTGCTCATCTCCTCAGACAGAGGCAGGGATGTTAAAGCTTTCTGTTTTTGTCCATTTCTATAAATTCACTACAGCTTGTTGGTTTACTGGACCATTTGGAATTTGGATCCCATTGAACAATACAGAGCCACCCCCGCCTTCTCACACACACACACACACACACACACACACACACACACACACACACACACACACACACACACACACACACACACACACACACACACACACACACACACACACTTTCTCACATGTGGACATGAAAGGGACTAGTTTCGTTATTTGCATTTTCACGCCTGAATGTATTTTTCAAGTGGGAATAGAAATTCTGTGAGCGGTGTCGAATCCCAGTGCTGCTGTGTCCTGGAGTGCATCACGCTGCCTTTTCATCTTCACCCTCGCCAAACTGCTCCTGCTTTTCTTTTTCTGTACCCTCACTTCTTCGTCCTCTCAGCCTTTTGTTGTTTCCATAGCTCAGTTATTCTTTCAAATGAAGTCTGTCTTTCAATGTCCTGTTTGAATCAGGCTTCATTCACATTGCAGTGATCTGATCCTGTTTGTTTGTGTCATATTTTTTATGTCAATGCTCACACATTCTAAGTGACATATAATAGCCATTACATCACCAGACATATATATATATATATATATATATATATATACGAGGTCTGTCCATAAAGTATCGTACCTTTTTAGTTTTTTTTTAAAACTGTATGGCTTTGATTCATGTGTTTTCACGTCAGACAAGCTTGAACCCACGTGCAAAAAGAGGACAAGTTCGGACATGCCCAGCTCTCCACAATTTCTCTTATAACTCACTCGACTGGTAAGCATTGAAAGCCGAGATAGGCATGTCGCAACTTGTCCTCTAACATGCCGAAACGGAGGTGTTCTTTGTCTCGTTCGAACAGCGAAATGGTCATGATGCACAAAGCCTCTGCGCGGCTTTCCACGACAAAATCTCTTGTTAAAAGTGAAATCTGCCGGAAAATGGTTGATGTCCAGCTCTTGTGATAACCAGAGAAAGTGCACACGACGGTCCCGGCTCCACACAGCCATTCGTTTAGAAATAATCCTGTGGTTTGTGCCTGTCGTCGCGGCTCAGAGTGCGGCGTGCCGAGCGCCATTGTGGGCAAACCTTAAAGCTGTAGTAATAGACCTTATTCTCTGTGAAGCCCGTAAAATTTTCACCGAAAGCCAGATAAATTTTTCGAATGGTTTCCAGGTGCCAGTCTCTAACAGCTTCTGAAAAAATTCTGATGGAGAAAAACCCCAAATCATTCCGCCATTTCCAGACAATGAAAATCCGACGACGGGGCGGGACCACTCCTTCCACAAGGCATGCTCACAGGCGAATGACGTCACCAATAGGTGTGGAAAAACTCACGCATGCGCACGCTTGTCTGACGTGAAAACATATGAATCAAATCCATATAGTTAAAAAAATAAAAGGTATGATACTTTATGGACAGACCTCATATATATATATATATATATATATATATATATATATATACAGTGGTGGGCACAGTTAATCAAAAAGCTTCGATAACCATTAATCTGATAACTGAAAAGTTATCTTTTATGATGCTAACCCGATAAACCGCTAAAAAAAATGTATCTTTATTACCGATAACTTTTAGTATTGATTCGGACGTGGCCACACTGTCGGCTTCTGATAAACCAGTTTCACTTTCACTTTTCGCTGCTAGGTAAATTCAAGGATTACAAACACATAAGAACGCATGAAAAATGAATGAATAAAAAAAATAAAACTCCAAACACTGTCATCATCTTTCAAAAGCAGTAAAACACAGTATTAGAAGTCACAAACGAAAAAGCTGCTGCTTTTTTCACACGCTTTGAACCCTTAAACGCTTAAACAACCGAGATATGTTCATTAATGCATTGAATGACAGAGTAAAAACCACGTTTGTGCATATGAATTCTTATCTGTTAGTTTCAGTGGGATTCATCTGAAGAAATAAAGCGCCATTTTTTTAAAATGGTGAATAAAAGTCCAGCTGTGCCATGAGAGCTCCTCTTGGCGATTAAATTATCCCATCAGACACAAAGAAATAAAATAAAATAATGTTAAAATTAGTCTGTTTTCTTTGTGTAGAGCAGACGGTAACACTGTAACATACAAAGTGTACCTGAACTACACTACCCACGATGCTCCTTGCGTCAACCGGCCAATCACGGCTTGTGCTTAAATGATGACATCATCAGCAAGCGACAGGCAGCCAGTCTACCACAAACATACGGCAGACAGACTAAAATGTTTGATTTTAGGATTTACAAATGTTTTTGACTGTTAAACTTTGCTCACTTTACCAGCAAAAAAAAAAAAAAAAATGTTATTGAAATGAAAGTTATCGGAACCAAATTTGTTGGAAGACAATTGGTCAGATGATGGTTTTAAAACTTATCTGAAAGCTAATCCGCTAGCAAAAACATTAGCTTCAATAATTATATATATATATATATAACAGTTTAATCTGTTGATTATTCTTTCACTGCAACTGTTGTTTATTACTCAATTACTGAATGAGTGAATGAATGAACAATGAATTTACCCACATCAGAATTGAAAAACTTGTCATTTATATTTCAATATTCAGTCACCTTCACTATAAAAACTACAACAAAGTATGCAGAGCTTGCTTTCTTGAAGTAAATGGAATATAGTGCATTATACTATGTATTAGTGCAGTATGTATAGGGGCATAATGGAGGGAGTGATACATAAACGTGATATTTATCACATATTACAACAAAAATAAAGAACAAGAACTATCACATATTACAACATGAAATAAAGTACAAGAACCATATAATTATTGTCAACTCCATTTAATCACAACTCATTCACATATTACAACAAAAATAAAGAACAAGAACCACATAATTATCGTCAGCTCCATTTAATAACTCACTCACATATTACAGCAAAATAAAGAACAAGAACCATATAATTACCGTCAACTCCATTTAATAACAACTCACTTACATAGTACAACAAAAATAAAGAACAAGAACCATATAATTATCGTCAACTCCATTTAATTACAACTCACATACGAGGGCTGTCAATAAACTATAGGTCCTTTTTATTTTTTTCAAAACTATAGGATTTCATTCATATGTTTTTACGTCAGACATGCTTGAAACCCTTGTGCGCATGCGTGAGTTTTTCCACGCCGTCGGTGAGTCATTCGCCGTGAGCACTCCTTGTGGAGGAGTCGTCCAGCCCCTCGTCGGAATTCCTTTGTCTGAGAAGTTGCTGAGAGACTGGCGCTTTGTTTGATCAAAATTTTTTCTAAACCTGTGAGACACATTCAAAGTGGCCATGTTCGAAAAATTAAGCTGGTTTTCAGTGAAATTTTAACGGCTGATGAGAGATTTTGAGGTGATACTGTCGCTTTAAGGACTTCCACGGTGTGAGACGTCTTGCAGCGCTCTCAGCCGCCGTCGTCAGCCGTTTCAAGCTGAAAACCTCCACATTCAGGCTCTATTGATCCCAGGACGTCGTGAAGAACAGAGAATTTTCAGAAGAAGTCGGTTTCAGCATTTTATCCGGATATTCCACTGTTTTTTAATGAAAGACGCAGCGGTGCGGCAGCACAGGAAAAACAGCTCCGTGTTGATACCATTTGGTAAAATCCAGGCGGCTTTTGATGGCTTTCAGTGGAGTGAGTATATGAGAAATTGTTTAACAGCTGGACATGTTCCAACTTGTCCTTAAGGCTTCCACAGAGGTGTTTTCCTGTGCGGAGCGTCACGGCGGCTGCGAGCCGACGCTGCAATCCGTCCCGCACGTCTTTCATTAAAAAAATCTCCTTTAACAGTGGAATATCCGGATAAAATGCTGAAACCGACGTCTTCTGAAACTTCTCTGTTCTCTCACGACGTCCTGGATCAATAGAGCCTGAAATGTGGAGGTTTTCAGCTTGAAACAGGCCGACGATGGCGCCTGAGAGCGATGCACGACGTCTCGCTCCGTGGGAAGTCCTTAAAGCGACAGTATCACCTCAAAATCTCTCATCAGCCGTTAAAATTTTCACTGTAAACCAGCTTAATTTTTCGAACCGTGTCCACTTCGATGTGTCTCACAGGTTTAGAAAAAATTTTGATCAAACAAAGCGCCAGTCTCTCAGCAACTTCTCAGACAAAGGAATTCCGACGAGGGGCTGGACGACTCCTCCCACAAGGAGTGCTCACAGACGAATGACGTCACCGACAAGCGTGGAAAAACTCACGCATGCGCACGAGGGTTCAAACATGTCTGACGTAAAAACATATGAATGAAATCCATATAGTTTTTGAAAAAAATAAAAAGGACCTATACTTTATTGACAGACCTCGTATTACAACAAAAATAAAGAACAAGAACCAAATAATTATCATAGGCTCCATTTAATAACTACTCAATCACATATTACAACAAATATACAGAACAAGAACCACATAATTATCGTCAGCTCCACTTAATAACAACTCACTTACATATTACAACAAAAATAAAGAACAAGAACCACATAATTATCGTCAACTCCATTTAATAACAACTCACTCACATATTACAACAAAAATAAAGAACAAGAACCACATAATTATCATCAGCTCCATTTAATAACAACTCTCTCACATATTACAACAAAAATAAAGAACAAGAACCATCACATATTACAACATGAAATAAAGTACAATTATCATCAGCTCCATTTAATAACAACTCATGCACATATTACAACAAAAATAAAGAACAAGAACCATATAATTATCGTCAACTCCATTTAATAACAAGTCACTTACATATTACAACAAAAATAAAGAATAAGAACCACATAATTATTGTCAGCTCCATTTAATAACAACTCACTCACATATTACAACAAAAATAAAGAACAAGAACCATATAATTATCGTCAACTCCATTTAATAACAAGTCACTCACATATTACAACAAAAATAAAGAATAAGAACCACATAATTATTGTCAGCTCCATTTAATAACAACTCACTCACATATTACAACAAAAATAAAGAACAAGAACCATAGAATTATCGTCAAGCTCCATTTAATAACAACTCACTCACATATTACAACAAAAACAAAGAACAAGAACCATATATCATACACATGAATCATGACTTTGAGTGATAGCTACCCACAGACTCAAATTTAACGCAATATTTTCTGCAGAGGTGTAAAACTCCGGCTTCAGAAAATAAAAGCTCTCCCATGTGTTGCTTCTACCTGTGCACCTAAAACAGGTGATCTCAATAATTAGCTCGTCAACCTGCGTGAAGAGCTGAACTAATTACAGTCAGCTTGTCTATGATTTATCAGCCCTATTTTTTCTTGTATCTCATGAGGGCTGGTTTATGAGTATAGGGCAGATTTTTGTAGTAATATGTGATAATTGAATAATATTGTTACTGGTACTTTGTTTGGAGAAAATGCACTCTTACAACATATAATAATGGAGTATATCATTGAAATATTGCTGTTTCTTTAAATTTGACTGTGCTGTCCTTATCAGTGTGCTTCATATGTGCAAATCACAGCCGGTGCTCTAAAAATCATCTCATGGAGACACAAAACAAATGTTTTACATCGCAGTGATTTGATTATGTATTTATTTTTTTAATCTCTCTGGTCGCTGGCGGACAGCTCTTGCCAGACTGCGAAAGACAGGAACGGAGCTCAACATGTACGTCTCACATACATGTACCAGGGGACAAGGGTAAACACACACATTTCACACGTGCACCAGGGGAGAGTAACGGATCGAAACACACAGCTCGTGCACACACAGCAGGGGACAGAGGATAATTGCACAAGTCTCGGACATGCACCAGGGGTGGGGGGGGGGTTCAATTCTCTTCCCATAGCAAATGTTGGAACTTACTGACACGCCAGTCTTTAATAATTTAGCCCAGCTCATTTACTGCTGTGATTCAGGATCCATCCCTCCCAAACTTTAGATGATATCATGGGAGGTTTTTTCGTACAAAATGTTGGACATTTTATTATATATTTGTCAACACATAATTGGTTGTGTGGTTGTGTGCGTTGTTACCACCTGGCTTAAGGCTGGCCACACAGAGATAATAGAGTAAAACCCCAAATTCATTCCACATGAAATATAAAATATTTGCACACAACAGCAGCTGTTGTTGCACAAGACCATCTTCCCCCAGGAGATGGATAGTGTGAAAGTCTCAAATAAGGCAGACCTATATGTTGTAGCACTTTGATTTTTTTTAATATTACCTCACACGGTGGACCCATAAATGTAACAAAATTTAAATATTAAGATTTATTAATATGTGATATTGAAATGTCCTCCTTATGGGCAACCAGGATGAGTCATGAATTGTGATTATTATCATTAATATTATTTATTTTGAGAAGCAGCTATGTGCTCACAATAAGTTTGTATAATAAAATATTAGTTAAGACAATAATTACATTTTAACTAAATATGAAATTTAATTAAACCTCGAAAGGGGCACCACCTGTGCATTTGGGTGTGTAAGAAATCCTTAATATTAATATGAATCAGTCTCTGATCTGAACGTCATAACTTCCTATATGATTAATCAAATCTCTGTTTCAACTGGACACAATAAAACCACTAGCGTAATATTTACACATTTACATATATACAGGATTAAAAATAGGTGACTGACATTTTGAGAATATGAATAATGATTCATAGTTTTATTACAGAGACAGTCTGTTAATCATGAGACGTTAAAAGATAAAGCAGTGAAAGAACAAACTGTAAGAATTTAAAGAGATAAATCTGATTGGAATTTAATGATGAATTTGATTTCACCAATTATTATTGTTATTAAGAAAATTATCAAATGACTATGTCTCACCTCTTTGCAACATTTGATAACAAAGTCCTTAGGAACCTTGGTTGGATCACTTAGCTGGGGTCCATTGAAGATGGTTTCTTCATGGACCTTTATTGCCATCGTCGCTTGTGTCTGGGGTTAAAATTGTAGGTTTTGCCGGTGATTGCAGGTGGATCTGGCTCGTTTTGCTGGCAGGACTGAATGATGGTTCTGTGGGTCCATTGATTGGTTCCGAGTGACCCATAGATGAAGGCTTTAGGTGTTTGTTCTCAAAAGATAATTTGGTGGGTTCCAAAAGTTTGTGTTGTGTGGGCCGCCAGAAGAGGAGGTACTGCTGGCCTACCACCAGAGGGCGCAGCCGCCTCACAGGAGCAGCCAGGGTGACAGCTGTCACGCATCACCTGCAACAGCTGTTACCAATCATCTGATCGGCAGGAGTATATCAGCAGGACGACGTCTCCACCTCTTTGCCGAGATATCGTTTCTACCGAGAAGGTAATAATCTCAGCTGACTGCTTGACAGTAACTTTTGTGATTTTTGTGAGTGATTGCAGAACTTTCCAACGAGAGGTGGAGGCAGCTTACCTGCCGTTCGGATTCCTGGGTGCGAACGCGCCCTCCTTTAATTGTTCTTTATTCCTCGCCAGCAGTACCAGGTCCGACACGCGGAGGCAGTGGCCACCTGGGAATTCGGGACTTGGCGGCTCCAGTATTCCCGGGGTCTGGTGGCGGAGGAAACCGTGTGGTTCCGGTTCTACTTTGGAGAGGCGTCTCCTATCTTCGAGCCTGCCCACACGACACCTGTGTGAATTTGACTTTGTCCATTATTGTAATCTGTTGTACTTGTTGTGCATATTCACAACAGTAAAGTGTGTTATTTGACCTACTCCATTGTCCGTTCATTTGCGCCCCCTGTTGTGGGTCCGTGTACTTACACTTTCACAACAGGATATCTCGGCCAACGTCATGGACCCCGTGGGGCGTCAACCGGCTGTTGAACGGCCAATGGAAGAACAGGGCGCACTGGCGTCCGCAGAAGGAATGATCGGTGAGTTGCAGCGGATCCTCACCGCTTTCACGGCTCGGTTGGATTTAATGACCGAGCAGAACGTCCTCCTTAACCGCAGGGTGGAGGCTCTCGCCGCACAGGTGGAAGCGCGCCCTCAGGGCGCTGCTGCGGCTCTCCCTCCTGTCGACCCTGTGCGTAACAGTGACGTTCCACAGGTCGTTCAACGACCCCTCCCACCTTCCCCTGAAGCATACATAAGCCCTCCAGAGCCGTACGGGGGTTGTGTGGAGACATGCGCGGACTTTCTTATGCAGTGTTCGCTCGTCTTCGCACAACGTCCCGTCATGTACGCGACTGATGCTAGTAAGATAGCTTATGTAATTAATCTGCTTCGCGGCAAGGCACGCGCTTGGGCTACAGCGCTTTGGGAGCAAAATTCACGGCTCCTTCTGACATATGATGGGTTTGTGAGGGAGTTCAGAACAGTGTTCGATCATCCAAATAGAGGAGAGACCGCTTCAGCCGTGCTGTTGTCAATGAGACAGGGGCGCCGGAGCGCAGCTGCTTATGCAGTCGACTTCCGCATCGCGGCTGCGAGGTCCGGCTGGAATAACACTGCCCTCCGTGCCGCCTTCGTAAACGTACTGTCGTTGGTCCTGAAGGAGCTCCTGGTGGCCAAGGACGAACCGCAGGATTTAGACGGGCTTATTGATCTCGTTATACGATTAGACAATCGGTTAGAGGAACGCCGTCGGGAGCGAGGCGAAGGACGTGACCGGATACGCGCCGCCCCTCTCCCTTCCGGGTTCGAAAAGGGGTTGCCCTCCCCACGCTCCACAGCCGCAGCGCTTTGTGGGGCAACAGCTCCCCCTGTTGACGTTGTTAGGGAAACGCACAGGGCCAAAATGGGGAGGCTGATCCGTGGAGAGTGTTTTCTCTGCAGCTCAACAGAGCACACACAGAGAGACTGCCCCAAACGGCCAAAACGTCAACACTCGCCCTTAGAGACTGGGCTAAGAGGGGGTCAAGACATTCAAGTGAGACACACACAAATTGCCACACGACTCCCAGTCACAATCCTGAGCGGGGATTTAACCCTTCAAGCCCGAGCACTGGTGGACACGGGGTCAGAAGGGAATCTGCTAGACAGCAGATGGGCAAAGGAGGTAGGGCTCCCTCTGGTGGCGCTTCCTACGCCACTGCAGGTGCGGGCACTAGATGGCACCCTCCTCCCTTTACTCACACACAAGACACCACCAGTAACTCTGGTGGTGTCTGGAAACCACCGGGAGGAGATTGAGTTTTTTGTAACTCCTTCTACCTCCCGCGTGATTTGGGCATCCATGGATGTTAAAGCACAATCCCCGGATCGATTGGCCGTCTGGGGTGGTGGTTCAGTGGAGCGAAACCTGCCATCGGGTGTGTTTAGGATCCTCGGTTCCTCCCGGTTCCCAGGCTAAGGAGGAGGTCAAAGTCCCTCCCAATTTGACGGCAGTGCCGGTTGAGTACCACGATCTTGCTGACGTCTTCAGCAAGGATCTGGCACTCACCCTTCCCCCGCACCATCCGTACGATTGTGCCATTGATTTGGTTCCAGGCGCTGAGTTCCCGTCCAGCAGGCTGTACAACCTCTCACGACCTGAGCGCGAATCAATGGAGACCTACATCCGGGACTCATTAGCTGCCGGGCTGATTCGGAACTCCACCTCCCCGATGGGGGCAGGTTTCTTTTTTGTGGGCAAGAAAGATGGCGGACTTCGTCCATGTATTGATTACAGGGGGCTGAATGAGATTACGGTTCGCAACCGATACCCGTTGCCATTATTAGATTCCGTGTTCACCCCCCTGCATGGAGCCAAAATCTTTACTAAGCTGGATCTTAGAAATGCGTATCACCTGGTTCGGATCCGGAAGGGAGACGAATGGAAGACGGCATTTAACACCCCGTTAGGTCACTTTGAGTACCTGGTCATGCCGTTCGGCCTCACAAACGCCCCCGCGACGTTCCAAGCATTGGTTAATGATGTCTTGCGGGATTTCCTGCACCGATTCGTCTTCGTATATCTAGACGATATCCTCATCTTTTCTCCAGATCCTGAGACTCACGTCCGGCATGTACGTCAGGTCCTGCAGCGGTTGTTGGAGAACCGGCTGTTTGTGAAGGGCGAGAAGTGCGAGTTTCACCGCACTTCTTTGTCCTTCCTGGGGTTCATCATCTCCCCCAACTCCGTCGCTCCTGATCCGGCCAAGGTTGCGGCGGTGAGAGACTGGCCCCAACCCACTAGCCGTAGGAAGCTGCAACAGTTCCTTGGCTTTGCAAATTTTTACAGGAGGTTCATTAAGGGGTATAGTCAGGTAGTTAGCCCCCTGACAGCCCTGACCTCACCAAAAGTCCCCTTCACCTGGTCGGATCGTTGCGATGCCGCGTTCAAGGAGTTGAAACGGCGCTTCTCGTCTGCACCCGTTCTGGTGCAGCCCGATCCTAGTCGCCAGTTAGTGGTTGAAGTGGACGCCTCGGACTCAGGGATAGGAGCTGTGCTTTCCCAGAGCGGGAGGACCGATAAGGTCCTTCACCCGTGTGCCTATTTTTCCCGCAGGTTGACCCCGGCCGAACGGAACTATGACGTCGGCAATCGAGAACTCCTTGCGGTGAAAGAGGCTCTTGAAGAGTGGAGACATCTGTTGGAGGGAACGTCCGTGCCATTCACGGTTTTCACTGACCACCGGAACCTGGAGTATATCAGGACCGCCAAGCGGCTGAACCCCAGGCAAGCCCGCTGGTCACTGTTCTTCGGCCGTTTTGACTTCCGGATCACCTACCGTCCCGGGACCAACAACCAGAAATCGGATGCCTTGTCCCGGGTACATGAAGATGAAGTCAAAACGGAGTTGTCGGATCCACCAGAACCCATCATCCCGGAGTCCACTATCGTGGCCACCCTCACCTGGGACGTAGAGAGAACCGTCCGGGAGGCCCTGGCACGAAGCCCGGACCCCGGGACTGGGCCGAAGAACAAACTCTACGTCCCACCAGAAGCTAGGGCTGCAGTCCTGGACTTCTGTCACGGTTCTAAGCTCTCCTGTCATCCAGGGGTGCGAAGAACCGTGGCAGTTGTCCGGCAGCGCTTCTGGTGGGCGTCCCTAGAGGCCGACGTCCGGGATTATATCCAGGCCTGCACCACCTGCGCCAGGGGCAAGGCTGACCATCGCAGGGCTTCGGGACTGCTCCAGCCGCTGCCCGTGCCCCATCGCCCCTGGTCCCACATCGGCCTGGATTTTGTCACGGGCCTCCCGCCGTCCCAGGGCAACACCACCATCCTCACGATAGTGGACCGATTCTCCAAGGCGGCCCACTTCGTGGCCCTTGCGAAGCTCCCGACGGCCCAGGAGACAGCGGACCTCCTGGTCCACCACGTCGTCCGGCTGCATGGGATACCATCGGACATCGTTTCGGATCGTGGTCCCCAGTTCTCCTCGCAAGTCTGGAGGAGCTTCTGCCGGGAACTGGGGGCCACGGTGAGTCTCTCATCCAGGTATCATCCCCAGACCAACGGGCAAGCAGAACGGGCCAATCAGGAGGTGGAGCAGGCCCTGCGTTGCGTGACAGCCGCGCACCCGGCGGCCTGGAGTACCCATCTGGCCTGGATCGAGTACGCCCATAACAGCCAGGTGTCGGCAGCCACCGGCCTCTCCCCTTTCGAGGTGTGTCTGGGGTACCAACCTCCTTTGTTTCCGGTGGTTGAGGGAGAGGTCGGTGTGCCCTCGGTCCAGGCCCACCTACGGAAGTGCCGTCGGGTGTGGCGTGCCGCCCGTTCTGCCTTGCTGAAGGCCCGGATGAGGACGAAGGCCCATGCAGACCGTCGGCGGACCCCGGCCCCTACGTACCGGCCAGGGCAGGCAGTGTGGTTGTCTACAAAGGACATACCCCTTCAAGTGGACTCCCCCAAACTGCAGGACCGGTACATCGGTCCGTTCAAGATCATCAAGGTACTCAGTCCAGCCGCAGTGAGGCTTCAGCTTCCGGCCTCACTGCGGATCCATCCCGTTTTCCACGTGTCCCGGATTAAGCCCCATCACACCTCACCCCTCTGTACTCCCGGTCCGGCACCACCTCCTGCCCGGATCATCGATGGCGAGCCGGCTTGGACTGTGCGCCGGCTCTTGGATGTCCGTAGGATGGGCCGGGGCTTCCAGTATTTGGTGGACTGGGAGGGGTACGGACCTGAAGAACGCTCCTGGGTGAAGAGGAGCTTCATCCTGGACCCGGCCCTCCTGGCTGATTTCTACCGCCGCCACCCGGACAAACCTGGTCGGGCGCCAGGAGGCGCCCGTTGAGGGGGGGGTCCTGTTGTGTGAGCCGCCAGAAGAGGAGGTACTGCTGGCCTACCACCAGAGGGCGCAGCCGCCTCACAGGAGCAGCCAGGGTGACAGCTGTCACGCATCACCTGCAACAGCTGTTACCAATCATCTGATCGGCAGGAGTATATCAGCAGGACGACGTCTCCACCTCTTTGCCGAGATATCGTTTCTACCGAGAAGGTAATAATCTCAGCTGACTGCTTGACAGTAACTTTTGTGATTTTTGTGAGTGATTGCAGAACTTTCCAACGAGAGGTGGAGGCAGCTTACCTGCCGTTCGGATTCCTGGGTGCGAACGCGCCCTCCTTTAATTGTTCTTTATTCCTCGCCAGCAGTACCAGGTCCGACACGCGGAGGCAGTGGCCACCTGGGAATTCGGGACTTGGCGGCTCCAGTATTCCCGGGGTCTGGTGGCGGAGGAAACCGTGTGGTTCTGGTTCTACTTTGGAGAGGCGTCTCCTATCTTCGAGCCTGCCCACACGACACCTGTGTGAATTTGACTTTGTCCATTATTGTAATCTGTTGTACTTGTTGTGCATATTCACAACAGTAAAGTGTGTTATTTGACCTACTCCATTGTCCGTTCATTTGCGCCCCCTGTTGTGGGTCCGTGTACTTACACTTTCACAACAGTTTGTGGCAGACTGAATTAAAGTTTTTGTAAAAGTTTAGAAAAAGTTCAAGCCTTGATAATGACATTTGTAAAGATAAAGAAAAAGAAAAACTCTATTGGCAAGTGTAAGTGATTGGAATTTGGACACTTTGCAAATTCGCTCTTAATCTGAGAAACTCTGCTGGGAAATTGTCTTTAATATGAAGAAAACTTGACTCATGTCTTAAAAGTTATCAAGACTAACACATTTTCTAATTACATCCTCAAAAAGAAGTCAAATAAAGAAACACTTTCACCATGACAATTCATTAATAATTCAGGACATAACATTTGACATACGTCAACAGTTATAAAAGACTTCATCTGAAAACCGTTAACAGGTTAACTTGGAATATACAATTTGTCTTTTGATTAACTATAAAACACAGGAAACGTATTATAATTTTTGTACTTGGAAAAGGTTATTTGTACACTAAAGTGTGTTTGTGTTCTTCTAACCCTGGGCCTCCAAGAGGAGCTCTAGTCCTGCCCCAGTGTTGGTGACTTTTATGACACTTAATCCCTGGCACCTAGAGGGAGGCAATTCTGGGTTTATTGATCTGTTATCCTGTAAGGAGAGCTTTGGCTGATCTGGACTAGCTCTGGCTTGGACAGATGGCTGTTAAAAGTCTGATAACTCACACTGAGCTGAGTTTAACTTCTCCTGGTTTCAGAAAAACCTTTGAAGTATCACCATAGTGTTGAAAACTGAACACTCTTGTGAGAGGTGGGGGCTTGAAAAAGAATTCCACAGGAAGTCTCCCTCTGGAGTGGTAAGATCAGGTCAAGTGATAACAGTCCTTTAGTTAAAACATTCGGCCTTTAGAAGGTTTGGAGAGACAGTTCTTTGGAAAAGGAGAACATTAATGTATTTTTGATTCTGCAAAGATTAGTTTGAAGTCATCTTCTTTACAATGTTTCTCTGAAGGCTCTGGTCAGCTGAGCTGACAACAGATGAAAACCTTCCCAACTTCACCCAAACACAAACTACATGCATACATTCAGTCTTGCAGACAGGCTGTGTGTGTGTGTGTGTGTGTGTGTGTGTGTGTGTGTGTGTGTGTGTGTGTGTGTGTGTGTGTGTGTGTGTGTGTGTGTGTGTGTGTGTGTGTGTGTGTGTGTGTGTGTGTGTGTGTGTGTGTGTGTGAGAGGATCAGGGGTTAAAAAAATGACAGAGGTGTACATGCATACACAAGTCCCTGAGTACTACTAAACTGAGTGATCACAGTCAGTTTGCATTGACAACAGACAGAAAGTTCTACATGACGTGTTTGAACAACAGCAGTCCTGTTAGTGGACGATTACTTCTCAGTTATTACAAAGCAGCATCTCCTTTTCACGTTTAAAGGCCGTGTTGCTCGACACCTCATAACTCTGACACATTAGCCTCACAGGGCGCATGCACTAACACATAATAACACAATATTGCTGGTGTCATGTGAAAAGCCTCTAAATCCTGAAAGTTTTATTATTATTAAGCCTGAACTCTGGTTAAAAATTACACACCTCCTGTGGGATGAAGGCATTTTACAACTTTTTGGTAAAAGTAATTCTTTGAAGACTCCAAAGAGTAAACATATAAAATGCATTCATGCTTAAAACAAGCTTGTTTTTCTCCGTACCTCATCACAGAGGGAGGCTGTTGATTTAAACACAGACATTTATGGTGCCGTCGACTTGCTGTGTATTTATGAGCGCAGTCTGTGACATTAAATATATAACAGGCAGAAATCAGTGCTATGATTTCCCTTTTAAATGACTGCATTTCAACCACCCACGTACAATCTTTGCATATTGATTCATGCATTGATTCACGAGGTATTAAAGCTGCACTGTTGTGAATCACTGCTGAGTGTCTTTTCAGTGACTTGAGTTATGGCCGGAGAGGTTTATGATTTCAGAGGCCGACCAACAGTCGCCTGTCGCATAAAGTGCATCTTCATAAACAGATGGAACAATGTGAATGTGTTTTCCTGAACACATTATGTTGACGTATTGCTGCAGGACCATCACAGATGTCAAGTTTATCAGTGCTGGGATCCACAACCACATCTGTGCGATGGCCAGTCATCTGTTCTTTATTGTTAATCACCTATTTTAAAAAGAAAAAAAAAAACAACACATTTCAAATCATACATATTTTAACATCTTTGGATCCTGAAAACAAGATCAGAATATATATTTAAAATATGTATCTTAAAAAGAAGGTTTTTTTGTGTTTGAAAGAATACACTGCAAGGTGCAGTTGAAGATCATATTAAATGTAAAACATAGAAATGTTTTAGTGTTGAGGGTAAAAATGTGGATCTATCTTAAAGAGCAGTTGAAAATTTGAACTCCAAACTTTCAACTGCACTTTAGGTAATCTTTACAGAAATCAGTAGGACACTGAGAGAGCAGCATCCTACACCAGGGCTCTAATATGATAAATGTTTGTAGCCCTAGTTGCCTGCATAAAGTGAATTATTTAAGATCTCTTCTTTAGTGTGTATCCAGACTGCTGCGGTTGTTCAGTGGTGTTACTGCAACTGAATTCATTGACAGATAACCTATGAACACACACAGCAAATTCACCAGTGTAAAATTAACACTTACAGCATTAAATTAACACTGCCAGTGTCTATATTTTCCTCACTGACCCAGTGTGGACCCATATAGACACTGGCAGTGTTAATTTAACACTGGTGATTTTGTTGTCCACCTTTAGTAGCACGGAGAGAAGTGTAATATCCCTGTAGTTACAGCAACTCTTGATCTGATTAATTTTCAAAATTGTACAGGGTCTTCCTTTTCCAACCATACATGCATGGCATGAATCCATGTCACGTGACATACTAATCACCAAATGACAAGGATCTACTCAGCTATTATATAATATTTGTTCATTCATTTCATGTCCATACTTCAATCAAGAGTATTGGTGGGGGGGGGGTGAACACTATCCAAGCAGACATAGGGCGTGAGGTGTCTTACACAAGGCAGTCAACCAAAGGGCCACATGTAGACAGACAAAGTCACACCCGCAAGCAATTCAAAATTACCAGTTCACCTCATCTCCATGTCTTCGGAAGTGGGAGGAAGGTGGAGCACCCAGAGTAACCCATACGAACATGGGGAAACACGCAAAATTCCACACAGAAAGACCCAGATGGGTAGTAATCCCAGGACCTTACTGTGTGGCAACAGTGCTAACCATTAGTCAGCCATGTATGAGTATTTTTTAAATCTTTGTTTTGTTATATGAAATAACATCTGATATATTCGAGTATTATTTTGTGGCATATTGACAAAATGTGTGTGTGTGTGTGTGTGTGTGTGTGTGTGTGTGTGTGTGTGTGTGTGTGTGTGTGTGTGTGTGTGTGTGTGTGTGTGTGTGTGTGTGTGTGTGTGTTGTACGTAGACTACAGATTCTGACAACTACTTTTTCAGTCTGGACTGTGTGAAATTTAATACATGAAAATAAGTTTTGTTAATTTTTTGCATGGATTTACTTTTGTATACACAATCATTTAATTCTATGTTTTGACCACAATAAAGTCATTCATTCTTTCATTTATTCCACTGTTATTATGATGTGATTGATTTGTTGTTTGCTATATGAAGGATTGTTAGGAATATTACCATTTTATTACCATATGGCTGTGATGTGACGTGCTCTCTGATTGGCTGATTTCTGCTCTGATATTTTCCCATAAAAGACCGGTTACCATGACAATCAGTCTGGAACGTGTATCACATTTGTTACAAACCAGAAAGCTAAAAGCACGATTAGAAAAACCAAGTCGGACATGAACATGCTCCATAAATATCTAAACAGCATCAGAAAAAACATACAGATTGAAAGCTTTCCAGCTACCTACCGCACCATCTGTTAGCAAGTTGTTCATGGAGGTGAAGAACGTGAACAGGTCGGACTATGAGCCCAAAACCATCAGCAGCTTTCACATTTGGGTGACACCATATGTTTGCGTGTTTATGTATGTAATAGCCACATAATAAAAAAATGTTAACTTCACATGCTCAGTTAATAATCCTTTAATGCAAAAAAAAAAAAAGTGTGACAATAATGCCAATAAATCTGTATTCTGGAATACTATTGTAAAACAAAAATCATCCCCAGCAACAAACAATATGCATACCTTTTGATGAACAAAAGCTATTAACCTCAAAAGTCCTCCTAGGGTGATGGGTATGAGATGCTCTGTGCAGTATTTTTGTGTTTGTGATTGTTGCTATGAAAGGTTGGGAGTTTACAAAGTAAATTATTAAACTGTTGTGTGTGTCTGCACATTGATGGATGAATCCAGCGGTGGCCTGCCCTTGCCCTTTGTGATACAACGGAAAGATTGTGTGACATGATGTCATTTCATCAGTGCAATCATAGCCAGGCGCAGGCCCTCATTAATATGAGTCCCGCTGTGCCGTGTCCACTGATAGTAAGGGAGCAAACAGGGAGAAATGAATGATGAAAAGAGCAAGTATGGGTGAGCAAAGGATTAACAGGATGAAAGCAAATAGATTAAAAAAGGAATAGGTATATATCAGATTGAAGAAATTAAAGAATTTGCTGAAGAATAAATTTTATAAAATAATTGTTCAACAATGTAAAGTACAAAATTACTATGGGAGGTACTTCAATAACAGATGAGATCACATGGCTTGTCTAATGCTTTCCACACCATACTAGGCTGTGCAGATTTTTACCACCCCCCAAAACTGATGGTGGAGCTGTACTTTCTTCTGCTTTACACCCCATTGGGAAACACTGTAAACATTAGCTGCACTTATTTTGGATTTCAAGTTGTTTTTTCTTACCGTGAAAAACTAAAAAACTACATTTGACACCTGACATTGTCCAATGCAGATCTATGTTTGTTACTTTGGTCTTAACAGGAAACTCGTTACACATTTCTGGAAATTCTGATGATGTGGTGCACCTTCATGGTGCACGTGGCACACACAGTAATGGAGATGCGAAAATATGTTCTGCTATTATGTTAACCCTATAGCCGATATAAGTTAAAACTATATTTAATTAAATGTCATATTTAATTAAATACATCGTAAGGGGCACCACCTGCATACCGCCAGAACTTGATCATGTTATGATCGATATTAGTCAGTCTTTGATCTGAAAGTCATAAGTTCTGGATATGATTGATTAAACTGGACACAAGACAAACAACTAGTGTAATATTTCCAGATTTATTTACATATGTACAGATACAAACAAACATGACTTAGATTTTGACAATATGGGTAATGATTCATAGTTTTATTACTGAGACAATATGTTGATGATGAGACATGAAAAACAAGGAAAAGGGAAAGAACAAGGCACTAAATATAGAAAGAATAAACCTGGTTGGAATTTAACAGTGAATTTTGGGTTCACTAATTAATGTTATTATTATTAAGAAAATAAACAAAGAAAGCCACTATGCATCACTGACAGCAAAGACCTTCAGAATAGTTGAAGGTTCACTTATCTTGTGGAGAAACATTAAAGTTCACAGTTTGGCATTCAGCAGAAAATGAAGAATTTGAAGACTTGCACATTCACTATTAATTTGAAATACTCAGCTAAGAAGCTGTCTTCAAAATTCAGAGAACTTGACTCATGCTTTTAAATTGGAATATAAATTTTGTCTGTGGTTAAATATAACAACAGGAAAATAAATTATAATTTCTGTCTTTTGTTAAAAGAAAGTATATTTGCGTATTGAAGGGTCTATGTGTCACTGTGATCCCATCCCAATGATGGCCATTTTTATGACCTTTGATCTTTTGCCATCTGGCTGTTTGGGATTCTAGGTTTATTAAGCTGTTATCTGTAGGAGTGTTTTGTTGTGATTAGGGAAGATTTTGGTGCCGGGTGATAACATTGAGTCACCCCATTGCTACACATTCCAACCTTAATATTGTCTGGAGATTTAGTTCTTTATTAAAGGTGGAAAGTTAAAGCAACTTGATTGTGTAAAGATATGTCTGTGGCCATATTTGCTACAATTCTGGGATCAAGGGCATTTCCTCAATTTTACCATATCTTCAGTAATTTCCCCTCAAGGGTACTTACATATAGAGTAATACCCATGTATTGCATATCAAAAGTGAGACATATATTTGTCTATAACACTGTCTAAATGATATCTTCTAAGGGTGGTAGCCAAGTGGTAAGTGTTCTTGGTTTCAGTGTGGAGGTTTCCCAGTTCAAACCCCACCCCTGCCACATTTCTCCATGTAATGTGAAGTTGTATCAGAAAAGGCATCTGGTGGAAAACCTGTGCCAAATCCACCTAGGATCTGCTGCGGTAACCCTGAGTGAAAACAAGGGAGCAGCCGAAGGGACTTACTTACTGTCGAAAAGGTATAATGTAGCCCCAATTCTAAAAATATGAAAGGTGTTTTCTTTTTTTTTTCAAATCTTTCATGAGCATACATTTTTCGGTCATCTGACCCGAAAGGCCGAGATGACCTTATGTCATCATGAGGCTTCCATTGTCTGTGTGACATCATTCTCTGTCATCCACATTTAACCAAAAAAATGCTTCTTCTCTCTCAGTCCTTGGTGGATTTTATTTTATTTATTGGCAAAACGAAATATTTTATAGCGAACATGTTCACAGGTTTGAGAAATTTTAATCATTCATGAACTTATATTTATTTATTTATTTTAGCATATTTGTAAAATAATGTCACTTATCTGTCTGCTGCTATTGTTAAATAAATATTTTTTGATTAATAAAATCCATTATTGCTGAAACATGATATCAGGAAAAATGTCCGATGCTGCACTGAAACAATTAAAAATTCCTGCACCTTTCTTCAGAAAACAAATTCCTCCATGTGATTTTATGCAATGATTATCTTTCAGTGTAAGAGCAAATAAAAAAGTGTTTTCAGGCCAACAGCATGACTTTTTTTTTATTTTAGTGACATGTTTCAGTGAGGCCCTCCCACTAACAGATGCTGTGTCCACAGCGCAGCCTCTCGCAGGGACAGAAAGAGACACACCATGTGACCTTCTACGGCCTCTAAGGGCCCTGTCCCTCTGGGAAGAGGATTAATTGCGCATGAATTGAGTATACAAAGTACGGGCATTCGTTGTCGTCTGCAACAAAAATGGTCAAAATTGACAAATGTCCCAGTATGAATTACGTATATATTAATAATATATAGCAAATATAAGAGGTCTGTTAGAAAAGTATCCGACTTTTTTATTTTTTTCAAAAACCTGACGGATTTGAATTACGTGTGCTTGCATGAACCAACCTTGAACCTTCGTGCACATGCGTGATTTTTTTCACACCTGTCGGTTGCGTCATTTGCTTGTAAGCAGCCTTTGTGTGAGGATGGGTGGAGTCTCTTGTCGTTTTTTCTTTGCAAGGAAATGGCGGAACGACTGGAGCAGCGTGACTGCATCAAAATTTGCCACAAACTGGGCGACAGCCAGGTGGAAACCATTCGGATTATTCAGACGGCTTTCGGTGACGATTCTCTGGGTATCACACAGATTAAGGAGCAGTACAACCGGTTTAAAGACGTCCCCACAACGGCGGAGAGCAAGTTGTGCTCCGATCAGCATCAACATGCTGAAATGATCGGATCATTTCCAAAGTGAATGCTGTGGAGATGTGGGACCATCGTGTGATTATCTGAGAAATTGTGTGACATGTCCAGCTTGTCCACAATTTCTCGGATAGTCACACGACTGAAAAGCCACCGAAAGCCATCTGAATCTTCCCAATGGTGGACAAGCTGGGCATGTTACATGTCCTGTGAGGCTTCAACACGGTGGCGCTTTTGCTGCGCCATCAGCTTCGTGCCGATGAATTTCGCCGCCACTCTTTTCATGGCAAAATCTTCTTTCACAGTGGAATGTGCTGAAAAAATGCTGATGTCCACCTCTTCTGCAATTTCTCAGATAATCACACGATGGTCCCACATCTCCACAGCATTCACTTTGGAAATGATCCGGTCATTTCAGCAAGTTGATGGCCGACCGGAGAGTGGCGCGCCCTCCACCATTGTGCGGACGTCTTTAAACCGATTGTACCGCTCCTTAATCTCAATCTCAATCTCAATTTATTTATAAAGCACTTTAAAATGCACCAACAACCAAAGCGCTGTACACAACAAAAACAGGCAAGTTAAAATAATTTAATAAATAAAAAGTTACAGTTAAAAGCAAAAACACACACAAAAAAAAAACAGTGTCAAGCTGTGTTAAAAGCCAAAGAGAAAAAAAGTGCTTTAAGAGACGATTTAAAAGCAGAGAGAGAATCAGCCTGCCTAATGTGCAAAGGAAGATCATTCCACAGTCTCGGGGCAACGACTGAAAAAGCTCGGTCACCTCTACGCTTCCTCTTTGACCTTGGGATAACCAACAGTGACAAATCAGCTGACCTGAGTGAGCGTGAAGGGGCATATAAATGGAGCAGGTCAGACAGATATAGCGGAGCAAGGCCATGAAGACATTTAAAAACAAATAAAAGAATTTTAAAATCAATTCTAAAACGAACTGAGAGCCAATGAAGTGAGGCCAAAACCGGTGTAATGTGCTCGCACCTTCTAACACCAGCCAAAAGTCGAGCAGCAGCATTCTGCACCATCTGTAGGCGAGTAAGCAGAGTCTGATTCAGCCCAATATAAAGTGCATTGCAATAGTCCAGGTGATTAGTGATAAAAGCATGGATTAAAATCTCAAAATGATGTCGTGAAAGAAATCGTTTCACCTTGGCCAGTTGTCTAAGTTGACAGAAACTAGACTTGACCACTGACCTAATCTGAGCATCGAATTTAAGATCACTGTCCAACTTTACACCCAGGGTTATTGCTGTCTGTGTCAGATACTGACTCATGGGACCCATATCCACATTGATTTTGGAAGTGTCACTAGGTCCAAACAGCAACACCTCAATCTTTTTATCATTCATGTGTAGAAAATGTATGGACAACCATGCCTTAATCTCACCAGTGCACTCTAAGAGATGGTTCGCAGAGTATGCATTTTGCTGCTTCAGTGGCAGATAAATTTGACAGTCATCAGCATAAAAATGAAAAGAGATATCATGTCTCCTAAAAATTGCTCCCATTGGGAGTAAATACAAAGAAAAAAGAAGCGGACCAAGTATGGAGCCTTGAGGCACCCCACATGCAAGGGGCGCTGCACAAGATTCAGCAGCTCCAATACGGACACAAAAACTTCTCTCTGAAAGGTAGGATCTAAACCAATCTAAAACAACACCCTTAATGCCCACCCAGTTTTCCAGGCGAGACAAGAGGATCTGATGGTCCACTGTATCGAAGGCCGCTGTTAGATCCAACAGGACCAAAACAACACAGTGACCAGAATGGGTAGCTACACAAATGTCATTAAAAACCCGCAGCAGTGCCAACTCAGTACTGTGACGGGATTTAAAACCAGACTGAAACATCTCCAGGGTGTCATGATTATTAAGAAAAGAACTCAACTGGCAGTATACACTTTTCTCCAAAATTTTAGAGAGAAAAGAAAGTTTGGAAATTGGCCTATAATTGGACAATTCAGAAGAATCCAAGCCAGATTTCTTAATAAGTGGGGTCACCACTGCATTCTTGAAACTGGTAGGCACTATTCCATTAACCAAACTCCCATTAATAATATTCAATACATACGGTGCCAACATGGAAAAAGCCTCTTTAAAAAGACGAGGTGGCAAAGGGTCATTTGGAGAACCAGCAGGCTTCATATGACCAATAATATCTCTCAAAGACAGCAAACTGACAGACTCAAACTGGTCAAAAACAGCTGAGCATGTCACAGAGATAGAAGGGTCATAAGCAGGAGAACTAATGAGGGCCCTAATACCAGTTTAATCTGTGTGATGCCCAGAGGATCGTCACTGAAAGCCATCTGAATAATCCGAATGGTTTCCACCTGGCTGTCGCCCAGTTTCTGGCAAAATTTGATGCAGTCGTGCTGCTCCAGTCATTCTGCCATTTCCTTGTAAAGAAAAAATGATGAGAGACTCCACCCATCCTCACACAAAGGCTGCTTACAAGCAAATGACGCAACCGACAGGCGTGAAAAAAATCACGCATGCGCACGAAGGTTCAAGGTTTGCTCATGCAAGCACACGTGATTCAAATCCATGAGGTTTTTGAAAAAATAAAAAGATCGAATACTTTTCTAACAGATCTCGTATGATGAACAATCACTGTTGTATAACACATGTAGTGAGGAAACGGATCTGACGCATTGCGATTATCACGGCAGTATTACGGGTGTATTATGAATGCATCACGCACGTGTTGCGCGTGCACGGCATCTGCATTGTGATCTTAAAAGAAGCACACTCGGGCCGTCGGCATCACTATTCACACCAACAATACAGCCTCTGGAGCATTTGCTGGACTTGGACAAGTTGATTGGAGTAAACAAACAGTGAACAGAGCGAGTAGTGACATCAGCGGATCGCATCAGAGCGCAGCCCGTCTCAACGATTATAACAAAAAGTTAAATCTGTTATAAACATAGGAATAAATACTGTAACAGCTGCAGACAAGAAGCAAAAAACACGCAACTGTTTTATCAAGCCTTGACAATGTAAACAAGTCAGATAATTACCTTTTTAGACAGCTCAAAATGCTTTCTGCAGCTGGAGCGTGAACGGCCCAGCTGCAGCTTCCATTCAGGAGGTGATTAGAGCAGTTTTCAACAGGCAAATTGCAGAATAAAATGATTAATCTGCCACGAAATAATTATTTTATATAGGCAGCATCTAGCACAGAGCGCGTGGCAGCTGGTAGAACAAAGAATGGCATCCAGCTGTGAACACAGCGCATCTGATTTGCATCCGCCGCAAATTAGATGCAAAGCAGACGTAATAAAAACGCTTTATTCGTGACCAATCTGTATGCAGTCGCTACAACTTATTTTAGTCCGTGACATGGACATGATGGGCACGCAAAATATCCATTTTACACACTGTCCCAGTCCGCTGACAAGCCGCAAATCCCTGTCAGTTGCAGATATCAGCAGATGATGGCGAATATACAGCACATAGATTGAGTACGTATTGAGTATGTATGGAGTATGTAAGGCGGATGTCATCCGCAGCCAAAATTTTGTGCAGCTCAAAAATCCTGGAAACGGAAAAATGTGCCTCTGCGGATCATTGCGGGCGTGTGCGGGTGTCGGCCGACTCATACAAGCATGTTTTATGCATATTGCGAATATTAAGCGAATATGAGCCAATTTTGTGCGCAATCCATACGCAAATCCTCCTAAACGCCAGTGGGACCGGGCCCTAAGATTGGCTGTGAGTCAAAGATTGTTGAGAGGAGAGATGATTTTAATAATTAATTAATCTTAAAAATTAATTACATTTATTTTAGAATTTGTAAGTTTCAGGAAGTGTTCAAATGAATTTTTATGTGACATTCTGTCACTGATTTATTTATAGAAACCTGATTTCACTAAGACACACTGGCGCCTCTATGGACCTCAGAGGGTTAACAGTCCTCCACTACTTCTCTTTTGTGGTGGATGTTGCTTCACTCATCTTCTCTCTCTTCCAGGTGTGATACCAGAGCGGCAGTTTGTTGGAACCCAGTTTGTGTGCAGTGTGGTCGCATCACACGTCAGCCACCAGCCCGCTACCAGTTTCAGCTTTGTCTGGATCGCTCCACCACCCGGGACCGGCTGTGTCAACTTTCTGTAAGTCCTGTCCAGGTTTGACCTGTCAAGGGAAATGAAACACCATGCAAGATTTTACACTTGATCACGCCACATGATTTGAAGTGTTGAAGAAAAAAAAGAATACTGTTGTTTTAAGGCCTCTGAGCAGGTAGCTTATGGGGATAAGGAGCTGAGGTTTGATTCCTGCTCACACTACTTGACTGTGTCCTTGGACAAAACACTGCATTGCTCCAGTGCACCCAGCTGTAAATGGGTACCAACCTTGGATTCGGAAGTGGCCTATAATGGAGTCATGTCCTGCCAGGATCACTCAATGACTCATCCACTTCATGCTACAGTATCAAAGGATAAGAAGCCCCACCAGTGGAGCTCAAGGCCAATATAAGACTTAGAACCTTTCACATGCAGTATTGACCCAGCGATCCTGAGGCTGATTAGTTGGTATTGTGGGTGCTGTTTAAATGGACATTCTGACAGTTCAAGCACACAAAGAGGTGAATGTAGAGACACGGTTGGGAAATATGCATATGTCCTTGTTACCCTTCAATCGCACCTTCTTTCCCTCCTTCAATTGTAAGTCTTTAACCTCAACAGTATGCCTGGACATGACATTACATCATCAAACTGTGGGGCAGAACAGGAGATTTAGCTGTCTGAGTGCTTTGTATGGCAGCACGGTGGCTTAGTGGTTAGCACTGCTGCCTCACAGCAAGAAGGTCACTGGTTTGATTCCCACCTGTGGCCTTTCTGTATGGAGTTTGCATGTTCTCCCTGTGTTTGTGTGGGTTCTCTCCAGGTGCTCCAGCTTGCTCCCACATCCAAAGACATGCAGGTTAAGTGGATTGGAAACTTTAAATTGTCCGTAGGTGTGTGTGCGGGTGGGAATGTGTCTGTATGTGGCTCTGTGACAGACTGGTGTCCTGTACAGGATGTACCCACCTCACGCTCTATGACTGCTGGGATAGACTCCAGCCCTCTGCGACCCTTAATTGGAGTAAGCAGTTGAAGATGAGTGAGTGCTTTGCACTTCAAGTAAAATTTAAA
Organism: Thalassophryne amazonica; assembly: GCF_902500255.1. Taxonomy (NCBI): domain Eukaryota; kingdom Metazoa; phylum Chordata; class Actinopteri; order Batrachoidiformes; family Batrachoididae; genus Thalassophryne; species Thalassophryne amazonica. Next base: position 53,766,154 of record NC_047110.1, read on the forward strand.
GTTTCTATTTTCCATTTGGTAGAAACATGCTCTCTTTTTCTCGTGTTCTTGGCTTGTGATTTACAGCCTCATGCTGATAATCAGTCAAAATGCAATTAGCAGCTGTTGCTGGAGAGACGTGGTGGAAAGAGGGAACATCCTGACAACTCTACCCCACACAAATTCACAGCAGCACACTCAGTTAACTCACGTGAAGTTTTCTTTTGGTTTTGTTGTTGTTGTTGTTCATTCAAGGCAACATGGGGTAGCTGATAATGTTTGGCATTAAAGCTCCAAGCACTACATAATACTTAATGGATTATATTTTGCAAATTGCATATTTCATCTACCTTTTATGGTTAGCTGTGGGTGGGGTATTCAGTTAAATAACCTGAAAGTAATTTTATGTCTGCTTTTGCAGAAATTGCTCTGATGGAAGAAAATTTGCACCCTGAAAGTAAACACTTTTGTTTTTGCTCCCAATTTTCATGAGCTCAACTCAAATATCTAAAACATTTTCTACATACACTCAACAAAAATATAAATGCAACACTTTTGGTTTTGCTCCCATTTTGTATGAGATGAACTCAAAGATCTAAAACTTTTTCCACATACACAATATCACCATTTCCCTCAAATATTGTTCACAAACCAGTCTAAATCTGTGATAGTGAGCACTTCTCCTTTGCTGAGATAATCCATCCCAACTCACAGGTGTGCCATATCAAAATGCTGATTAAACAGCATGATTATTGCACAGGTGTGCCTGAGGCTGGCCACAATAAAAAGCCACTCTGAAATGTGCAGTTTTGCTTTATGGGGGGGGGTAAAAAACAGTCAGTATCTGGTGTAACCACCTTTTGGCTCATGCAGTGCAACACATCTCCTGTGCATAGAGTTGATCAGCAGCCAGATACAATCAAATGTAAGCATTTGCTCACTCAAGTCAGGTAAATGATGAACTGCAGTCAGTTCAAGACCTTGATGAGGACGACGAGCAAGATGATCTTGGAAGTGAACATGCTGGATGTGGAGGTCCTAGGCTGGTGTGGTTACTAGGGATGTCCCGATCAGGTTTTTTTGGCCCCAATCTGATTCCGAGTCATCTGATTTTGAGTATCTACCGATACCGAGTCCCGATTCAATACTTTAAAAAAACTGAATGAACAATGACCAAATGCTAAATATATAATATTTTCATTTTAATCACCTTATTTTATTATTTATCACTTAAACAGTGCACTTCTCCTTGAGGTAGCTTGAACAATCAAGTAATAACGTACCAGACTTTAAAATGTACAAATTTCCATGTTATTTTATTTGTCTAAAAATAAATGTCCAAGGTTCCTTATGTTAAACAAGAAATTATGTAATCTGAAATAACAGGTGGTTTTAATTTACAGATGAAAGGTTTCTAAAGAACCATTTATTGATTTAGCTATCTTAATTACAAGTGTTCTAAACTTTTTTTTAACAGTAATCAGAAATTTTAAGGTAACAACAACAAAAAACATTTCCAAGGATTTTTCTTCAGAAAACTGCTCCTGTTTTGTACAGATCAGTTGTTTCTGCCACTAGTCTTCGGTGTTTTGGCCTGACACGTCGTTCCTACTGGACAGCGTGAAGCTACGTCACAGCTCAGAGCGTCAAAAGTTGGATTGGGTTGAACTTATATTTTTTATTTTGTTCAATTAAAAAAAAAGAAAAGAAAAGAAAACATTGGGTTGAACTTTGACCATGTCATCCTGCCGACAAGTGGCAATGCGCGCTCCCGTCAGAAGCGTCGCTTTAGTTCGGCTTTTGACGTGACGCTTTTGACGCCTCTAAAAAGCAACACATCTCATTGAAAATAATGCTTTTTAGACTGATTCTTGACGCCTCTGATGCCTCTGACGCTTCTGACGCGTGAAAGGCCCATTAATCTGCAATAATGAGCTTGAAATAGCACTGATCAAAATAATGAGGATAAAATCTATATCGGATTCCTGATCAAATGCAGCGTCCGATTTCGATCAACTCTGAAACCACGTGATTGGGCCCAATTTCCGATCACGTGATCGGATCGGGACATCCCTAGTGGTTACACATAGTCTGTGGTTGTGAGGCAGGTTGGATGTACTGCCAAATTCTCTGAGATGCCTTTGGAGATGACAGTCGAGAAGTGAACATTGAATTCATGGTCAACTGTTGTGGTGGACATTCCTGCAGTCAGCATGCCAATTGCATGCTCCCTCAAAACTTGCAACATCTATGGCATTGTGCTGTGTGATAAAACAGCACAATGTGCATATTCCATATATTTTCTGCCAGGAGGTGTTTGGGCTTGAGACCAGAAGATCCTGGGTTCAAATCCCCGCCTGACTGGAAAATCACTAAGGGCCCTTGGGCAAGGCCTTTAATTCCCTATTGCTTCCGGTGTGTAGGGAACACCTTGAATGGCAGCACCCTGACATCTGGGTGAATGTAAGGCATAATTGTAAAAAGCAGATGAAAAAGCACTATATAAATGCAGTCATTTACACACACACACACACACACACACATACACAAACACTGGAAACCAGCTGGCTCAATGGAATAGTAATTGGGCTCCCAACATGTAGACCTGGGTTTGAGTACCCATCACTCAACATGCTAGTGTACTTGGATAAGTGACTTCATTTCATGGTTGGAACCACTAAGAGACAGGATTGGAACCCAGGATGCAGGTAGCAGACACAGGAGGTTAGGTGCAAAAATATCATTTGTTTAATACTCCAAAAGTGGCAGTGGCAGCATGATGCTTTCTTTGAACGGCAGCTCCTCTTGGTCATGTCCACCACATGATTGGCTGATTAGCTATTTGCTTTAATGAGTAGTCGAATGTGTATACTTAATGAAGCTGCCAGTGAGTGCATAATTATCTGCAAAATATTATACAATCAAAGTGACCCTTGGAATGTGGTAGCATCCAGCAGTGCCCCTGTGGCTGTAGTTTGACATGAGAAATTTGAAATCAAATCCCATTGAAAACAAATCTGTTTAGTTTTTGACTGCACCTTCTTTGTAGAATTAAAACATTTTTAAATTGTAGATCTCTGTTTGAGAACAACTTCAAATCAGTGTAACATTTTGGCCTGACTCACAGAAATCCTTAAATGGATTTCTGAAGGGATGCAGACATCAGATGGACTTTTATAGAGGCAAAAACAGATTCAGCTGGAGAATTTTTTGAAGTGGAGCTGCCATTTAAACAATATCCACTGAGCCAAACAGATTTACTGGATTGTTTTGTTTGCCAGCAAACTCATTTATTGTGGAATGTGTGTCAGCTTATGAGGGTTGTGTGTTTCTTCATGTGTATTTATGCCATTGCGTGTGTTTATGTGTGAGTGTAAACCATGGAGCGGCACTCTGCCAGTACTTATGACTGTGCAGCTGGCTAGAGACCAAGAACTTATGACAAGGGGGTCCCTGCGGCCGACCTTATCAAAGTCGGCCAGTCACACTCAAGCTGGCTAATGCCTACTCCAAACACTCACACACATCCACAGATACACACACACACAAACTATGATCCACCAAATAACTCTGTGCTCAATGGGAATATTCCTTTTTCTGGCAATTTGGAGACCAGACTCTGAGGAAAATTCAACAGGTGAGACCCTTGTAATCAAACCCATAGCCCCACTGGATGTCTTCTTGAATTTTTCAAGTATAATTCATCAGTAATGTGAAGTATAAGTTCTTGTTTCTACATCTTGTTCAAGCACCGTTAGCAGTTGAGCTTGTGGGTGCTCGACTCACTTTTGTTAAATGTTTTGCCAGCTTAATTACAAATCCTTTTTAAAACACAAAAACCACAGGACAGCCACTCGCAGGTTAAAAATCTACCACACACTCAAAATAACAATAAAATAATTTCAGTTTTCAATTTATTTAGTTTATATAGTAACAAATCACAATAAAGTTGCCTCAAGATGCTTCACACAAATAAGGTCTAACCTTATCAAAACCCCTAGAGCAAGCACACAGGTGACAGAAAGTGATCGTCTGCTGAGTGTTTTCATGCTGACAGCGTGAATGGCACCTCATTTTCTAAGTGGCCAGCAAGCGGTGTCGGACCTGGAATTTGGCCGACACCTGCCATGAGAGGGATCGAATGGGCTCTCACAGGGCACTCTCTGTCTTTCAGCCACTGGTGTGCGCAAATAGTTGTAGCGACAGGTGTACGAGGTGTTGGGGCAGCACCAATTTTTAATGACTGGCATGCGCTAGTCAGTTTCAATCCTGTTATGTGTGAAGGGGCCCTTAAAGCTGTACTCATGTTAATTTAGAGCTCAGGGATGGCTCCTTGACCCCAGACATTTATATCACTTAAAGATAGCTGTAATTACAAGTCTTACTCAAGCTTATATTTCTGAATATCATAATCAGAATGTATTTGTTGTTTTATTCAGGGTTAAAATTGTGTCCTTCTTGCCATGGTGACCTCTGCACTGTATTCATTTTGCCTTTTGTCTCCAGGATTTTGATGGTAATCTGAAAAAAAGAGCAAATGATTCAGTTATTCCTTGTGCAACCATTCATTCCATATTAACACCCTGGGGCCGACACCGTCGTATACAACGGCTAAGACCAAGCTTTACTAAATTATAAATAACTTTTGAATGATATGAGATAGAAACTTACTTTTTTTTTGCTGAAAAGTTAACTCAGCGGACTTTCGAGCCAACCATCAGCCATCTTTGTACTCCTCATAGAAGCTGTGTGATGAGGTGCGCAATGTGAGTGTCCAATTGGAATTGGTTCACCGTCACATGGTTTTCCAAAATCCAATTGTAGGGCAGATTTACCTCACATGAAAAGCCAAAGATCATTTTCAGGAGTGATATGTTACTAGTTGGCCCGTTTGAATAGCCCCCTGGGTGATCCAATGAGTACGTACTATTAGTACATACTCAGTACGCCCTGCGTCATTATGCACAGCAATCAGTGAAAGCAGGAGCAGACGGAGAGCCTCTGATGACAATCTCACGTGCTCAAACAAAGAGTGTGTAACTATCAGGATTGCTCCACTAGTTTGCATGTGAATGTTTCTGGATAACTCTGTTGCTTTATCTCCGTAAAGCACTGTTTACCATATCAGTGAACAACAAAACGCATAGACCATTGTGTATATATTGTTCAAAATGTACATTTGTGTTTATTGTTTAAACCTTTTTGTTGTACAGCCTTTCACACAAGACCTCAAATTACCTTTATAAAGTGTCAAAACAGTTGTTTATTATAGTTTGCTATGTGTTTTGAATAAATGTGTGTGGAAAATTATTTTTCACTTTTATTTTTTCCTTGCCTATTTTTGATTGTAAACCTTTATTAAACTTGTAAAACACAACAAAAGCATATATATTCTGAAAGCACAGGTTGTCCTGAAATAAAAGAGACATAAAACTTGATTGTGGGATGCAGGGAGAGCTGTTAACAGCAATAATAAAACATTTATGCCAGGCAAGTGAACTGTCCAAAAAATGCCCTCGGACCCCAGAGGGTTAATTAATAAATTATTAATTAATAATTAATTAATTCACTGTTAATTAATAAAATAATTTAAAGTCAAGATTCATTTAAGTTACACATTTTTTAAAGTGCTTGCATGACCTGCAACATTGAGACAAAAATGACTAACATTAAATGCCTGGAGCCAATTAATATTTGTAAATGTATTTTCTCTATGTTGGCTGGATTATTCGAGATATAATGTAATGTTTAATAGAGAATATTGGGGGAGGGGATCTTAAAAGGACAAAGAACATTTTAAAATATCCTTTATGTTAATACTGCAAAGTCCCCGCACCTTCTCTCCTGCACATACAGGTAATCATGTATATACAATCTAGATGTTAACACAAAACACTACAAAGAACAAGTTCTTCTAGAGGTCCAGCCAAGTCCACATTTTGCCTACAACCAAGTCACTTTCACTCTTCAGGTCAAAATTAGACCACTGGTGTATTTGTCATGTTTTAATTAAAAAAAAAAAATAGAAAAAAAGCAGTTTTCCCCAAATTAACTCTCAGTTACAGACACATAGTTGCCTAGATAGTAGGTATTGTGCCAGGGATCAGCTGAGAAAATGTTTGACACAAAAGTGTCAAATTGCTGTCAAGGTCTGCTGCAGGCAATGTACACAACTGTGCAAATGATTTATAAACCCTAGAATTTTGATGACAATGTAAGGCTTGATTTAGTTTTTCTGTATTAGTAAGTCAATAGAAGTTGGAAATTTTGAAATGTCCATATTTCCATTCACACAAAAACACAAATTTAATGATATCTATCTATCTATCTATCTATCTATCTATCTATCTATCTATCTATCTATCTATCTATCTATCTATCTATCTATCTATCTATCTATCTATCTATCTATCTATCTATCTATCTATCTATCTATCTATCTATCGAGAGAGAGAGAGAGAGAGAGAGAGAGAGAGAGAAAGAGAGAGAGAGAGAGAGAGATTTTTAGACCATTTACTGTGCATTTTTCTCGCTGTTTCATTGTGTTGCACCCCCTGTCTTAGCTTTTTAGAAAAAATGCTTCTGTAATACATATTCAAGGAGATTAAACCAGCAGCCACAGTGTTTACTGGGACATCTTTAGCAGCTGCTGAGGCATGGTCAGATGTAAAATTGAACAAGATCTTTTGCTGGATTTGGTTGGTAAGGTTAGATCTTACTTGTGTGCTGCACCTTGAGGCAACTTTGTTGTGATTTGGCGCTATATAAATGAAAATAAGTTGAGAAATTGAAATTGGATTTAAGAAAGCAGACGTGTTCCACACACACACACACCATTTCAGTCCTCAGCAGTGTGTCAGTGGAGTTGGCTGCGATTTTCCTTAAAAATCCTACTCCAAGAAGTTGTTTCTTCTTGGAGTAGAATTTTTAAGGAAAATATCAAATGACCCAGCTCTATTTAGGTGTCATATAAAACAAATAATGAGTGTTTTCCATTCATGCACTAAAAAGAATATTTTCATTCTTCGAAAGATAGAATCTAGTATTCATGTCACATCTGCCTCAGTGAATGGTGTGTTCCATCTTTCAACTTAATGCACTGCAACATCACATTTCTGTGCAGGCAGTGCTATCAAACTAGCCATGCCTTTTGTTATTATTGAAGACTTTTGTATGTCTTCTTGATATATTTTATTTTCTAAAATTTTTCATAAACCACAGCAATTTTTAATTACATTTTTTAACTTGTGTGCTACAAATAAGAATCGACATTTGTGTTGACAGTAAAATATCTGCTGTAAATAACACATCTTTTTGTCCTTGCCTGATGTTCCCGTGATTGATACTAAGGCCATTTTCTCAATGTGCACCTCAAGCCGTGTCCATGAGTTTTTAAATTAGAGTCACAGATATCCTACGTCCTTCACAGCACTGGAGCCAGTGCGCCACTGCATTAATATGAGGCAGTTTTATGGGTGGTATTGTATTAGGGTTCCTTGTATGATAGAGTGCAGTGACGTGGTCATCCCGAAGAACTCATTTTCTTGGCGGTTGTAAATTGTCATCAAAAGAGAACTGTAGGCCTTGAAAGAAAAGGAAAATAGGAGGTGTAGGACTAGATAGAGCGCACATGCACACACACACACACACACACACACATACACACAAAGACGTGCACTTACTTCGCCATCCAAAGTCTTGATAAAATGTTCTTTTTAGTAAAAGGATGCTCATAAATTATTTCACGTAACAGCAGTAATGACGACCACAAGCAAACCTTTTGTTTCCTATTAAAGCTTTGAAACTCCTTGGTCAGGTTCAAACACAAAATGACATTTTCTTGTTAAAATGCAACATATTTATTTATATATGTGTCATCTATCTTTTTCTTAAGACATGTCACGACAGTAGATGCTGTACTGAATACTTGTTGCGTGTGTAAAATTATGGATACAAAAATCTGTTCGCACAATCAGTCGTATGGGGTCACCTCTGATTTGGGGTCCCAAGGTTCCTTAAAAGTTTGTGAATGTGAGGGAAAAAATTGAAAACCCTTGAAAGTTTTTGAAAAAAAAAAAAAACATGTCATTGAAAGTGCTTAAATGATTTTGTGCAAGACAGAAATTATGTATTTTTTTCTGCATATGGTGATTTGTCCATGTTTATTGTCACACCACGCAGCAAAGTTATACTCCACACAGAATAATAGTGGTGTCATGACCAAACCACAGTTCGAGTAATTTATCGGTCACGGCCATGTATGAATTGACTCGCGCAATTTAATGTTGTACGAGTAGCACTGAATAATTATTAGGGTCCAAGTACCCGCAAAGCTGGTCGAAGGACCCTATTCTTTTTGCTCAGATTTGTGTTTTGGCTTCTTTTTCTGCCCACAAATTCTTTGGGCAGCCTAAACCAGGCAGAGTTGAAATGTGAAATTTACAGGATTGGTAGATGTCAGAAAAACTGGCCAGTGAAAAAAACACTAGGTGGCACTATAATTAATAAACACGTTAACACTAATAACTTTTGACCCATGGGGTCAGCCATATGAAATTTTTTTTTACCATGCCCGTTCTAATGCTGTAGGCCACATGCATTTGCGCTAAGAGATTTTTTTTTTTTTGCGATATTACAAAATTGGCAAAATTGGCCCGAACAAACTTGTCACTGGATTTTTTGACATACAAAATCGAGATAGGTGTTAAAATGTTCTCTGCTTCGTGAGTCTCAATAACTGGAGTGGAAGCCGTAAAATTTGTTACACTGTTTGTAAGTTTCATGTCTTTGAGTTTGACCATGTGTGATACTCTTTATTTCATAATGCATTGTCTCATTGTGGGCTCTTGTCATAATATTTGATTCTTATCGGTTTCCTTGCTTTGTACAGTTGTGTCTTTATTTTTGTCATTCTCTCTACTTTTAAGATTAGGCTTAAAACTTTCCTTTTTGCTAAAGCTTATAGTTAGGGCTGGATCAGGTGACCCTGAACCATCCCTTAGTTATGCTGCTATAGACTTAGACTGCTGGGGGGTTCCCATGATGCACTGTTTCTTTCTCTTTTTGCTCTGTATGCACCACTCTGCATTTAATCACTAGTGATCGATCTCTGCTCCCCTCCACAGCATATCTTTTTCCTGGTTCTCTCCCTCAGCCCCAACCAGTCCCAGCAGAAGACTGCCCCTCCCTGAGCCTGGTTCTGCTGGAGGTTTCTTCCTGTTAAAAGGGAGTTTTTCCTTCCCACTGTAGCCAAGTGCTTGCTCACAGGGGGTCGTTTTGACCGTTGGGGTTTTACATAATTATTGTATGGCCTTGCCTTACAATATAAAGCGCCTTGGGGCAACTGTTTGTTGTGATTTGGCGCTATATAAAAAAAAAAATTGATTGATTGATTGATTGATTCTCCTGTTTTTGTTGGTTTTGTTTTATGTTGAGCATTTATCTTCTGTGTATCTTATTTTTGTTCTCCCTTAGTTTCTGTATTTGTTTTGCCTTATTGTTTATTGTATTACCTTTTTATTCTTTCACTCTTGGTCCCTTAAGTTACTTCAGTCTTAGTTTGGTTCTGTTCATCACATTTATTGTATTAGGCTTTAGTCACTGGTTTTGGTTATTATTTATCTTCAGTGTTTTTTATCTGGTTGTGTTCTGTTAGTCAGTGGTTTTATTTTCTGTAACTCATTTTGTGTTCAGTCTTTTATTGCATTATCTGTGTCACTGTATCTCTGGTTTTGTTTGCTGGCCATCATTTATTTTCTGTTTCACTTATAGGTCTTTTTGCTATTTTATTATAATTTTTTCTATTTACTTTTATACTTCAACCATAGTCACTTCCATTCTAGTTCTGGTTGTAGCCTTGTGTTTTCTTGTTGTTCTGTTAGGGCTGTCACGTTATTTCCTTGGTTGTTCCCTTTATTTTGTTCACGTCACTTATTGTACGTTCTTGGGCACGTCATGTTTTTCACCATTGGGTTTTCCTGTCACTTAATTCTCTTGCCTTGGTTTGCTTTGCTTTTTGGGTCACTTAACTATCTTGCACCTGCCTTTGTGTTTGTCAGTCACACCCCTTCCAGAACCTTCCTCACACCTGTTCCTCATTCACTCCCTGATTAGCCTGCCCCTTATTTAAGCCCTCACAGTTCCACAGCTCACCGCCAGATTGTTTAATGCATTTCACTTTCCAGCCTTTGTTCCGTGTCCTGTTTTACCTTGTTCTTAGCCTGCCGGTATTTTACCTTGTTTTGCCCTGGACCTCATATTTGTCATTGCCTCTGATAGTCTCCACCCTGTGTATTTTGACTTGTGTCTGTTTTTTGAACCATGCCTCAGCCTCACGTCTGTCTGTTACCTTTGCCTTGCTGTTGGACCACCCATGTAGTGACCCCTTGCTGTATTCATTAAACCTTTTACTATTCCATCAGTCGTGTGAGTTTGCAGTTGTGTCCACACCGTTTGCGCCACGCATGACACAGGTATATGTAAAGCCTTTTTTAGAGTTGCAGTGCCAAATTTGATGGAACTGCTACACTAGATGGTGCTGTGAAGCAAGTTTTCTTTAAATTTCAATGGTACAATTTGCTCAAAATTTCACATAGATTTTTCCTGAGTTCTGCAAGTTGCTGTTTTACTGTCAGACAAAAGATGATGATAAATCAGCTCTTTAAAAGATTATTTCATATTTTTAAATTAATTTTAGAACAGCCGAAATGGATGGACCAAATGCTGCCAAATTTGCCAGCTGTGATGTTCCTTAATTAATGATGGTTTTCTCATTAATGGGAGCAAATGGCATGAATTTTGCCAGGTTGGTAGATCACAGAACACCCTAGCCACATACAGAAAATGCCTGGTAAAAACCGCAAGGTAGCAGTATAAATAATAAATATGTTTTGACACAAACAAGTTCTAATATCTTGTGATACATCAGCCACACATATAAAACCTTCATACTGTTGTGATCAGTGGAGGGAGCTCTTTCTACGGGTATAGGCCATGCCATTTATCTCGTGATTTTTTTTTTTTTTTTTGCAAAATTCCAAAATATGCAAAATGGCCCTATGTGAACCTGTCTCTGGATTTTTTTTCACACAGAAAGGCCAGATTGGTGTCAAAATGTTCTCTGTTTGATGACTGGAAAACTGGACTGGAATCTTTCAAATATTTTGAGCTGTTTGCAAGGTTTTTTTACTTTGAGTTGAACCTTATGCACAGCTATTTTACTTATGATGAGATTTCCCATTAATGGGATAACTGAATGGCATGAAATTTGGCAGATGTATGGACGGCCTCTGTTAGATCCACACTGCTAAATTTGGTGGAACTGCACCACTAGATGGTGCTGCAATGCATATATTTACAGTAGTGTTCAGAATAATAGTAGTGCTATGTGACTAAAAAGATTAATCCAGGTTTTGAGTATATTTCTTATTGTTACATGGGAAACAAGGTACCAGTAGATTCACTAGATTCTCACAAATCCAACAAGACCAAGCATTCATGATATGCACACTCTTAAGGCTATGAAATTGGGCTTTTAGTTAAAAAAAAGTAGAAAAGGGGGTTTCTGTGTAGGCTCTCAGTTGTCCAGGTGGTTTCCATAGTAGAGAAGCTTGAATCTTCGACTGGACTGGGTTGCTTGACGTGAGGACGTTTCGCTTCAAATCACAGAAGCTTCCTCAGCTAAAATTCTTGCTCTGGTAGTCTGACTTCTGTCTTGACTCTTGTAGAGAAGAATAAACCAGAAGCCAACAAAAGCTGGAGTTTTTAACCTAACCAGACCCTTCCCACCGACAGGCTGACTGCTATAGGCTAGTAACTAAACAATAGCTCTAATTAGCACCTATTGTGCACTCTCCTAATGATAGGATGGAAGCCTCCCCTGATGGCTCCCTTGACGACTCTCCTGATGACGTGAATGACTCATTACCATGAACAAAAGACTGAAACTGCTTTGACCTGAGTACCCCATTGTAAACAGGGGACAAAGCGTGTCTGAGACCCGCCCCCCGGTTAAGGCTGGGTTTCAACTGTTTTACAAAGAATGCTTCCTTGACACCTCTCTCAAACCATTTCTTCTCTCTGGCTAAGATTTTAACTTCCTTGTCCTCAAACGTGTGGTTAGTGTCTTTCAGGTGGAGATGAACTGCAGACTGAGGTCCACTGGCGACCTATCTGCGGTGCTGGTATAGCCTCTTGTTTAAAGGTTGCTTAGTCTCACCTATGTAGTGTTCATTACAGTTTTCCTGACATCTGATATAATACACTACATTGCTTTGTTTGTAACTAGGGATCCTGTCCTTAGGGTGAACTAATTTCTGTCTCAAGGTGTTAACCGGTTTAAAGTAAACTGGGATTTTGTGCTGTCTGAAGATCCTCTGTAGTTTTTTCCCCTACTCCTGCTAAATAAGGGAGAGACACTCCTCTTCTTCTTGTCTCCGTCTCCTGTCTATCTGGTCTCTTTGTTTTCTGGGACTTCTGCACTTTGTCCAGGGACCATCGTGGGTACCCACATACTGTGAGGGCTTTCTGTACAAGTTGTTGTTCTTTAGCCCTTCCCTCTGCAGTTGTGGGCACCTGTAGGGCTCTGTGTTGAAGAGTCCTGATCACCCCGAGCTTGTGTTCAAGTGGGTGGTTTGACCCAAAGAGCAGATATTGGTCAGTGTGAGTGGGTTTTTCTGTAAAGGTTTACAGAAATCCCTAGTTACAAACAGAGCAATGCAGTGTATTATATCAGATGTCAGGAAAACTGTAATGAACACTACATAGGTGAGACTAAGCAACCTTTAAACAAGAGGCTATACCAGCACTGCAGAGAGGTCGCCAGTGGACCTCAGTCTGCAGTTCATCTCCACCTGAAAGACACTAACCACACGTTTGAGGACAAGGAAGTTAAAATCTTAGCCAGAGAGAAGAAATGGTTTGAGAGAGGTGTCAAGGAAGCATTCTTTGTAAAACAGTTGAAACCCAGCCTTAACCGGGGGGCGGGTCTCAGACACGCTTTGTCCCCTGTTTACAATGGGGTACTCAGGTCAAAGCAGTTTCAGTCTTTTGTTCATGGTAATGAGTCATTCACGTCATCAGGAGAGTCGTCAAGGGAGCCATCAGGGGAGGCTTCCATCCCATCATTAGGAGAGTGCACAATAGGTGCTAATTAGAGCTATTGCTTAGTCACTAGCCTATAGCAGTCGGCCTCTCGGTAGGAGGGGTCTGGTTAGGTTAAAAACTCCAGCGTTTGTTGGCTTCTGGTTTATTCTTCTCTACAAGAGTCAAGACAGAAGTCGGACTACCAGAGCAAGAATTAGCTGAGGAAGCTTCTGTGATTTGAAGTGAAACGTCCTCATGTTAAGCAACCCAGTCCAGTCAAAGATTCAAGCTTCTCTACTATAGAAAAGGGGGTGTTCACAATAATAGTAGCATCTGCTGTTGACGCTACAAGCTCAAAACTATTATGTTCAAACTGCTTTTTTACCAATCCTGTGAATCACTAAACTAGTATTTAGTTGTATAACCACAGTTTTTCATGATTTCGTCACATCTGCGAGGCATTAATTTTGTTGGTTTGGAACCAAGATTTTGCTCATTTACTAGTGTGCTTGGGGTCATGGTCTTGTTGAAACATCCATTTCAAGGGCATGTCCTCTTCAGCATAAGGCAACATGACCTCTTCAAGTATTTTGACATATCCAAACTGATCCATGATACCTGGTATGCAATATATAGGCCCAACACCATAGTAGGAGAAACATGCCCATATCATGATGCTTGCACCATCATGCTTCACTGTCTTCACTGTGAACTGTGGCTTGAATTCAGAGTTTGGGGGTCGTCTCACAAACTGTCTGCGGCCCTTGGACCCAAAAAGACCAATTTTACTCTCATCAGTCCACAAAATATTCCTCCATTTCTCTTTAGGCCAGTTGATGTGTTCTTTGGCAAATTGTAACCTCTTCTGCACATGTCTTTTATTTAACAGAGGGACTTTGCGGGGGATTCTTGCAAATAAATTAGCTTCACACAGGCGTCTTCTAACTGTCACAGCACTTACAGGTAACTCCAGACTGTCTTTGATCATCCTGGAGCTGATCAATGGGTGAGCCTTTGCCATTCTGGTTATTCTTCTATCCATTTTGATGGTTGTTTTCCGTTTCCTTCCACCCGTCTCTGTTTTTTTTTTTTTTTTTTCCATTTGAAAGCATTGGAGATCATTATAGATGAACAGCCTGTTGGGAAAGTGTAGGAACACGGACCCACAACAGGGGGCGCAAATGAACGGACAATGGAATAGGTCAAATAACAACACTTTACTGTTGCGAACGTGCACAACAAAAACAACAAATTACAACAATGGACAAAGTTCAATTCACAAAGGTGTCGTGTGGGCAGGCTCGAAGATAGGAGACGCCTCTCCAAAGTAGAACCGGAACCACACGGTTTCCTCCGCCACAGGACCCCGGGAATACTGGAGCCGCCAAGTTCCGAACTCCCAGGTGGCCACTGCCTCCGCGTGTCGGACCTGGTACTGCTGGCGAGGAACAAGAACACAATTAAACGTGGGCGCGTTTGCACCCAGCAACCTGCACGGCAGGGAAGCTACCTCCACCTCTCGTTGGAGGAAAAAAGTCTGCAATCACTCACAAAAATCACAAAGGTTACTGTCAAGCAGTCAGCTGAGATTATTACCTTCCAGGTAGAACGATATCTCGGCGATGAGGTGGAGATGCCGTCCTGCTGATATACCCCAGTGATAATTGCCATCAGCTGTCTCAGGTGATGGGTGACAGCTGTTACCGAGGCAGCTCCTGTGGGGCGGCGGCGCCCTCTGGTGGTGGTGGGCCAGCAGTACCTCCTCTTCAGCGGCCCACACAACACAGCCTATAATTTTTTGCACCTGCGTATAAGTTTTCCCCTCTCCAATCAACTTTTTAATCAAACTATGCTGTTCTTCTGAACAATGTCTTGAATGTCCCATTTTCCTCAGGCTTTCAAAGAGAAAAGCATGTTCAACAGGTGCTGGCTTCATCCTTAAATAGGGGACACCTGATTCACCCCTGTTTGTTCCACAAAACTGATGAACTTGTTTCCCATGTAACAATAAGAAATATACTCAAAACCTGGATTAATCTTTTTAGACACATAGCACTACTATTATTCTGAACACTACTGTATGCATTTGAGAGCTCTAATATGCTCCAAAATTCATGTTAATTGTGCCTGAGAGTCTTACACGGCTTCTGCATGGTCCTTGTTTGGAGCAAGCCTGGATCCACAGTGGCGCGGCGGATGCTTGGAACCTTAATATTTGCTTGCAGATCTAGTTATTAACTTTTTAACTGGACTTTCTATGACTGGAAAAGAAGTTATGGATAGAAAATACAAATGTATATTATTAAAAACATTTTATGCATTGAAAAAAGTCACATGATGTTAAGTTACAAGCAGTCACTTCACTTTACAAACATTTCTCAGCAATAGCTATAGTATACTACTATAGCTCTGTGGCTCACAGGATCTGGATTATAAAATAATTTAACAAATGAAAAGGTGATTGATACAGTCCCAAATCTGAAGTTGGAATAATGTGGAAAATGGAAAAAATAAAATAAAATTCGAGCAGTGACCTCTATTTCATTCAGACAGAATGAACACAAATTTTCATGTTTTGTGTTGTCAGCTTCATTACAATTTTAAATATACATCTCATTTAAGGCTTGCAAACATTCTAAAAAAGTTGGATAGGGGAAATTTATTTTAAATATAACAATTAAATCATTATGTTTACAGCCAGTTTTTTTTTTTTTTTTTTTTTAACAAGTCAGGGGATGGATACATGGAGTGAGCTGTCCGGAGACAGGTTTTGATAGGACAACACATGTTCCTTTTTTTTTAAGAAACGTCGTTCAAGTCGTCATGGTGCTGCTCCTGGCTAATCAGACCACTTATGTATAAGCAGATGCTACGACAGATGTTCCACTGCCATCTGCAGTTTTAAGGTTGGCATTTGGTTGGTTTCTTTTCCAAGTCCTCTCTTCTCTTGCAAGTCTTTAATCCTGCCTGCTTTAAAGAACACTACACCAGTCCTGATTAAGTGGTGCCATGTGGCTCAATCAGCTGTTAGGGTGCAGGTTGCACACTTCCAGGTTGGCTTTTAGTACATCCTTGTACCTCTTCTTCTTCTTCTGACCACCGTGGTTCATTTTTCTCCTTGTTTTTATTGCTTATTGAAGAGGACTTTGGAAATGCAGTCATTTGTCATTCAAACTAATGACCTGACCAGTGCAACATGGACTGAATCAAGTAGGATTCAGTCCCCTGAATGGCACACCAATCTCGGACCTCAGCGTCAGGGAGCCTATCATTCAATGAGATGTTAGCAATCTCTGTTAGACACCTCGTATGGAATTAGTTTAGTTGGCGTATGTGATGATGATAGGAGGTCTGTGACTCACTGGCATATAGTAAGTTATTGAGGACAGCACCTTTGTACACTGAAATTTTGTCTGGAGATAGATTCCTGTGGTCCCGTCTTCCAAATATTGCACTGGCCTTTCCATTATGGACCTGCACCTTGTTATCAATCATAATATTCTGTGATAACACACTGCCAAGGTAGCAGAACATCTCCACAGCCTCCAGTAGTGTGCCGTCAATCACACCTCAGGTGGGGTCAGACTTAATAGTAAAGGTGACACCAAAGTGAGAGCAAGAAGGAACAAATCTGTTCAAAATGAACTGGATGTCATCCTGAATGTGAGCAGCTAGAGCATAGTCATCAGCAAAAAGTAGATCTTAGATGAGGTATTCCTTTATTTTGTTTTTGTTTGTAAGCATCTCAAATTAAAAGGTTTTTCCGAAGCGAAATTGGTCCAGGACACCTTTTGGGCAGTCTTGAATTCGTTCTTATGGCATCAGGGAGAACACAACCTCAAATACAATGGGGGGAATAAGGGCATAAGACATCCTTGTTTAGTATAATTGGTAAGAGGAAATAATTCTGAAATGCTGCCCTCACTCCAGAGTTGTGAATTCATTTTATCATGAAAAGTTCTGATGATCTTGACTATCTTCTCTGGGCATCCATAACCTTTTTCAGCTCAACACCAAGCAAAGATCCTGGTTTTTGTTCTCTGTATTTTTCTTGAGCTGGTGAGCTGTGAAGATCATATCAGTGATACCTTGGCCTGCTCTGAAGCCACACTGGCTCACTGACAAAACACTATCTGCATTGTGGCAGATGAGATAATCTATGAGAATTCTCAAAAGAAATCTGCCTGCATATGACAGAATTGTGATTCCCAATAGTTGTCATATAGTGCACAATGACCCTTCTGCAGGGTGTATCAATTGTTACATCTTTGAAATCTTGTGGGATTCTGCCAGCAATCCAGATGCTTTGACATAATGTCATGAGAAGGCATTTCACATACAAACGCTGCCAAAGCAATAGACCTCAGGTGCTATGTCATCACCTTTGGGAGCTTAATCCAATCAGTTAAAAATTTAAGTGCCTGATGTAATTTCACTAGTGGCCACCAGTTTGATGTGCTCACTATTTGGTCAATAATCAGTGCATATACGCATATTTCAATGAAACTTTAGAAATATCACTTCAGTGTAGATGATTGCACAGAATCATCATAGAGATTCACCTTGGGCTATAGCCTGGGGGGCTGGAGCCTATCCCAGCAGTCATAAGGTGTGAGGCAAGGTACACCCTGGACAGGACGCCAGTCTATCGCAGGGCCTCATATAGAGAGACAAACACCTTTACCCTCACGCACACACATACAGTCAATTTAGAGTCACCAATTCACCTAACTTGCATGTCGTTGGCAGTGGAAGGAATACACACCACCCTGAGGAAACCCACGCAAACACAGGGAGAAGATGCAAACTCCACACAGAAAGAACAGGCAGGAAACAATTCCAGGACCTTCTTGTGTGAGGCATCAGTGCTAACAACAAAGCCTCTGAGACACCCTTGAATTGAAACTGAGTGGGATTTTTGAGTTAACACTGATTTGTACCAGACTTTTGTCTGTTTGTGTAATCTGATCTTTGATCTGAATGCATCAACAGAATTTCTGATTGGTTCAGCAATCATGAACATGTTAGGAATGGCCCTTTGATCATGATTATAAGGTCAAAGAAGACAGAAACTGAAACAAGCAGTGACAAAACATAACCTCCTTGGTGAGGTTCAGATACCAAACATAAGTAATCAGGATTACAGATCAGAATCAGAGTTTAGCAATCAAGAGCAAAGATCAGGAGCAAAGATTAGGTTCATGACAAAAGCGGAGAAGTTACCACCAAACCTGGATGATCACAATGAAATGTTATCAATTAGGATCAGGATTATATGTCAGGAACACCCTTAGCACAGCTGTTCATCCTCTCCTTAAGTGTTTCCACAAGGAGACAGGAGTTTGTGGATCATATGGAGCACTCTTGCTTCTCTATGTCATAGCATGCTTTGTGGTTACCATCATTTTGTCAAATCTGCACAAAGCATGGATAGAAATCTTCAGTTGTGGGCAGCTGAAAACGTACTCAGTCTCTACACATAAAGCTGAGCGAAAGATGTGGAAGGCTTGTTGGGAAAAGGGCAGTGTTGGAGTGGTCGTGAGTATCCAAAACCTGAGGAAAATGTTTCTTTGAATAAAAAATTACCTCCTTTGAAGGATGTCAAATAAATTCTGAATTACATTTGATCATTCCAATGAGAGATGTGCCTCTCATGGGAGACTGGCACAGTTTTGTTACACTAGAGTGTGTTGTGACATTACTGAAGATTGCTGTGGAGAGTGATCCTACATGGTTGTGTTATAAAAGACTGGATATGCTCATTGTATGATGGGAAAAGGACAACGTCAGGGAGGTGAACTGCATATAGACCTGTTAGGATTTCAGCAGGTTTGAACCCAAAGTTACAGACAGCGACCAAACATGAGTGGAAAGTAAGACATAAGACATGGGCAGGGGACAGACCACTAAATAAAGTTTCACGAGTAATTATGTAAATGTCTCTTAGCAAGATACACCTCAACAGATGCTTTTAGTAGCCATCAACAAGCTTCTGACTAATTCTGTCTGGATATTTAACCATTTTTCTTGATGGAATTGGTAGAGTTTGCTAAAATTGGATAGGTTCCTGACATATGCCCTACTTTTAAGTGCAGTCCATAAATTTTCAATAGGGTTGAGGTCAGGGCTTTGGGAATGGCACTCCAGAAGGTTAATGTTAGCCTGCGTTTTCCACCCACAACCAGTTTTCTTGTGTGGCTGGATTCACTGTCCTGCTGGAACACCCCATTTTGGGCAAGTTTCAACTGTCTAGCTGTTGATTTGAGGTGATGTTGTTGAATTTGAAGGTAGTCCTTCAAATTTGAAGGTAGTTGAACTGCTGACGCTGGCTCACTGATCTGGCAACTTGTTTCCGACGGATTGTTTGTTGTGATGCTATTTTGAACTTCACACGGTTGTATACGTTACTTTTATTTCTCTTTAGCACTCTTCTGGTTATTAATTGTATCTACTCTGAATGTTATTTATCTATAGTCCTGTTGTAATTCGCTAGCAGTTAGCATTCGCTAGCGTTTAGCTTTCGCTAGCTAGGTTGATTCCTCCCTTCCCACCCGTCATTATTTTTATAGCTGGTTCTTATTACCTGGTTAATACTTCTGTTAGTTTTTCAGTCGAACTGCTGTGAATTTTAAGTAATTATTTTACTCCTGTGTAAATCTTAGGAGCGACTAGCATTTTCGCTAGTGGTTAGCTTGCGTTAGCGACTTCGGACCCTTGTTTTCATTTTTTCATTTCATTTTTTTTTTTACATACTTCTGTTAGTTAACTATTATTTGGGTCAACAAAAGCACAACCTGTTTATTTGATCCTATACTAACAAAACTGTTTAAGGACCTGTGGCCCACTCTTGGGCCGATTGTGCTGGAAATTATTAATCTTTCTTTAACTTCTGGATCTGTTCCTAAACGTTTTAAATCTGCAGTGATTAAACCATTACTTAAGAAACCTAATCTTGACCCTAGTGTATTGAAAAACTATCGGCCGATATCAAATCTATCATTTTGCTCTAAAATTCTGGAAAAAATGGTGTCATGGCAGCTCATAGACTATCTTACTGAGAATAATCTCTTTGAGCCACTGCAGTCTGCTTTTAGAAAATATCATTCCACAGAGACGGCTCTTACTAAAGTGATGAATGATCTTCTGCTTACAATGGATTCGGACACCACTACGGTTCTGCTGCTGTTAGATCTCAGTGCTGCATTTGATACAGTGGATCATCATATTCTACTTGATAGGCTGGAAAATCATTTCGGGATTACTGGGAGTGCCCTTGCATGGATGACGTCATACTTGACCAGTCGTTCTCACTGTGTTTTGTACAGTAACACTACCTCTAACCTTAGTGACATGACATTTGGGGTTCTGCAGGGGTCTGTCATAGGCCTTCTACTTTTCTCCCTTTATATAGCACCCCTTGGGCACATATTGCGCCGTTTTGGGATTACCTTTCACTGCTATGCAGATGATACTCAGTTACATATGCCGATAACTGCTGGTAATCTCGTTCACATAAAATCCTTAGAAGATTGCTTTGCAGCAGTGAGAAGTTGGATGTCTAGAAACTTCCTACTTTTAAACTCTGAAAAGACTGAAATGATGGTTCTTGGTCCAGTGAGACATCAGCATCAATTTGACCAGTTAACACTCAGCCTAGGCTCGTGTGTCATACATCACACTGACAAAGTGAGGAACCTTGGGGTAATTTTTGATCCTTCGTTGTCCTTTGGCCTCCATATTAGAAATATTACTAGGACTGCTTTCTTCCACCTGCGAAATATAGCGAAGATTTGTCCCATCCTGTCTATGGCTGATGCTGAGACCCTGATCCATGCGTTCATCTCTTCTAGATTGGACTACTGCAATGTTGTATTTTCTGGTTTACCGCAGTCTAGCATTAGGGCTCTCTAATTGGTTCAGAATGCTGCAGCCAGACTTTTGACACGAAGCAGAAAGTTTGACCACATTACACCTATTTTGGCGTCTCTTCACTGGCTTCCTGTCCCAGTGAGGTCAGATTTTAAGGTTCTGCTACTAACCTATAAAATTATTCATGGACTGGCACCTCCCTACCTAGCTGACCTAATTAAACCTTACGTACCGACCCGGGCTTTACGTTCTCAGGGTGCAGGACTACTTTGTGTCCCTAGGGTGAATAAGAAGTCTGCGGGTCACAGAGCTTTCTCTTATCGTGCCTCTGTTCTGTGGAACGGTCTCCCTGCGTCAATAAAACAATCAGATTCTTTGGAGACTTTCAAGTCCAGACTTAAGACGCACTTATTTTCCCTTTCATATGGCTAGCATACTGGTACAGTTTTGTTTTACGCTTTTTACTCTTTTAATTCATGTTATTAGTAATTGGAGCGGGCCGCGGCCTCAACTTCACCTAAAATCTGGGTCTTTTAATGAAGCTTAGGGCTAGCGGCCGGCGATCACCTTAGTATTTCTTCTGTTTTTCTTGTTGATTAATGCTGGCAAATTATGCAGTATTTTTTGTCTTTCTAATGCCTGATTCTGTTTTTTCTCTGTTGAAGGTGCAGCTTCATCCAGATATGGGAGTTGTGTTTGTGTTGGCGACCCTCCTGTCCTGTACACCAACAGCAATTCTTGTATATTTGTCCGTGAATTGTTCTGTGAATTGTTCTGTCATTTATGTTTGTAGTATGGCCCAAGCAGAGGGTCACACCTTTGAGTTTGGTCTGCTTGAGGTTTCTTCCTCAGAGGGAGTTTTTCCTTACCACTGTTGCTCTGGGGGTTGGTAAGGTTAGACCTTACCTGTGTGAAGCGCCTTGAGGCAACTCTGTTGTGATTTGGCACTATATAAAGGAAAATAAATTGAATTGAAATTGAAGTCCTCCTTCTTCAGTATTCCATCCACTTTGTGCAATGCACCAGTACCACTGGCAGCAAAGCACCTCCAGAGCATAATGCTACCACCACCATGTTTAACATTTGGTACAGTGTACACCTTTTTCTCCTCCACACCTCTTGTCATTGTGGCCAAACAGCTCAATCTTTCATTTGGCATTTCATCTTCCTATAAAGCTTTTCTGCAGAATTAGCTTGTCCATGTGGGCAGCTGCAAATTTCAGCCGAGCCGGAAGGTGTCAATTTTGGACCAGAGACTTCTTCCTTGGTTGGCACCCTGTGGACGGTGACATTCCAGCACTTTCCAGTTCATGGTTGGCCTAAGCCTTGGTGGCTTTTGGGTTGTTCCTGATCATCCTAACCAATTTCTTCTCATTTGAGGGCAACACTTTGGTTCTCCTTCCAGACCTTGGCAAAGTGGTGACACATCCAATGTGTACTTATGTACAGTTGTTGTCATGGTGTAGTCAATCACATTCACCAGTGAGGAGTTAATAGGCCTTGGTCATGTCATGTTAAAAGACAGTGTAGAACCGTCAGTAACCACTTTTTAAAGCATTTAAGTGAATGCATGTGTATACACTCACTGGCTGCTTATAGGTACACCAATGAGATGGCCAGTTGCCAACTTATATAACTTATCTTCCTGAGTTGAATTAAAATTGTTCTTTAATTTGAGTTAACTTGTGTTTTAAGGCAGCAACTGAACTTAATTTTGTTTAAGTTGACCATCTTGATTTTTGCTGCAGTGTACTTTTTGTTATTGCCATTTATTCTTTTATTATTGCAGTTTATTTTACTTAGTGATTTGATTCCTTGGAAAGGTCTATGTAAATAGTCATAATTATTATTAGTAATGAACGTGTGATTTTTTTAAATTTGGTATATACGACGCAGGACCTCCCAAACTAGTTAAAATACTGTGATTTACGGTAATTCATTTTTAGTTGCACTTTCCATTTGATAAACACATTTCCTTTAAAATAATCTCTTCTACTTAACCAGTTGATGATTGTAGAATAGACAGGATGATAAACAGCTTGTTGTATCAATCATGAGTCAAAGGTCAGAACTCATAGATGACCTTTGCCAACACCTCATTTCTCCTGGTGTTAGTGTTTTTCATTGATTTCTTATTAATCAAGTCAGTCTTTTTTGTTCTTGTTATTTTTTAAGTCAAATCACTGGTATTGTGTTTTCCACATTTTTAAAACTGTCTCAGTGTGCCCAAAAGATAACAGACTGTCAGTTTTTCAAATTTCAACACTCACTCACCTATTACTTTGCCCTTTGACACCACAGTCCTGTTTCTGATAACTCTTAAGGTCTTTGGATCCCTGTCTTATTTCCCAGGGGTAAAGCCAGTAACCTCACTAATTACAAACTCACACGCCAATGCATACACATAGATATACACACACTTTACACATCATTTATCTGATCAATACTGCTGTCAAATGCCCATATCACATCTGCACTCACTGTAATGGCATCACATGAGTTCATCACATGGTCACGTCTCACCTTCTAGGACAGAGACCTCCATTTCAGTTTCAGATGAAATAGAGTGTGGAGACTGGAAAAAACAAAAACATTTGAATTGAATGGAGCAAAAGAAACCAAGATCAATTGTGAGGGGCACGAGTCCAGATGCATCTTGAAATGCATTGTGAAATTATCGGTCCGCATTAACGGCCTACTGTTCTTGCAAACAGAACTGGGAAGTAACATATTGCATGTCATATTAAAGGATTATTAACTGAGCAAGTGAGGTTAATAATTCATTTATTATATATATATATATATATATATATATATATATATATATATATATATATATATATATATATATACATACAAGGTCTATTAAAAAAGTATCCGGCCTTATTTTTTTTTTTCAAAAACAATATGGATTTGAATCACGTGTGATTGCGTCAGCCAAGCTTGAGCCTTCGTGCGCATGCGTGAGTTTTTTCACACCTGTCGGTTGCGTCATTCACCTGTGAGCAGGCTTTGAGTGAGGAGTGGTCCACCCCTCTCATCATTTTTTTCATTGTTTAGGAATGGCTCAGAGATTGCCGCTTTGCTTGATCAAAATTTTTTCAGAAACTGTGAAGGACATCAAAGTGGACACCATTCGAGAAATTCAGATGGTTTTTGGTGAAAATTTTATGGGCTTCAAAGAGATTACAGAGTGTTACTGTCGCTTTAAGGACGGCCCAGAGCGACTGGTGGTGCGACGCGCTCCGAAGCCACCATCAACAGGCTGAGCGACCATTTCATTTCTAAACGGATGGCTGTATGGATCCGTGACCATCGTGTGAAATTTTTCTGGTTATCACAAGAGCTGGACATCAACCATTTTCCGGCAGATTTCACTTTTAACAAGAGATTTTGTCATGGAAAGCCAAGCGGAGGCTTCGCGCATCACGAAGGATTCGCTACTGGAGCGAGACAAAACCACCTCTATTTTGGTCTCACAGGACGGCTTTGAGATGGCGTTCAGACAGCTGTCGGTGGTTTTTCCATCGAGTGATTATCCGAGAAATTGTGGATGTGCCTGGACATGCCAGAACATGTCCTGTGAGGCTTCATCACGGCGTTGCTTTGCGCCATGCGGCACCGCTGCGACGCACGAAATTCCTCCGCACGTCTGTCTCAATGTGCCGAAAAAGTGCTGATGTCCACGTCTTTTCACAATTCCTGTGCTAGTCAGATGACATCCCGGATAAAACACAGCATCCAGTTTGGAAATGAACGGCACATTCCACTGTTACAGCAGTTTTTGTCATGGAAAGAGGAGAGGAGGCTTCGCGCGTTGCGGTGGTGCCGCATGACGCACAGCAATGCCATGATGAAGCCTCACAGGACATGTTCTGGCATGTCCAGAGACTTTGTTCTGAGACCAAAATGGAGGTGGTTTTGTCTCGTTCCAGTAGCGAATCCATCGTGACGCGCGAAGCCTCCGCTCGGCTTTCCATGACAAAATCTCTTGTTAAAAGTGAAATCTGCCGGAAAATGGTTGATGTCCAGCTCTTGTGATAACCAGAGAAATTGCACACGATGGTCACGGATCCATACAGCCATCCGTTTAGAAATGAAATGGTCGCTCAACCTGTCGATGGCGGCTTCGGAGTGCGGCGCACCACCAGTCGCTCTGGGCCATCCTTAAAGCGACAGTAACACTCCGTAATCTCTTTGAAGCCCATAAAATTTTCACCAAAATCCATCTGAATTTCTCGAATGGTGTCCACTTTGATGTCCCTCACAGTTTCTGAAAAAATTTTGATCAAGCAAAGCGGCAGTCTCTGAGCCATTCCTAAACAATGAAAAAAACGATGAGAGAGGTGGACCACTCCTCACTCAAAGCCTGCTCACAGGCGAATGACGCAACCGACAGGCGTGAAAATACTCACGCATGCGCAAAGCAATGCCGTGATTCAAATCCATATGGTTTTTGAAAAAAATAATAAGGTCGGATACTTTTCTAATAGACCTCGTGTATATATATATATATATATATATATATATATATACCGTATTTTCCGAACTATAAGTCGCACTGGAGTATAAATCGCACCAACCACTATATCCATTATAAAGAAAAATAAACCATAAATAAGTCACACTGGACTATAAGTCACATGCACATACAGGTATGTTAACATGAAAAGTTCAGATGATAATATTGTGACGACTACCGTTTTCGGATGTATATTTCATTAGTCGCAACTTGTAATCTGCAGAGTATGATTTTGTTTTTGGTGGTATTTTTTCGGGCCTTCTCCGTTGTCTTAAGTTATCAGTAATGTTGAAATTTTTATTTTTCTATGGTACTCAGAAGTCGCAGGAACAGTCACACAAGCCTTGAGCGCCCTCTCGTGAGCTGCATTTTACCTACGGATATGTTTGTATTTTGCGGACCACATTGTGAGCCAAACCATAACCCGCACCATCGCTGAACGGTTCTTTTCTAACATATTACCCGCTGTGGACCATAGTACACACCAGTCAGCTGCCGATGTTCGTGCAGCACCTACCTGCGCAGCTCATGACCTCCCCGTGGTGTCGACGCCAGCTCCTTCCAAGTGCAGACGCTAATCTTCCGCTGTCGCTCACCCAGTGCTCCCACGCAGCTCTCAGCGTCAACTTAAACACTCTGCTCACACTGATATCCAAGCGTTGAAGCTGTTTTGTTAGCCCTCCCAGAATAACAGCAAGCATCATGTTTGTCTGCTTCACACACTGTTTCACAATCATTGTCTGGGTGAGGTGAGGAATACGCATCCAATGTTCTGTTCTCTGATTGGTTATCATGACCAGCGTGACCTATAGGGCGGCCGCCATACTACAGTGCCCATGATGCATTGCATTTCCGTTTCCGGTGGCCATTTTAAAATATAGTGTGACTCTGTCACGTAAAATTGTTTTATTACGGTAAATTAATTGAGAATCTACCGGTATATTTTTCATTTATAAGTCACTCTGGAGTATAGGTCGCACCCCTGGCCAAAACATGTAAAAAAGTGCAACTTAGAGTCCGAAAAATACGGTATATATGTGTGTATATATATAAAGACGCAAACTTACAGTATCGCCCGAATATGAAAGCTGCTGATGGTTTTGTGCTCATAGTCAGACCTGTTCACTTCACATCCATGAAGAACTTGCTTAAAGATGGTCATGTTAGCTGGTAATCTTTCAAACTGTGTTTTTCCGATGCTGTTTTGATATTTATGGCATATTTTCATGTCCAACTTGGTTTTTCTAAATGTGTTTTTACATAGCTTTCTGGTTTGTAACAAATGTGATACACAATCTGGACCGATTGTCATGGTAATGGTCTGATATGCGTATTGCCGTAGCCAATCATACTGTCATAGCAGTATTATAAATATACATATTATTATATGGCTACAATGCTACATGCTCTGACTGGCTGATTTCCAGTCTGATATTTTCCATTATCAGACTGTTACCATGACAGTTGGTCAGGTTCGCGTATCAGATTTACGACTTTGTTTACAATTTTCACTGCGTGAAATAAAACAAAACGAAAAGCGAACAAAGAAATTATGAGCAACAAAGAGCACTATTCTCAGAGCAAATTTTATTATACTGACAAGTTCGAATTGGAGAAATTAAGAGCAAACAAACTTGAAGTGCACATGCAAAATGAAGACCAATAAGATGAAAACACAGCTCAGAACAGCCAAATAATAAATGAATTATTAACATTGCTTGCTCGGTTAATAATCGTTTATTATGTAATGAGATTACAAAATATAAGTAACTATAATCAGACAGATTACACTGGAGAAATGCATAATCAGATTATACCTAGTTACATACTTGATTACATTTTGATTATTAAATGATGGTAACTGTAAATTTCCGAAATCATTCTCAATGATCCACTGCTATGAACTCAGCTAGAAGCAGCTCTTCCTGTGGAGCTACTAGAAGTCAGTCTTCAACCAATAGTCTGGTGTGACATTCGCAAATACAAGAAAATCGCCACATGATGGAAGATTCAAGCAGTAGCAGTCCATCTACAACACTTAAAAAATATCTTTTAATTCTTATTGTCATTTTGAGTTTAAAATGTCCAACATAACATACATGTTGAGTGCAATTTATGTCATTTATTTTGGAAAAAATTACAATTTTCAAATAATTGAAAGATGTGTCACACTTACATCAACATGCTGCAATGCAAGGTGCTCAATTGCACACCAGGAACAAGTTGGAGATTAAGGACACTGTTGTAGGACCCTTAGATTTTTCTCCAATTAATGTGAAACAAGGATGCTCTGATCTAAAGCCCCGTTTTAATCTCTAGACCTTCACCTCTCCATTTTTGCCCGTATATTGGTCATGTTTTACCTATAACCAATACACCAAATGCCATCTGCAGCTGCACTACCGCCACTGTAATTTAACTCCCGACCTGCACAAGTATGATCTCCACAGGGAAAAAGAGAAAAGTCTTGAACATTATTAATTAATTCATTTTCTATAACGTTTATTCCAAAAAAAAAGAGTCATGGAGCTGGAGCCTGTATCAGCTGTCACTGGGGGGGAGGTGAGGTATACCTTGGACAGGCCGCCAGTCTGTCTCGGGGCCACATATAGACAGACAAACACATTCACTCCTACGGTCAATTTAAAAGTGTCCAACTCATCTGATATGCATGTCTTTGGAAAAGGGAGGTAGTTGGAGTACCCAGAGGTAACCCACGTGTACAAGGGGAGAAAATGCAAACTCCACGCAGAAAGGATCATGTAGAAAGCAAACCCAGGACCTTCTTGCTGTGGTGCAACAGCACTAAGCCACTGTGCTGCTATTATTAATTCTGATTTCTTTCTAATTTATTTATTTTGACTGCTTGAGTTTTTTAAACGGCTCAGTGATATAATTTTGTTCTACATCCAGTAGTTACTCTTGGTACTCCTGTTTTTCTATTCCCCTAGTTATTACTTGACTCTCGTTTAGCTCTTCTTCTGGTTTTATTCGGAGCCATTACTCTCTATGATCCTGCACTAACAAGCAGGTAATTTGGCAAACAACTCCCAAATCCCTCCTCTCTTGAGCCTCATTAAATGTTCATGTTCTCCAAGAGCCTTTTTCGATTAATTAATTTAGGGGAGGAAGGAGGAGGGAGTAATATGATTCCACAAAGCTGGTCACAGCTTCTCAGGCCCTGATGGCTCTGAAAACATGACTGCAAGATTTTAATTATGAAAATGTATTTAACGTTTCCTTTTCACCCAATCTCTTCATTGGGGATCTTGAGATAAGTGAGGCGGTGAGGTCTTGATTTCCGTCTCACCTCTGCCTGGTTCTCGATTACTCAGTGTTATTTTTCCTCACTCTTCCTGATTGTTGTGCCATAACCACAGCTGGTCCTCAGCATGGGCGATAAATCAACCAATTAAGGTGTATTATTTTAAGGACTACATCCAAATGCACCAAATCAGTGCTGGCGAATGGCACTACACCCCGCTGGAACTCCTCATATTAATCATGATTACCAACCAGGATAGTGCGCTGGGAGAGGGGACGAGCTTTAATTGGGATTTGTGGAGTGTAGACTAATATGGGAAGAGGAGCAAAAGAAGCAGTGTTGACAGGAATAAGAGAAAAATAGCAGCAATTTTTTGTTTTGGTGTTCCATGCATATTGCTGTAGTTGTATATTTATAGCTACGTGTATACAGCTGTCAGTTTTCCCAACTCTTCAGTGAGCTGTCAGCGCGGCTCCTGAGGGGTACTTTCAGCCAACAGCAACATGTAATCTAACATAGAAGACATGCTCGGTAATTACCCACCACGGGCCTTCTGGGAGCTGTTTGAGTGACAGCCTGTCCGTCTGCATACATGTTAAAGCTCATATATGGCTGTGCACGTTCATAAGGAGCTGAAGCTCGCGTTTACAATCATGCCTCCGCATTCAGCAGTAGACTGCAGACTTTGAAAGAGAAAGCCATGAAAACCCCATCTTGATTTCTTTTGACCAAACCCCCAACCCCTTAAATTCTGCTCCCCCACCCCATTTATTCCTGTCTATAGTGTAAGAACTTCCACTGCCTGTTTTCTAACTTTCCTTCCGCCTTTATTTATTTCCATCTTTCAGATGTGCTCTATGAGACAAATGAGACTGGAGAGGATGACACATATTTTAACAAGACAAATGATCCCTCATTTGAATCAGAGGAGAGAGGAACGAGACAAAACGGACACATTTAGGCACTTAATTGCATTTTCCCCTCTAAAGAAAGACAAATTATCAGTAAAGTAAATCGTGTGTGTGTGTGTGTGTGTGTGTGTGTGTGTGTCTTGTTCTCAAAGTCAGACACACTTTTTGGTCAGCCCTCTTCTGGCTATTTTAATGAAGTATTATTAAGATGTACACATATTGGAAACTACACGTTTTCACTTTTTATTTTGACTGGCAATTTGTTAAAGAATTTGTCAAGAAAAGGAATATGAGCTTTCAGCTCTCTTTCAATAGATGTGATAGTAACAGTGGTTATCTTCAGCCTGGGTGACTGCCAAGTTCAATTTTGTCTTGATGGCACCACAATGGCACCACATGGAAGAGAAATGTCATGTGGCCTGAGAAAGAGAATAATCTCTACATAAGAAAGGTGAAGGCTACAAGAAGATCAGCAAAGCTTTACTTATCAGGCAGATTGTTATAGGAAAAGTGATAGAAAAATTTAACAAAGATAGAACTGCATCATCTCACAAAGACGTCGAGGTTGCTCATGGACACTAATGCTTTGTCAGGAGCGTCTTCTGATGAGAAGAGTTGAAGAAAATCACAATGCAAGTTCACTGCAGTTAATTGAAGTAGAAAGCCAAACTGGGGTGTGTGTTTCCAGTGACACAATAAGGTGCACACTGCAGAGGAATAGCATGCGTGGGTGTCGTCCACAAAAGAAGCCTCTCTTAAAGCCCATACACAAAAGCCCAGGTAGAATTTGCCGGGGCCCATGTTGAAACAGATTAAGGCAACTGGGAATCTATACTCTGGAGTGATGAGACCAAGATAAATGTTTTTGGAAATGATGGCTTCAAATCTGTATGGCATAGCAAAGGTGAGGAGTACAAAGAAAAATGCATGGTGCCTACAGTGAAACATGGTATTGGCAGTGTCCTTCTGTGGGGCTGCACGAGAGCTGCTGGTGTCAGGGAGCTACACTGACGATATCATGAATTCACAGATGTACTGCTCTATGTTCAAAGAGAAGATGCTACCACCACTTGCCCTTGGTCGCCGTGCACTTTTGCCAACATGACAATGATCCAAAACCCACATCTATGGCCACTGTTACATTTCTGAAGAAGAGCAGGGTGAAAATGATTCAGTGGACAAGTACATCTCCTGAGCTAAACCCAATTAAACACCTACTATGGGGAATTCTGAAAAGACAAGTTAAGCCTCACTCTCCAACAAGCATCCAGGCTCTAAAAGAGGTCATTCTTGAAGAATGGAAAAAGATAGATGTTGCAATATGTCACCAACGTGTTTGTTACGTGCCTAGAAGACTTGGTGCTGTCACCACCATCATGGAGGTCAAATCATGGAGGTCATACAAAAAACTAGATATAGTCATTTTTGTTGTGGGGTGTATTCATTTTTGCATCACATAAGTTGGGTAAAACTGAAAGATTTTTTTAATCCAAATTATATTATTAACTTTACTTTCATGTTATGAGTTAAACAAATGTTCTATAAAACTCAGTTTTGTCAAACATTTGGAAATTGCTGAGATATTGATTAAAATCTTATTTTTCAAAGAGGGTGTACTCATCATTTATGCTGAGCACTGTACATTACATAATCTATGTACAAATCGGTGTCGTGTCCGTTCCCCAGTCAACAGAGGCAAATAAATTTGCAGTCTGATTATATCCAAAAAATGCTGATCATTAGTAGAGGAAATGGATCATTTGAAGATCATACATCCAAAACTGATCCCTACTCTCCACTAGGGAAATTAATTTAAACTAAGTAAATATTGTACGTGGTGTCCGTCCCCTTATAGTGTCCACTTTGATAATATTGTTGGATTTTGATACACATGGCCTGGATATTCCATGAGAACAACAATGTAGCAATGTATTATAATGGTATGCTTTGACATAAACATTTTCCTTAAGAATTCTAAAGTGTTGTGTGTTGGGGGGTTTGGCTGGACATTTTGGTGCTGTTTCCTTTTCTTTGCTCTCCAGGTGGTATGCAAACTGTTTTTTTCTGTGGAGAAGGTGCTGGCGGAAGAGTCCTTCACCCTCATCAGAACTATTGGCTGCACCTGTGGAGGATGTTCACGTGCAGACTTAAAGACTTTCAGCTGAAGCAGATAATGAGATGGCATTCTGCATTTAAGCCATGAGTGATTTGAGCAGAATTGCCAGGAACTCGACCTTGTGACGTTCGGTTGTGAGACGCTGAGGACCGCGCCAGGGTTTGACACATCGTGCCTGTGAAGGAGGACGGGTGAGGGACACATGCTGTCAGCACACATCAGAGGTGATTATCGTCTGAATAATCGTTAATAGTAATTTGGCGTTTTGTTACGCAGTATATTTGAACATTGATGAGAATTGTGCAGTTTGCTTCTCACTGCCGTGGCGTACGGATTGATGATCCTCCACCTGTTGTCAGAAGCTGCTCATTTACATAAGGCTTAAATTCAGACCTGAATGTGTTGCTGATAGTGTGTGTCTCTGAAGGATATTTGTTGTAGCTCTGTTGACTTACCTCACCTTTTCCGTCCTTCACAGAGTCAGTTTGTCGTATCCACCTGGGGGGTGTTCGGCGGTGAATCTGAGTCCTGAAGTGTCGGGCTTTGATCCATTTGGGCACTGGAGAGCGCGCCGTCCTTCACCTTGCCAAGACAGCTGAATATTTATGTTATACACGAATTATTGCACATGAGGGGGAATAAATTTGTTTCTTGGAACCGCTTTCTGGTTATTTAGCGCTGGGCCATTGTCAGATGCTGGTTCGGTTCTCTGATACGCGTCAGCACATAACACTAAAGATCCTTCAGGAGGCACGAAACTTGTAATATATGCAATTGTTTCAGTTACTAAATTCTGTTAAATGATACTTCTTATTGCTATGTATTTGATAAGACAAATGTCCCCATTGACTCTGTAAATATGAATGAGAATTATTAAGTGCTACTATTGTAAAAGGGACAAATATTTCAGCAAGGGAACAGACACTACAGTTTTCATTATTTTTTACTATCTGTAGTGTCTTACAGAATTGAAATGTAGTATCTTACAGAAATGACGACCGAAAAGAGTAAAATGAAAGATCATGAAACACAAAGATAATTATGGAGAGACAACAAAAAAGGGAAATACAGAGAAAACCTCAATGAAGTTGACAATTGGTTCAAAATGCTGCTACCAAACTCTTGACACAAAGCAGAAAGTTTGATCACATTGCACCCATTTTGACATCCCTTCACTGGCTTCCTGTCTCTGCAAGATCAGATTTTAAGGTAAAGTTACTGGCCTATAAAATTGTTAACGGGCTGGCACCTCCCTACCTGGCTGACCTGGTTAAGCCCTACGTACCGGCTCGAGCCCTGCATTCGCAGGGTGCAGGACTTCTCTGTGTTCCTAGGGTGAATAAAAGTCTTATCGTGCCCCTGCTCTGTGGAACAAACTCCTTGTCCACATAATGCAGTTGGATTCTGTGGAGACTTTTAAATCAAGACTTAAGACCCATTTGTTTTCCCTGTTTTATTATTAGTATATTGTGTTATTGTGTGTTTTTTTTATTCTTTTCACTCTTTTATGGTTTTGCTCCTTTATTAAGTTTAATTATTATTATTATTTTTTTTTGTAGATCTTTTAATTCATTTTGTTCTGCTTTTACGAATTGTGTTGTGTGAAGCGCCTTGAGGTGACCTTGTCATGAGTTGGCACTATATAAATGAATAAATGTGATTTGATTTTGATTTTGACAAAAATAAAGACTCTGTGATAAACAAAGGAAGGCTGAGCAGTGTCGGCCCAAGAAAGCATGTGCAGCCAATGATATAGATTATTATCAATATTTAAATGTTCATTTGGTTACAATGGAAATTGTTTCCGGAACTGAAACAGATACTATTGTCTTGGGAAAACATTGAATATAAATGGCTTTGAGAAGTTTCGATAGAGAGTAACCTTACAGTTAGGTTAAAAACCGTAGTTAGTTAGGTTAGAAACCATAACTGAAAATTGACCGCCAGTGTCTTGAACATGTCCCTCCTGATCTTGGCAGTGCTAACCACTAAGTCACTGTGCCGCCTTACAGGGTGCAATCAGCTTCTTTTTTTTTTCTTATTTAATGGCGCTTGCAGCTGAACTGTACAGCTAACATTAATTTTTGTTGCTTGTCTCAAACAAAATAATATTGACTTTCATGATAAGTTTAAGAAGGGTAACAATTTGGACAAGCTGTTAACATGAATTAACACTCAACTTGAATTCTTTGAACAAACCTGGATGACTGTCTTTAAAGTGCTTTGCTAAATTTGTGGTGTTTCCTCTATTTATCTGAATTGTGATTGTACTGTTTCCATATTGGCTTTTGTGAATCAATTATTTGTCCATGGTCATTCACCTTGAATGCAAAGTATTTCCACACCCGACTCTTATTAATATTTTTCTTGTCTATGACTTGTGGAGCTCCAGTAGTAGCACTTGTCGCTGTCTTCCATACGTAGTTTTATCATTCTTCCTCTTTCGGCAATGAACGACACCCTAGAGTATGTGTAGATGAAATACTGTCCCCATCAGTTCCCAAAGAATATTACACTCAATACCTGCTGTACCAGTGCACTTCACAGAAATGAGTATCATCACATTTTTTAAATTTTGGTATCGATTTGGTAAGTATTAGACATCCCTAGTGCCAACCCCGACACACAAAATGTGTCTGGAATACTTCCATCATGAA
Organism: Thalassophryne amazonica; assembly: GCF_902500255.1. NCBI lineage: Eukaryota > Metazoa > Chordata > Actinopteri > Batrachoidiformes > Batrachoididae > Thalassophryne > Thalassophryne amazonica. The sequence goes on from NC_047110.1 coordinate 53,800,556, forward strand.
GGCAGTGTGTAAGGTGGAATCTGTTAATGCAACCATCAAAATGAAAATCAACATGCAATGGGGTCCACGGACTCACTGTCATGTTCAGTTTAATTTTACCAAACCTACAGTCATTCCTCTTTTACAGTATTTGTATAAAGTATATTGTATGAATAAAATGTCTCAGTCACTGAAATTCAAATGTCCATGATGTCCACATTGCTAAAATCCATGATTGCTGCAATGACAAAATCCATAAATGCTGTGCACCAATAAAAGTAAGTAAGTCCCTTCGGCTGCTCCCTTGTTTGCACTCAGGGTCACCACAGCAAATCCGTGGTGGATCTTCATGTTGAATTGGCACACGTTTCATGCCGGATGCCCTTCCTGATGCAACTCCACATTACAAGTAAATTGTTATGTGTCGGATGCGGGGGAGGGACCCGGCCAGCGTTTGAAGGACCAGTATAAATAAGCAGAGCACGGTTCAAAGGATAACAGAATTTAATAACATAACAGTGAGTGCTGAATTACAAAAAATAAGTGCGCGGTCTGGCGAGGTGGAAAGCGTGGCACTCCCAGCAGCACAAACGGTCCGGAGCCAGAACAGTTCGGACCCAAGGACCCCCGCCGACACCCCCCAGGTGGCCGCGACCAACTGAGTCTGTGAAAGAAGAAACCATCATGTGAGTCCACCACTCCACACACAGAGAGACCACTCAAAGGTGTACATAAACAGCAAACACTTCCTGGCTTAATCACCAATCAGCTTCCCACCCTGCAGGCATGGAACACCCAGTTCAATTCTCCACTGCAGTGGAAGCTGATTAAACGACTAACATAACAGCTCAATATAATAAGGTGTGAGGGACACCACATCTACTGACTGTACTCATGTTAGTCACAAAACCTAAAGTACCTCAGGAAGTGTGCTGACGAGCGTGAGACCTCACCCCCTCCTCTTTCACAGACCATGGCATCAAACCTGGTACGGTCTCTGCATCCATGATGATGAGATGGCTCTCTAGACGACGATCTCACCCGTCTGGTCACAAGGTCGAGTCTCTGGCAAATACACACTGTGTACTCCAGACTTAAATGCAACCGTGCCCCAATCCATAAAGATGCACCCCAGCTGTGAGTCCTGACGAGCTGCACATGACAAGCTCAGGTGATCAGGGTGAGGTCCTGATAACTCAGCCACACAGCCACTCAGTCCTGAACGCATGCCACCTGGAAGGAAAAACAAAAGACAGAACAGAAGACAGAAACAAAAGGCAGCCAGGCACCCCAGCCATACGACATAAATGGAGAAATGTGGCAGGGGTGGGATTTGAACCAGGAACCTACCGCACCAATACTATATATACTATACTATATACTATATATAGTATTATATAATACTATATAATAATATATATATATACATACGAGGGTAGATCGAAAAGTTCTCAGCCTCACCAAGAAGGGTTGTCAGGATACTCCTAGTTCCTGGTTATTTTTCAACATAGTCCCCCTTCACCTCAATGCACTTTGTCCAGCGGTGCTCCAACATTCCGATGCCTTCATGTTAGAAGGCTTCATTTTGGTCCTTCAGGTAGGACTCTACAGCCTTAATGACGTCATCATTCGACTCAATGTCAATGGCAATGGCAGTCCATGTCATCATGGATTGCCTTGGGTGTCATGCCCTTTTTATACAGATATTTAATCACCACACAAGCTTCTTTTGTGACCATTTTTGGATCTTCACTAGATCTGAAGACTTTCAAACAGCCTCACCTAAAAATAAATAAAGACAGACACATGAATGTTAGTGCATAACCATACAAGGCATAATAGTTTACAACTGCATCATAGATTTGGAGATGCTGTCCTGCCTTCTAGGTGAGGCCAAGAACTTTTCGATCTACCCTCGTATATTGTGTGCCTGTGTCATTGTGCTAGTAAGAGCCCTTGAAGATGAAACAATAAAAGCATTCCCAGCACAATACAAATACAGTTTTTCCACTAGAGTCAATGTTGTATGCTGAGATTTGTATGCTGCGTGTTTTGTGTGTGAATACAATATGAGGTCAATGTGATCTTTCACATTGTTCCTGCGCTGTGAACAGATTCATATTATGGAACTTGAGGGGAAGCTGTTTTGTAAATATTTAAGATCTTGTCCCTACATCTTCACCCACTGTTTGTTACATGCCATCATTTATTCATAGATGCCAAGCTCAAATTAGTTTTTGACCAACTCTGAAATATGAGTGTAATTAAATATGGTTTCTCCTAGTCCTGCAAAGGTACACAGGCTCCTTATGAATTAATGAGAACATATTCATTATTCATGCCTTGAGATGAACATGTAAATACCTTAGTACCCATAAAAGGCCTGAGTCTGCATTATGGTCAAGAATGGAGTGGAGTCAAATGTGATGCACAACGGTAGAGATGACAAGAGTGCAATAAAAACAGGAAGGTCAAGTAGGGTCCAGAATTATTTGGACAGTGACATCGTGTTTCATTTCCATTCCATGGTGGCCATGTGCTGAGGCAAAATTAAAAATAAAAAGAAATAGACTATAGACCTGATTGTAGATCTCACTGAAGCTGTACTGACCCTATACACTTCTAATAGCCTCATATAAACTCATCTACCAGTGTGCTCTGATGTACAATACCATCTGTCAGCTTCCCGAATTTAATATATAATAAAATCGTAGTGAGTTCATTTCAAATTTACACCTGATTTCTGAAAATTTTGCATGTGTAAAAATGTGTGCCAACACTGTAGCACTCACAAAAAATCCTACATGCCGATTTACGATGCACATGAAGGATTGCATTTTTTCAGTGCACAAACTAGCATGTATTGTCCATGTAGCATGTTTGCATTCCTGCATATTCAGTTTGGGGTGGGTCCATCTCAGTGTGCAATATTGTGGGTGTTGATGAGTTAAGCATAATATTCTGCTCCAGGGTTTCTGAAGGTAGCATTATGTCATTGGTTAGGGCCCCTTCACACACAGTGCAAATTTTGTCGATTTGCACATAAAATGCGCATGAAGCAGGAATCATGTGCAAAACGTGTAAAATCATAGTTGCCTCGTACACCTGTTGCTGCATGTATATGTGCACACAGGCGACTGAAAGACAGAGTGTGCACTGTGCGAGCCCATTGATTCCTCTCGTGGCAGGTGACGAACATCCAACACCGCTTGTTTGGCACTTAGAAAATGTGTGGCCATTCGCACTATTAACACAACAACAGTCAGCAGACAATCATTGTCGTGCTGTTAGAGAAATTTGTCTAAGTGCTCCACGAGTGTGGCTTTAGTGTGTGTGCTAAACTGACAGGAGGTGTGGCCGCCGACAGAAGTGGCTGTGGAGATCTGTCGTTCTGTACTGTGTTTGGACAGACATGGACTAACAACTGCCCACTGTGACTCATGTGTGTCTGCTTGCTGTCATCACGTGGACATAAATTAAAACATATATCGCTTGGCGACAGGCTGCAGCAAGTGCGCGCGTGCACGCTACAGCCCATTGAAAGGCTGCCCCCAGGTTGAAACGGACCATCAGATCATAACACAAAGCGGGCAATCTGACTGTCACACCACCCACGTGAGCTCTGTTCTACATGTTGTGGTGTCAGTCCTGCGGCGCAGTCAACAAGACTCGCGAGTCAGGCAGAACACGCGCGTGGCCTCCTGTGTGCACCGGATCAATAGGTGTGGACATGAGAAGAGCGAACTGCTTCATCATTCATGTCATTGCATGCATGTATGTCTGTGACCATGGGTCATCTACTGAAGAACCGATGGATCATACTTGTATTACCCACTTGATAAGAGGGATTCAATAAAATGCGTTTTTTTTATATTGTGTGCATTTTTTTTCCTTAAATACATTCATGTCCTTCCTGATATGAGGCAGTTTTGTGCAGTTTTTATAGGACAGTGATTGTAGCTTGGTGGTAAGGTTTCTGACTGGTATTCAGAGCTTTTGGTGCGGGTTCGATTCCCGTGGGTGTGATGTAATTTTTATTTTTTCATAGCAGCTATGCGATGTGGTTATTCTAACTCCAACATGAGGACCACTACATACAGCTCCCTAACAGAATCAGAACTCCAACCAAGAATAATGCAGGATGGGACTACAGGGAAAACCCATCATCCTTAATTCCTTAATTCTTTATTCATGAACAAAATTTTTTGATGAACTAAAAGAAATAAAAGGAAGATGAATCTTGTATTCTTTGTTCCTCTAACAACAACAAAAATAAAATCTAATTGCTTCCTCAATTCCAACCCCAACGCTGGTCCTCGTCAAATCACCAAACATCAAATAAACATCATTAACACTAACATAATTGTCAACATTTCAGAAGTTACATTCACTTTTCTTATAATTTGCTATATTCTCTCATAACTTTGTCCTTATACATTTTTTGAACTTATAAATATTTGTACATTTAATTTCTTCATTCAATGCATTCCAAAGTTTAACTCTATAAACAGAGGGACACTGTGTTCCCACGTGCACAAAACCGTCACAGCATGTATTATTTTTATTTATTTTTTATTTTTTATTCACAGCAACTGTGAAGAAAAATGTGGTTACATGATATGTAACCACATACACGATGTGTAACCACACTCTTAAGAGTTGCTCCGACAGGTGTCGCCCTGAGTTGTACATATTCGCACCCTACGGAAGTACTTTATCAGGTGATGTCCAAAATTAATTGAGTATTTTTGGACTATGTTTGCACAAACAGCTATGAAACAGAAGTGTCCCTCTGTTTATGGAGTTAAACTTTGAAATGCATTGAATGAAGAAATTAAATGTTGCACAAATATTTGTAAAAATGTATAAGGACAAAGTTATGAGAGAATATAGCAAATTATAAGAAAAGTGAATGTAACTCCTGAAATGTCAACAACTATGTTACTGTTAATGATATCTGATATTTGGTGACTTGACAAAGAAACAGCGCTGTGGTTGGAATTGAGGAAGTAAATGGATTTTTTTTATTATTATTATTTGTTACAAGGAACAAAGAATACAAGATTTATCTTCCTTTTATTGCTTTTTGTTCATGAAAAAAATTTGTTCATGAATAATGAATTAAGGGTGATGGGTTTTTCCCTGTAGTCCCATCCTGCATTATTCTTGGTTGGAGTTCTGATTCTGTTGCGGAGCTGTACGTAGTGGTCCTCATGTTGGAGTTTTATCGTCGCTGTAATTTGGAAATATTGTGTGCTCTGTGAATTACACTGGTAAAAGTATTTCGGGCAGTTAACTGAGTGTGAGCAGTTTAGTGCTGAATGTTGCGCAACTAAAAGAACCCTGTAAAAGTGATGTTTGTAAACGTGAAACAGTGGGAAAAAAAACTGAAGTTACCCAGATGAAACTCCTTTTCAACATCAATTCTTTATTCTAATCATTACATTCACAAATCTGATTGGTTAATCGTGTGAGATTTCAGACCGTATACTATCGGGGTAACGGTGGCAAAATATTTGACTCTTTCACATTTGGATGTATTACTCCATGCCCTAACTGGTGTTCTGACAAGATATCATTCCTGTCTACAGGCCAGCCCTCCGTGCAACTGCGCAAGTGCATGCATGCTCAATAATGTTGGAAAACGGAACTGTCAATTTATGCAACGAGACACAATTTGACAGAGCATCGGCTGCGCGCACTGCTACGCAGATGGCACAATGGCGCTGTTAGCTGAGAGCTGAAAGAAAGTCTCATACCGACGATGTCATATGTACCATATGAAAGTATTGATGTGGATTCTGACACAGAATTACTGTTTCACATTTGATGGATTACTCCGCGCCATGAACCCTGTCGGAGTGATGCTGCCTCACGGTAAGCCTCGCCAACCGAACAGAAAAATAAACCGTGCAAATGATGGAATTGGATTAGAATGGGAATAACCTTGTTGTGTCTGATAATTTGCAAATGTTCATGCTGCTATATGGTCACAAATATCCTTTTTAATGCTCAATTTGCGACCATATAACAGCATGAATGTCCGCAAATCATCAGACACAACAGGGTTATTCCCTAATTGCTCATGGTTATACAAGAGAGAAATGTATAACCTGGCTTGAGTCTGTAGTGTGGGGGTTACAAAACTCAGTGATCTGCTTTTGCACTGGATATCTGTATCGTGTAACCTTGTTGATCACAAATAACAGTGAATCTTTTACTACATAAAAGCAGCACCGTTTAGCAGGTTTCACCATCTACATAAAACAGCTGACTGCATTTGTAACCATTTCACCCTCTTTTATTGCTCTCACCATGTAGAACTGAAATCACAAATTCAAATTCTATCATTATCCATCCTTTTCTGAACTCGCTTGTTCCAGTTAAGGGTAATGGGTGGGGGTGGGGGGTGGAGCTTATCCCACCTGTTAGTGAATGAAAGGCAGGGCGCACCCTGGACAGGCCACCAGTCTATCCAGGCCCGGATCCAGATCGGTTTGGACCGATGTCGTTGCATCGGTCAGATTTTTTTACTCATCGTTCGTCATCGGTAAAAAAAAATCTCGAATAATCCTGAATAGTGCCTACCATGTCCCCGCGGTGAACACAGCTTTTGATTTGATCCCACAATGCACCACTCAGTTGTACACAGGAAAATTTAAACCGGATCAAACAAACATAGCGTCAGTCGAGTCGAGTCGATGATCATGGCATCCAGCAATAAAGTTGTGCAAGGAAAATTGGGCGCTTATTTCAGCAAGAAACGGTGAGTGGTTTATAAATAGTTTTCAGACAGTAGTGTGTTTGAAAGGCATTCTATGATGACTGAAATTACATTTTCGGTGGTTTTCCGACTATACATGTCAACCTACAGTAGTGTTGAGAATAATAGTAGTGCTATGTGACTAAAAAGATTAATCCAGGTTTTGAGTATATTTCTTATTGTTACATGGGAAACAAGGTACCAGTAGATTCAGTAGATTCTCACAAATCCAACAAGACCAAGCATTCATGATATGCACACTCTTAAGGCTATGAAATTGGGCTATTAGTAAAAAAAAAAGTAGAAAAGGGGTGTTCATCTGCTGTTGATGCTACAAACTCAAAACTATTATGTTGAAACTGCTTTTTTTTTTTTTAGCAATTCTGTGAATCACTAAACTAGTATTCACTTGTATAACCACAGTTTTTCATGATTTCTTCACATCTGCGAGACATTAATTTTGTTGGTTTGGAACCAAGATTTTGCTCGTTTACTAGTGTGCTTGGGGTCATTGTCTTGTTGAAACACCCATTTCAAGGACATGTCCTCTTCAGCATAAGGCAACATGACCTCCTCAAGTATTTTGACATATCCAAACTGATCCATGATACCTGGTATGCGATATATAGGCCCAACACCATAGTAGGAGAAACATGCCCATATCATGATGCTTGCACCACCATGCTTCACTGTCTTCACTGTGAACTGTGGCTTGAATTCAGAGTTTGGGGGTCGTCTCACAAACTGTCTGCGGCCCTTGGACCCAAAAAGAACAATTTTACTCTCATCAGACCACAAAATATTCCTCCATTTCTCTTTAGGCCAGTTGATGTGTTCTTTGGCAAATTGTAACCTCTTCTGCACATGTCTTTTATTTAACAGAGGGACTTTGCAGGGGATTCTTGCAAATAAATTAGCTTCACACAGGCATCTTCTAACTGTCACAGCACTTACAGGTAACTCCAGACTGATCATCTTTGATCATCCTGGAGTTGATCAATGGGTGAGCCTTTGCCATTCTGGTTTTTCTTCTATCCATTTTGATGGTTGTTTTCCGTTTTCTTCCATGCGTCTCTGTTTTTTGTTGTTTTTTTTTTTTTTTTGTCCATTTTAAAGCATTGGAGATCATTGTAGATGAACAGCCTATAATTTTTTGCACCTGCGTATACGTTTTCCCCTCTCCAATCAACTTTTTAATCAAACTACGCTATTCTTCTGAACAATGTCTTGAACGTCCTTCCTCAGGCTTTCAAAGAGAAAAGCATGTTCAACAGGTGCTGGCTTCATCCTTAAATAGGGGACACCTGATTCACACCTGTTTGTTCCACAAAATTAACGAACTCACTGACTGAATGCCACACTACTATTATTGTGAACACCGCCTTTTCTACATTTTTTTACTAATAGCCCAATTTCATAGCCTTAAGAGTGTGCATATCATGAATGATTGGTCTTGTTGGATTTGTGAGAATCTACTGAATCTACTGGTACCTTGTTTCCCATGTGACAATAAGAAATATACTCAAAACCTGGATTAATCTTTTTAGTCACATAGCACTACTATTATTCTGAACACTACTGTATATGGATTGTCCATAAATTATACAGATTTTTCGAGTTTCAGAGTCATACAGACGTACAAATAAAGTCAGATATTCAGGGTTTGCTATGCAGCGGGTCTGTAATCAACCGTTTCTGCAGCGCAACTCCACTCTGAAGCGTGAACCATTGAAGCAATGCTTCGATCCACTAGCTCGTTGGTTCTTTGATTCGTTGCTCTTCAGAAATGGCAGGTCCGCTTCTTAACCCCTCTCAAAGCCATTAAAATAACGGGAGTCACTTTTGTGTGGATTAAAGTCACTAACTGGGTCTCTTCTCTTGTCAAGAAATGAGAATTGTCCTCTGTGCCATTGTCACAGCTCCAAACGCTGCGTGGCTCTCTGCCAAGACAGAGTCCGGTCGGTATTAATAACTTCAAAATGAATTGCCGCTTTAAATAAAATGACACCTCTTACAAACATTGCAATACAAACAAGAAACTACAATCGACTAAAACGTTTTTTTCCTCCCAAAATGAGACGTGCTGTATTTCTTTACAAATTACATCCTAACGTGCAGCATAGCAGCTGCAAGAGTTCAGCTCAGATATATGGAAAGACATTCATGCCAATAATGTCTGAAAGGAAATGCGTTTGACAAAAACTACAGATTTTGTTTATTCCTATTTATGTCCAGAGATTAAGGATCCACCATGTCAATTTTTGTAATAGTGTTGTTGTTTTTTTAGGACATTATATTTATACAAATAAGAAGTGTTCACTATGGTCCATGAAGTATAATAAATATATTAAAAGAAGTGTGACAGTGTATGTTGCACACGAATAAAAGAATGAAGATTATTGAATAACAAGACGTGTACGATTTTTATTTTACCATTGGGCAAAAATGCATCTGTCAGATTTTCACTCTGGATCCAGCCCTGCTATCCTATATAATATTAGAACATTGTGTACAATCTTACTATGTATAGCACAAAAACCAAGTGAGTTGCACTTTATGTATGCTCACTGAGCTAGAACATGCGCATCAACATGCATTGAAAGGACATCTGTAAATGTGAGCAGCTCTTACAGCCTCTGCATCATTTATCCTGACTAAGACAATATTTGGAAAGCACCTTGCATAACCATGCATGCTTGGACCAACCAAAACAGATTACTTTGAGGGCAAGAGGTGACTTAATATGACAGGAAATCACAAAAAAATATTATGTTGAAAAAATGGCATGTGATAGGAAAGTTTTATGGTTGATTTCATGGTCAGCAGCCAAAAGTCCATAAAATATCCTCCCTTCCATGCAAAAACAAAATGAAAAAAAAAAAAAAAAAATCAATATCTGTGTTCACTGTAACTTGAAGCCTGTTCTTATGACTGTGTTTTTTTGACCAGTTACACATCATCAGCAGCCCCAACATTCACATAATGACAGCTGATCAGGTCCAGTTGAACCTTAGGGGAAAGCGGTTACATGAGCCTGTGCAAGAGAATGCTTAAACAAATTGACTGGAACCATATGGGAAAGAGGTTATGCAAGGACAGAAAAGGAAAAACCACCACAATGTTGCTGTTCTCTCCAAAACTTCCCTCATTTTCTCCAAATAAAGTGACAAAGGACACAAGAACTTCCTTTATTTTTGCCTTGATATCACACATCATAGTGTTTTGTGCAATAAAATGGTCTGAATTGCACTCTTGTAGCCTTACAAGATTCATTGCCAATAGCAGCCATGTTTGTTTTTGTTGTTGGGTTCTCCCATGACATCACTGGAGATTCTCCAAAGGTTTCCTTACTTCTTAACAGTTTGGGTTTTATTTGAATACAGTACCACTGTAACATGCCATCTTAATTTAAATCAAGGTGTGATTTTCCACCACACAGTGTTAACACTAAAATTGTTCTGTTGTTGTTTTTATTCAATGGTGGACACAGTTCCACTAATCTGCTAATCGCTAATTAACAAAGCTAATGTTTTCATTAGCAGACTAGCTTTTCAGCTAACTTTTAAAACCATCAGTGAACCACTTAGCTTCCTCTAAATTTAGTTCCGCTAACTTTCAGCCCACTAACATTTTTATTGCTGGTAAAGTGAGTTAGTTCCTGTTTATGAATGCAGAGAGCTAGCTAACACTTCTGGTTCACAGGTCAAAGCACACAATCACTGGTAAGAAGGCAAGAAGTTACACTGTGGACAAAAACAGTATATAAGCAGTTCAAAAGTCAGTGTTTGTATGTATTTATTTTTCGTACATTAGTTTTGTTTGTTCGCCTTAGAATTTACCTAGCAGCCTCTGCGGCGGTTTAACTCGAAACTGGTTTATCAATAACCGACAGTGTAATCCAATGTGGCCGTGACCAAGTCAGCACTAAAAGTTAGTGGTTAGCAGTTAGGAATAACTTCCGCTACATTTTTTTTTTGCAGTTTATCGATTTAGTGTTATAAAAGTAAACTTCTCAGTTTAATGGTTATCAAAGCTAACTTTTTGGTTAGCTGGACCCACCACTGGTTTTATTAAGTAATGTAGAAGCTGGTGTGTAATTGTTTTAGTTTTACTGATTTCATCATTACTTTTTCTCTTGAAAAAGTAAGACTAAGAAAGTTTTTTATTTATGAAAGTGTGAATTCATCATTATTGTTAAGTGAGAAATTGTGCCATGTGTACCAAGTTGACATAATAGATGCTCATTTCCTTCTTTGTCTTTCTTGTCTTTTTTCTCTACTTCTGATTCTGCATCTCAGTGCCACAGCTACACATCGAGGACAGATAATTTTCAAGGACGCTCTGGCCCAGCAGCTTTGTGAGCAAGGAGGTGAGGAGCAGACACAAAATCTTCCCCCTCATCACTGACTCTCACACATGCACACGTAGTAATCTGCCCACATCCAGTGTGTACTGTTCCACTCTTCCTGTTTCAGTCCGTGCATAGGGATGACATATGATACGGCTGATGCGCTGCATCTTCATGACAGTGGCTTTGCAGCATTTCCTTCCTCTCTTTCCACCTAATGATGCAGCTACAGTCTGAGATATTCGGATGTCCTATATTGCCAGATTAATTTGAGCTTATGCTAAACTCATCTTTTTCTCGCTCTCTCTCCCTCTGCCGGAGATTTGCACTTTATGGACGGCACTTCTTACATCCTCTTGCTGTGACAGTCTTAAGTAGCTATTGACAGACAGCACAGTCCCACTTTGCATGCTGAGTGTGTATAATTGCTTGTTTACAGGAATGAAGCCTCCTCCTCACTCATGAACTCCTCCTGGTAGATCAAATTCAGCTTTAATGCCAAATGTGAATAAATACACTACCTTGGGATGGGGTCTTTTTGCAATATGTAGGAAAGTAAAAAGCACAGTCCTTCATATTTGCCATATATTATGTTGTAATACTTATAGTTGATTGTCTCAATGGGCTATAATGTTTGTAGATGATAGCAGGATCCTTACCGAGAGTAGGGAACAGGTTGAGGCAAGCCTGGAGAGGTAGAGGTATGCACTGGAGACTAGGGGAATGAAAGTCATTCAGAACAAGGCAGAATACATGGGCATGAAGGAGTGAGACAAATGGTGCAGGAGTAGAGGTGGCAGAGGTAGGTAAATTTAAGTATTCAGGGTGAGCTGCTCAAAGCAACTGGGCTATTCTATTAAGATCACCCACGACCAAAAAAGTACAAAAACCAGATGAAATGTCTTAATCTGTCTTGCCGCCTGACAGCCTGGCTTATAAAGAGCAGACCTGGCAACCTGCCCGGAAACAAAACAAAGGAGACATGATTAAAAACTCCAACAAACCAACCAACAAGCCAACCAATTTTATTTATTACCATCACCAATGGAGTTGGGTGGAGGTTATGTTTTCACCCGTTTGTTTGTCTGTTTGTGAACAGCCTGCAACCCACAATTTATCATATATTGTTATGAAATTTTTACAGAGGATTCATATCCTGATAGGCAAGTACTGATTCAATTTTCAAGGTCACAGGTGAAAGTCAGGAAACATCTTGGAAAATTGGAAAAATCCATATCCTTTAACATCAAATGAATTTTCTAAAATTCATATAACTGTCAAAAAAGATTGTTTTTTGTTGTTGTTGTTGTTGTTGTTGTTCATATTTGAGAGAATTATGTAGGATGGTATCCTTTATCAACTGACAAAGTTTGATCCTGATCTAATCTGGTTACAGATTTTGTGGCCAAAAGACATGACTTGGTGCTGTGTAGGGTTTTAAAACCAGATTGGAAAAACCAAAGAAAGGCCATTAATGGACTGTAAACTATCTTCTCGAGGATTTTTTAAAGAAAAGGCAGATTGAAGATAGTCCTGAAATATGTAAGAACTCCAGGATCTAGCCCAGGTTTTTAATCAGAGGTTGCACTACTGCCGATTTAAAATTGTTAGGGACCACACCTGAGGACAGAATGCTATTAATAACTGCAAGAACAGATGGTCCTACAGTGTGGAAAACCTCATTAAATAGTCGAGGCAGGACCACATCATTTAGAGAACCTGAGGGCATCAAATGACCAACAATCTCCTGTAAAAAAGGACAGAGTCACAGGCTCACACTGATCAAAGACAGCGAGCAGGGGACAGAGACTGAGGGGTCATAAGCAGATGGTGAGATAAAAGATCTAATAGACAGCTTATCAATAAAAAAGTGAAGAAGGTTTTCACAGACAGCAGAGCAGGTCTCCATACAGACAGTCTGCGAGGCATTAAGAACCGAGTTGATGGTCTTGAACAAAACATGAGGCTTGTGACAGTTCAACAGGATAAGTGCTTTCTTTCAGCATTTTTCATAGGCGTAACCTCCACCAACTAGGTTGGGCGGAGGTCATGTTTTCACCCGTTTGCTTGTTTGTTTGTCTGTTTGTGAACAGCTTGTAACAAACAATTTTTCAAATATCGTTATGAAATTTTTAGATTTATATCCTGATAGGTAAGAACAGATTAAATTTTCAAGATTGTAGGTCAAAAGTCAAAGTCAGAAAAAAATCTGGGAAAATTAGAAAATCCCTATCTTTTAACATTGAATGAATTTTCAAAAACTCAAAACTCTGTCAAAAAAGATCAAACATCTTTGATATCTGAGAGTATTATGTTTGATGGTACAAAGCTTGATCTGGCTCTGATCTGGATTACAGATTTTGTGGCCATTTAAATTTAACATTGAAAACCCTATTTAATATATATTTTACATTATATCTTAATCAAACCTACCCCAGTCACTCCCATATTTGAATGTGGGGTGCAGACTGACACTCACTATCGCCTGACAAAATCTGCTCCAGATCTGATCTGGATTGTGGAGTTTGTGGACATTTGAATTTAATATTGAAAATACCATTTGGTGTAGATTTTGCATTATATCTCAGTCAAAAGTGTCTCAGTCACTCTCATTTGTGACAATGAGGTGCAAACTGGCACTCTCAATGAATAGACTAAGTCTGATCTGCAGGGGTTTGCGCTCTACAAGTGCGGTGCCAATAATCAGTTTGTGTCTCTGCAGTATCAAATACCACATTAAAAGAGACAAACCAAAGCTTTAGATCTTGTGAGACCTTGGATATGCAAAAATGACAGAGGGAAAAACAATCTCTGAGTTTGACGATGTGAAACTAAGTTCAATCTGCAAAAGAATATATGCAGGTACAGCAGATATGAACACAGGAAACTGGTGGGACACTCAGAAGAGTAATGATGGAGCTGAGGAGAAAGACAGGAGAACGGGTGAGGAGTGTGGAGTTGTAAATTGCAGATGTCAAAGTGACAATTCTTGTCTCTCCTGAAGGAGATACAGGCAAGCAATGTTGATGAGAAGCTTGAAGGTCATAAATTGTAGGTACATTATGTGTTCCCCGGGGGGGTGATTTAATATCCTGAAAAAAGAAACCTGGGTGTAGAATAGGGAAGTATATGAGAGAAGATGCGAAATCTGAAATGCAAAATGAGCATTGAAACTGTCTTTTGCATTTTTAAGGCGAAAGGGGACTGAGCACATATGAAAGTAAGAAGGAAACAGAAATGGGTTTAGTCGCTTGTGTTCCCCAGTGGATTGTCTGAGCAGAGCAGGCTCTAGTCCATTTGTTTTGTCTTTCTAAACACACCCAAATCTGACTGAAATATCTCAAAAAACAGACTTGGAGTAAAAAGTAAGCATTAAGGGGGATACACACCAGAAACGCCAATCACCTTTGAGTTGGTGGCCGTCCAATGCCTGTGACGATGGACTGGGGTCCTATCCAGGGTGTACCCCGCCTCACTCCTTATGACTGCTGGGACAGGCTCCCCCCATGACCCTTGATTAGAGTAAGCAGGTATAGAAAATGAATGAATGAATGAATTCCTTATTGCATGAGCTTTTAGACAAAAATGGTGTGAAATAAATGCCATACCATCATTCATCATACACACCATGTCAGCCATGACTGGATCTGTCTTCTTCTTCACCAAGCCAAAAGGTTGAAGGTTACGCCAACTCTTGAATCAAAATTCTACCTGATTTTCGTACCCAAAATTATAATTTGAGGGGGTGTTCATGTGCAACTTACAAGTCGCCACCTTGTTTTTACCATAAACCCAATAGGGCAGCGCAGTCTCGTTTGAACCCCTACATGATATCATAGGATTTGACCACATTTGGGGACAGGCAGCATAAACACGGCAGAGAATCCCCGGGCGGAGTGTGGGAGTTTCAGCACAAACCATTCAGCCCGGCTCGATAAACTTAAAAGCATACTCGCCATCACCTAGCGGACATGCCAAGACGTGCTGTTTAAAATGGTTTCCGCTGAAACCCCCATCCTCCAAATGGTTTGTGCTGACACTCCCATACTCTTAGTCTCTCCCCACAAACAACGTCAATTCTAATGGGAAAATTGTGTTCTTTTTTGTTTTCGGCTGCAATCACCAGAGCAGTCATGAAAAATGCAGTTTTTTTCAGTTCCCAATGGAAAAAGGAAGACGAGGGAAATGGGAAAGGTCGTGTCGGTAAGTGTTAGCCTACAACGCTAACCAGAGTAGCTGTATTCTCTCACCTGCATATCCGCCTCGACATGTTTGAGCTACGAGTCATAAACAAACCGCAACACATGTCCACTTTCCCAGAGAAATTGCTGTGTTTCTGTCTCCGGTAGTAGAGAAATTACATCATATTTTACCCCTTTAGCACCCGCCCTCAAATAAAACTGCACTGCCCAACAGCACGTGAAGGCAGCATAGATTCAGTTGTAGAGAAAGAAAGACAGTGCAGGCTGCTCCAAACAAAGTTACTTGAAACTGATGAATTAGCATTCAAAGTGGAATAACACATCCAGGAGCCACTTCAGAAGTTCATATGCTTTAAGGCTCAGTCTTTGAAGACCTGGAGAAATGAAAGCTGTCTTAAGCATTGTTAGAATCCTGAGAGGACGGAGGGAAAGAGGCAAAAGAAAGGGGGAAGATGAAGGGAGAGAGTCGGCTGTTTAAATAAGAAAGCAATCAGAGGTGATGGGGCAGGGTGAAGCCTTTGAGAGCTAACGTACAGATTAGCTGAGGAGGTAGAGTGAGTAGATAATGTTTCAATTTGAGCTTAAATCTGAAAAGATGTAAAGATCATTTAAATGCCTTGAAGATACATGAGGGGTATAAGCTTCTAACCCAGTGTGGAACATCTGAGACAAAACACATTGCTTCTTCTTGGCAATAAGACGTTCACAGGTGTTTGCTTTAATATTTTAATGGTGGCGCCCCTAAAAGCTAGAAGAGACATGAGACATAAGCAGAATGTTGCATGTGTGCATCTGGGTGTTTGCTTAATCTGTCTGGCAGTGACGAGGTGTGTGTGTGTGTGTGTGTGTGTGTGTGTGTGTGTGTGTGTGTGTGTGTGTGTGTGTGTGTGTGTGTGTGTGTGTGTGTGTGTGTGTGTGGAGGGGGGGGGGGGTCACAGACACTCCCCTCTGTGCTCTCACTGTGCTAAGTTCTGCTGTGCAAGCAGTCCTTTTCTCTCCTTCCCCACATCCCACCATCAAATCACCCCTCCGACTCACCTTCCACTTTGCTTTGATCTACACCAAGTATACTTTTCGCGGCTTTCACAGCAACTGACAGGGGAGGAAAAAAAAAATCACCATATTCCTCTTATTTGTGTGCTGAGAAAAAGCTTAAGGGAGTGTCTGACAAATACTGCTGCAACCATATGAAATGCACGGCAAAACCAGCTAGTTCGCAGCACCGATCAGCACGCTGCCAAATTGTTTGGACAGGTTCCGAGAGATGCTTTAAAGCGCAGCGCTGCGGAATGCATATTAGCGGCAAGGTTTTAAATGATTGCAAGTATAAGAACAGACAGGCAGCCAGATGAAACAGAAATGCATTTCCTCTCCTGCTGAGCCGCCATAAAAAGACTTATTAAAAGCAGATGAGACGATGTGGACCAGGAGATGAGGTGAGGTGGGGGTAGGCCCGGGAAGGACGCTCGGGACTGAAGGGTGGAGTAGTTGAAGGTGTTGAGTAGGTACTTCATCAGCGCTATCTCCTGACAGCGGGGCCAACAGCCTGTTTCTGCCCAATGTCATCAGATCCTCTCATTTCTAGAAAGGGGATAAATCAAGGTTTTATACACCTTGCTGGGTGGACTGTACCCCAGATGGATTGTTAAAGGGACATATAACTCAAACTGGCCAATGCTACCTGAGGGATGGTTGGTCACAGCTTAACAGAGAAAGAACTGATGGCATCTCCTCACCGCCGAACACACCGACCTACTTGCCTGACTGAATACTTCCAATACTGAGAATACTTCCATTATTGCTCAATAGCAATGAATAAATAAATAAACAAATAAAATAAAGTACACTAAATCAAAACTGAGATCCAGGTTTTCAGCGGCATCATGGACTTGTTGGGTTCATTGACGCTTTCCTCACTAGTTGGCTTCATTTACAATCCCCCTTTTTTAAGTGAAACTACCGTGGAGACAGTTATCATAGAGTACAACACTGTCTCTCTTCATTAATAATTGATTGAACTGACTTTCAAGATATATTTGACTTGGAAAGATTCTGTTCATCCCCTGGGTATTGAATGAAAACAGTTTGTAAAACTCATGATTTATAGTAGTGTTCAGTGGTGGGCACAGATAACCAAAAAATTAACTTCGATAACAGATAATCACATAACTGAAACGTTATCTTTGATAAACATAAACCGATAGTTACAGATAACCGATAAACTCCAGTATTGTCTCTGTTACATTTGCAACTACTAACAAGCTGAATTTGAGTTTTAACACCATGACCGCTTTTGGAAGCATCAAAAGCAACAAAAGACCCAAACAATGAACCCGCACTTCTATGTTTGTACATTCTGCCCCTGCTTTAAGCTACAGAACTACACCACAGAAGCACCCTGAGAGCAGCCACAAAGCCAGCTCTCTACCAATCACAATGCGCCGGTCAAGCGGAGGTCTTGGAAAAGAAAGTCATACTGACTTATGGTTTGGTGTGAATACTGATAGAATAACTCCATTAATGTCAATTCTGTCATTTGTACAAAGTTAAAATATAACATATATCTTTTAATGTTGAATAATGCACTAATTCTGAGGTTTTGTAACAAACAGACAGATCGCAAAGGATTCTGGGTAAAAGTGCCTCTGCTAAACACTGATTGGTTCAGTCATTCATTATGTAAACCAACACGTTAAGGTGACGTGTCGTGTGTTGGCGTTTACAGATAAATGTGCTTTTGTAAAATATTCAATTTTTTTATTTGTAAAAACAGGCATTTTTACAGAGACCTGGAAGTGTCATCGCAAAATGTTTTGCATATGGAGAGAATGTGCGCTCATTTTATTAGTTTTATGATTTTTATTATTAGTTTTATGATGTGCGCACGTTTTATGATGTTGTAAAACGTGTACTCAATATTGTCTTGCCACATAAATGTTGGCTTTACACTGTACGAGTTTTGGCCCTTTTTCAGATGATTTTTCAGTCGTGCGAGAATTTTTTGGACCGAGTTTCAGGTTAATCGCATGTCCTACATCGTGTAGTGTACATGGAGTAACAAGCTGCGTTTAACATCTCACGACCACCTCCTGATCGCCGATCGTATGGTCGAATGAAAATCAAACCTGTTTGATATTATTCTGGTCGGCCGTCATGAGGGTATCCTGCTGCTGAAGAGCTACAAGCATCCAACCACTCACACTGTGCATGTGCAAACACCGCAGACCTGTCCTGTAATGTTTTTGTTGTTGTTGTTGTTTTGTTTTTAAACTTAATTTGTAAAAAAAAAAAAAAAAAGCCATTTGCAAAGCCAAAAAGTTGATTTGACAACTATCTGATATAACTGGGGTCAAAATAAATATAACACTGCCATCTACTGGTGCCCAGACGCTTAGTACTTAGGGCCAATCAGATTGGTCTTCAAAACACAAAATGACCATTTTGACACCACAGGATAGAACCCGCTGAATGCATTGCTATAGAAATGTGACATCACAATTACACAATTACTGAGACATTATCCAGTTGTGGATATTTTTTATATGTAATTGGCATTGCACTCACTTCTGTTTCATGGGTATATAGTTTTTGAGAAGTTGTCTGCTTTAAAAATAAGTGCTATTTATTATGGATTTTGTCATGCTGAATTCAAATATGACAATTAAAATGAGTGATTGGCTACTGTATCCAACATATCAAAGTTTTTACATTTCACACATAATTATATTGTGTTGATGGTAGAGTTTTCATGGTAAATCATAAACTAAGCTCTTTTCATGTTTCTCTAACTGTTTATAAAATAATATTGTACCTGTTCTCTTTTTGTAACAGTAAAAATAAGCAAAAGGGATATATATTAAATTTATTTTGGAAAAAAAACCCAATATTATTCATAGATATATAGGTACAGAGATCAGGCTTCTTGGCTTGCCTCTTGTATTCATTAAATATACCATCTCTTGTCACAGTTGAGCAGTATTCTGCAAACATGGATTTGCTCCATTTTCCTACTGCACATGAAGTAAATGCTCTTCCATTGAACCTGTTTACCTAAGGTTCAAAATCAAAGATGTATTGAGCCGCTTCTGACATAAATGAAGATCCCTTGCGTTTATACTGTAACTCACCATCATTTGTGGTTTCTAAGTTAGTCTTATATGCTGACCCAGTATTATATTAAAAACTACAGTCAATCAGCTATTTCAAACACAACCCAGTCTCACTTTCTTTTTTTTCTTTCTTTTTTTTTTGTGCTCCTGTCACAAAATGATTCAAATTTTTGTGACTTTTTTTTCATCACTATTACTAACCCTACTCCTACCCCCAACCCTAACCATAACCACCCCAATCCCCCCCCCCCCACCCCTGCTTCACTTTTCTTGCAGCCATCATGAAATGTATTAGAATAAATTTGTGTTCTCGTTACGAAAATGTGGTACTTTTCGTGACAATATCACAAACCAATAGATTAATGTATATTCTGTGCTGCTGAATCATGACATGCTGTGAGATATGGTAGTTCAAACATCATTTTCATTCTCAGTGGTCCAGAATTAGTAAAGTTTGACCATATTTATTTGGGAAGAGTTTTGGCTGTATAGACCAGTGCTATATATTGTAACTGCTTGTCATCCAACATTTGAGAAAGTTCTGTGTTTAGGTATTATAACAGGAAAAAAACAGCAGCATCCTCTGTCCTGATGTGATTGTAATTACAACCTCCACTTATCCAAGAGCAGCTTGTCTTCAAACACAACTCATGTTGTCAAGGATGTGCGTCAGACAAGATGAAAAAAGAGAAAACTGGAGGTAAATGGAGAGAAGAAGGAATACTTGGAGTTTGGGTGCAGTTTGGTGAGGAAAGGAGATTAGTGTTGGAGAATGCAGGGAAGAGGGGGAGAAGATTTAGCATGACTTGTGCGATGTGTTCTTTGTGATGACACGTCTGAACCTGAACAAGCTCATGCACGTTTTGTCACCCCTCGTATCACCCCGACCCCAAGCATCAGAGCCCACGTCTTTATTGACCTTAGCTGATAAAGACCCCTGTGCTCTTCATTCATGCATGTGCAAGAACAGCGAGAAGGTTGAATCCACACCAAAGCTGTCGTGTGTATGTGTGTGTGTGTGTGTGTGTGTGTGCCTGCATGTTAGTCTAAGCTTTGGCCAGGGAGATAGAGGTATTAGCAGAGATGAGTTTCTAATAGAGGAGGCAGCAATTGAAGTCTTTAAGTAAGTGAGAGGGATTTAATCCAAGGGAAATGAGCACCACTGTCTGCTCCCTGTGTGCAGAGGGTTAGTCTGAGAGAGACAGAATGGGTGCATACGGACGGATGAAGAAGAGGGAGAGATTGCAAGGGAAGGAAAGTGAGAAAGATTAAAGGCGAGTGTGATGAAGCAAGGAGAAAGAAAACTGTAAATGAGGCCTTTTCGGAAACTTGTAGGGATTATCCAAAATCCGAAAATAGTCTGGGCATGACTCGAGCCAAATGGCCTTACTAGAAAGACTAGAAGTGGGACATTTTTTTCTTTTCTTTTTATTGCTGTGTGTTAGTCTTAATGGGTGGATTACCAGGAATCATTTGAGTCATTTTTGGGTCCGCAAAGTAAACCAAACCCATCCTCATGTAAACTCAGGAGACAGCTCTGCATTCCTTTTTTCTTTTTCTTTTTTTTTATGGTTTAAGAAGACTGTTAATATGTCACAATAACTGGGAAAGATCGCTTCTTTCAACATGGTTTAAATCAGCCGACACTGGACGATGAGATCCAGAGGCAGAGAAAAAGCAAAGAAGGACGGAGAAGGAAGCCTTTGTGGGTTGTGTTCAAGCGGCAGTCACATCGGAGTAACAGAGCCCACCAGAGCCGCAGTCAGGGGGCCACCGCACTCCGTCAGATAAAGACGCCCAAGTTCTCATCAGCATCAAACTTTCAGGAACTTTGCTTCTTTATCTGGAAATAAAAAAATGAGGGCAGTTGAAAAAGTGAATCTTAAACTCAATTTGAGGAAGCCATTATCATATTAGAAACTGTTTTTCTTAATCCGTCTTCACTTGAGTCAGGTTCTTTTGTTTATGAAGGCTTTTAAGAGGGCTTTCCTCAACGTAAGCTCCTCTTTAAGAGGAAACTTTTGAACAAGTCTTAAGTAACTTAGAGTTCAAAATTGGAATGAATCCCACCTGTATTATCTTAGGATGGTTTATCAGTTTGGCAGGCTCATCTTGGAGGGAGAAGACAGTGGTAGATTATACTTACCTTCAGTCTAAAGTTAGTGTGTCTAAAAATGGTGCACCGGCTGGTGCATAAAAACCAAGTCTGAAAGTATCAAAAGGTTACAAGTACAGTGAGGTTAACATGTTGCCAATAAAAGTGAGTCAGATATGGGAGCATGCACTGATACCACATGTCACTACATCCACCACACCAAGGAACCACCTCGAGTCCTGGATAGTGACCACCCAGGCAGACCACCCAGGTCCATCCCAACATTTAGAAATCAGCCATCTATCTGGCAAAGCAAAGTAAAAACATGGACGTCCCTTTGGCCTTTTCCAAACATTCAGTTCCTCATGAGTGAGGCACCTGTGTACTGGATCATGCCTAGAGAAGTGTGCCACATGTCCAGAATGTCATAGATGATCTTCTCTTACTTCCCTCACTGATGACTGATTACTTCCCTCCCACTTAGTACGTCCCTTTGGCTTCTCTCTTGTTTCACTTGGGGCTGACCACAGCAGATCCAAGGTGGATCTGCATGTTGATTTGGCATAAGTTTTATGCTGGATGCCCTTCCTAATACTACATGTTACATGAACAACGGGGAACCTTGCACACTAGAAACAAGCGTAGCAATTGCTTGGCCACCACCCATGTCATTGTCCTTTCTCTTAGCATCAATGAAATTAGATGACTGTAAATAACTAAACCATATTGCTTTTACATTGTCCTATGAGTGATTAAATATGAAATATTCAAAGAAAAAAGTTTCATATGTTAGCCCTGACTGCACTTTTTGTGGTAACGTGTTGTATGACACCTGTCAAACATTTATTCTCGCTAACATGAAACATGAATGAAAAGTAGGACAAATCAACAAGATGCATCATTGTGTGTGTGTGTGTGTGTGTGTGTGTGTGTGTGTGTGTGTGTGTGTGTGTGTGTGTGTGTGTGTGTGTGTGTGTGTGTGTGTGTGTGTGTGTGTGTGTGTGTGTAATGTACAGTAGTGTTCAGAATAATAGTAGTGCTATGTGACAAAAAGATTAATCCATGTTTTAAGTATATTTCTTATTGTTACATGGGAATCAAGGTACCAGTAGATTCAGTAGATTCTCACAAATCCAACAAGACCAAGCATTCATGATATGCACACTCTTAAGGCTATGAAATTGGGCTATTAGTAAAAAAAAAGTAGAAAAGGGGGTGTTCACAATACAGTGGTCCCTCATTTATCGCGGGAGTTACGTTCTAAAAATAACCCGAAAGCGAAATCTGCAAAGTAGTCAGCGCCATTTTTTGCAATTATTACAGATGTTTTAAGGCTGTAAAACCCCTCACTACACACTTTATACACGTTTCTCAAACAGGCATTAACATTTTCTCACTTTTCTCTCTTGTGTAAACACTCTTTTTTCTTCTGTGCGAGAAGATTATAAACAGACACACGCAGAACACAATGCGCGTACTCTCCCTTCGCTCACAGCCTCCGGGGGTACAGATGCAGGACCTGCAAAGAATCCAAGTCCTCTCTTGATGGCCACGGAGCTCTGCGGCTGCGGTCAACGTCTGGATCAAAACAGCAAGCGTAGTCTCTGAACGTGTTGCCAGATTTGACGCAGCTCAGCACAGCAGACAGGAGGGCGGTGTGAGTGGATTGCTGCTGCGTTTACTGAGCCCACAGAAAGCGCATCAGAGGCAGTGAGAGCAATCGTGGTGATGCCGACCGGTGCCGCGACCGGCCCGCCTGATAAGGATGCAGAACACAATGCGCTGTTTAAAACAAGCATGCAAAATTACACTCAAAAAATCTGCGAAACTGGGAGGCCATGAAAGGTGAACCGCGTTATAGCGAGGGACCACTGTAATAGTAGCATCTGCTGCGAATCACTAAACAAGTATTTAGTTGTATAACCACAGTTTTTCATGATTTCTTCACATCTGCAAGGCATTAATTTTGTTGGTTTGGAACCAAGATTTTGCTCGTTTACTAGTGTGCTTGGGGTCATTGTCTTGTTAATACACCCATTTCAAGGGCATGTCCTCTTCAGCATAAGGCAACATGACCTCTTCAAGTATTTTGACATATCCAAACTGATCCATGATACCTGGTATGCGATATATAGGCCCAACACCATAGTAGGAGAAACATGCCCATATCATGATGCTTGCACCACCATGCCTCACTGTCTTCACTGTGAACTGTGGCTTGAATTCAGAGTTTGGGGGTCATCTCACAAACTATCTGCAACCCTTGGACCCAAAAAGACCAATTTTACTCTCATCAGTCCACAAAATATTCCTCCATTTCTCTTTAGGCCAGTTGATGTATTCTTTGGCAGATTGTAACCTCTTCTGCACATGTATTTTATTTAACAGAGGGACTTTGCAGGGGATTCTTGCAAATAAATTAGCTTCACACAGGTGTCTTCTAACTGTCACAGCACCTACAGGTAACTCCAGACTGTCTTTGATCATCCTGGAGCTGATCAATGCCATTTGCCATTCTAGTTATTCTTCTATCCATTTTGATGGTTGTTTTCTGTTTTCCTCCACGCGTCTCTGTTTTTTTTTTTTTTTTTGTCCATAAAGCATTGGAGATCATTGTAGATGAACAGCCTATAATTTTTTGTACCTGCGTATAAGTTTTCCCCTCTCCAATCAACTTTTTAATCAAACTATGCTATTCTTCTGAACAATGTCTTGAACATCCCATTTTCCTCAGGCTTTCAAAGAGAAAAGCATGTTCAACAGGTGCTGGCTTCATCCTTAAATAGGGGACACCTGATTCACACCTGTTTGTTCCACAAAATTGACGAACTCACTGACTGAATGCCACACTACTATTATTGTGAACACCCCCTTTTCTACTTTTTTATTAATAGCCCAATTTCATAGCCTTAAGAGTGTGCATATCATGAATGCTTGGTCTTGTTGGATTTGTGAGAATCTACTGAATCTACTGGTACCTTGTTTCCCATGTAACAATAAGAAATATACTCAAAATCTGGATTAATCTTTTTAGTCACATAGCACTACTATTATTCTGAACACTACTGTATGTATTTGTATACACATGGGATTTTTTGGGTGAATGAATAGCCAATGATTAGCTCTTGGAAAGCAGCTCCAGGAACAGGGGTGTGAAGTGGCCGAGACTGAAGAATGAACAGTTTAAAAGTGTGAATTTATGTCAAAATAAATTCACACTCACCTCTTCAGGGAATAATTTCTGACATTACATCCAGCAGGCAAGCAGAAGCTGGCAAGGCTGTGCAAGGGATAACAGTTTTGGGGCCAGAAGGATGAGGAAGGAGTTGGCAAAGCCTGAGTGGTCGGGACATTGCTGTCGGTACAGTAGCAGTGAGTTAGAGTAAAGAAAACATCCAAGGCACTGTTAGTAGGTGGAAATGGGAGGCCAACCTGGGTAATGAAGACAGATATTATCTACCTGATCTCATCTCCAATTCATTAAATGAAAATGTGTTGGATGGCCACAGCTAAAACAACTGAATAGTCTGTTTGAGATATCACCTCAATGAATGTTTTGAGAGGTTTTTGCCTTTACATGTGTGCTTTCCGCAGCCGTACACATCATTACCAGAAAATGAGGCAGAAGCCAGTTTTTGTTACCCTAGCCTAGCAGATCATAGCATTATATTTCTCCCAGGGTTATAATTTATTTTAAGATGAAACCTGTGTGCTTCCAGTGTGCTGAATTCATCTTTGTTTCTTGATGTTTAATGTAAGTATTGAGGTTCTTTGCTATTTTGTTGTGGTTCAAGCCCATCATGCTGTAAAGCAGGTATCTGAGTGGATAAGGAGCTGTCCTGCCAATATGTAGACCTGGCTTTGAATCCTGCTCATGCTTCCTGTCTGTGTCCTTAATAATGAATGCTCCTGAGGGTTAGTCGACTCCATGTTGAACATTTGTTGTTAATCAGAGTGACGGCCCTTGGATACGACACTTAATCTATTGACTCAGCCCACCTAGCTGTAAATGGCTACCGGCCTTGGCTGGGGAAGTAACCTGTGTTGGACGTGCAGACTCTCATCTGCTTGACTTTGTGGTATCTGGAGATAAGCACTAGCACCAATGGGCTTCAGAGCCTACATAGGACAACATACATATAGCAAGGGCATACTGTTGAGAATTGATAGGGCTACACAACAGCCGCAGCAATGTCGATTACCTATAAAGCTTTTCTGTAGAAAGACAAAAATAAATATGACATGTTTCAAAATGTAGAACCCCCTGGCAGATGTGAAGTATAACAGGAATGAATAGTGGTATGTTTTCCCAGAAAAAAAAACTTTAAACCATTAATCTTCAATAGGCTTCTCAGCCCCAAGAAGTATTGCTGACATTATAATGAACATGTCATAGCTTACTCAGTAACATTGTGTTTGTGTAGTTACTGACAGAGTTGTCATATTTTCCCAATAATAGGTGAAAATCAGCAATCTTCTTTGAGTTTCTCACCCATCCAAATACACATAACTGACAGCAAAATGATAAACATCTCTTCTTGTCTTAAACACGTGATACTGGGCTAAGTTGTTGCTAACCAGGTTGACTTATTTCCTCAGAAAAAAAACTTGATTAATGTGACCAATCTTCAACAGATTGCATTACTCAGGGTGTTTGTGTCATCATATGGGCAGATAGACACACAGACAGGAGGACAGACAGCAAGATGATGTAAATACCTTTTTAACTGTCAGCCAACCACCCAAAGGATAAAACCCCCCTTAACCAACAAGATATGATGGCTGGTGTAACTAGGTACCCCACAGTCAAAATACACAAGGAAGGATATTTAGGCAAATGTCATTGGAATGGTGAGGATGTTCTGTCACACAGTTAGGGACTGTCTCAAATTGTGGGACTGTAGAGGAAATCCTTAAAGGCCCCTTCACACATAGCACGAATAAATACAAATCAGGACGAATCATGGCGTAACAGCTCGTATGAGCGAACCACGAAAACATTGAGCCAATGGGCAGGAGTGAACAATGCCACTGTGACGGTTTTGTGCATGCAGTAACAGAGTGCAAGCAGCTGCAGCATGTGTAAATCGCGCAGCTGCTGTGATAAAAAAAAAAATACATGCCACAAACGGGATTCAAACCTGCAATTTTCAAAAGCTCTGATTGCCAGTCAGAAACTTTGCCACTGAGCTACCATTGCTGTCCTGTAAAAGGTGCAGGAAAATGCCTGATATCAAGAAGGACATGGACGTATTTAAAAAGAAATACAACCACATACCATATGAAAACTGCATTTTATTGACAAGTATGATCCATCTGTTCCTCTGTAGATGACCCATGGTCACAGACGTACAGTCATGAAATGACATGAATTAGAAGCAGATCGCTCTTATCATGTCAACATCTGCTGGCAGTGTGTCCAGCCAGCCCCACATGCGTGTCCTGCCTGACACACGTGTCTTGTGGATGACGCGCCACAGGACAGACACTGCATCATGTGGAACAGAGCTCACATGGGTGAAGTGACATTCAGATCACCCACTATGTGTCACCTGGGGTAGCCTGTCAATGTGCGCGGCATGTGCATACTCACTACAGCCCATTGCAACAGTGATATGTGTTTTTATGTATGTCCATGTGAGAACGGCAAGCAGACACACGCGCGTCACAATGGGCAGTTGTTAGTTGATGTCCCTCCAAACAGGGTACGTGTTCTACAACTCAAATGTCCAGAACCAGAGATCTCCACAGCTGCTCCTGTCGGTGGACACACCCCCTCTCAGTTCAGCACACACATCAACGTGTCACTGTGTCTGTTTGCAAAGCGAATTTCTCGACAGTGATCTTCTGCTGACTGTTTTTGTGCTAATAGTGCAAATGGCCACACATTTTCTAAGTGTCAAGTGAGCAGTGTTAGATGTTCATGTGTGTCAGCTGGAATTTGGCCGACACCTGCCGCGAAAGGGTTCGATGGGCTCTCACAGCGCACACTGTCTTTCAGCCGCGGTTGTGTGCAAAGAGTTGTAGCAACAGGTGTATGAAACGTTGGAGCCAGCTACGATTTTACACATATTGCATACGATTCTTGCTTCATGCCCAATTCATGCGCAGTTCAACCACATTTGTACTATGTGTGAAGGGGCCCTAAAGCAAGCAGTGAATTAGCAGACATGGACATGGACTCAACAGCCACATTTAGAACAGAACCTGGAGAAGCTGCTTCTGACTCAACAGTTGCAGACTTACGTAAGTTACTCTCACACAGAAGACGTGTGGCATGTTAGTGGAAACCACTGGCATGCTAAATGCGCTGCGCACGTGGCAGCACTCTCCGCCGATACCTGCAACTGCTAGTATGAGCGGCTTGTGACGGCAGAGCAAGTGTTACCTGAAATATACTGCACTGGCATTAAAATAAAAATATAGCTGCAGACAACAAAATATTTTCATTCATGTTTTTTTTGATTTGTTGCTTATTCCCAAATCAAATCAAAATCAAATTTATTAATTTATATAGCACCAAATCACAACTAGTCCCCTCAAGGCGCTTCACAAACATCATTTAAAAGGCAGAATAAAATGAATTAGGATTAAAAGCACAATAAAAAAATTTAAACATAAATAAGTAAAAGGATTAAAATAAATAAAAGGAATAAAATAAGACACACAATGGTATAAAATACTAATGATAAAACAAGGAAAAAAATGTGTCTTCAATCTAGCCTTAAAAGTCTCCACAGAGTCCAACTGTTGGATCTGTGCAGGCAGATCTTTCCACACAGCTGGGGCGCAGTGAGAAAAGGCTCTGTAACCTGCTGACTTTTTATTCACTCCAGGGACACATAATAGGCCTGCACACTGTGAATGCAGGGCCCGAGCCGGTACGTAGGGCTCAACCAGGCTGGCCAGGTAGGGGGGTGCCAGTCTGTGAACAATTTTATAGGCCAATATTAGCACTTTAAAATCTGATCTCAAAGAGACTGGAAGCCAGTGCAGGGACGCCAGAACCTTCTGCTTCGTGTAACAAGTCTGGCAGCAGCATTTTGAACCAGTTGAAGACCCCTGATGCTGGACTGCGGTAAACCAGAAAACAGAGCATTACAATAGTCCAATCTGGAAGAAATAAAAGCATGAATCATAGTCTCTGCATCAGCTATACACAGGATGGGATGAATCTGTGCTATATTTCTTAGATGGAAGAAAGCAGTCCTCACAACGGGCCTCATGTATCAAAGTTGCGCACTTGTGGCATAAATTTACGGTGTAAATTTGAAGTACACCAAAGTTGCCGTGACATGTATCAAGCAGTGCGCACCTGCCCATTTCCGGCCTACGCCTGATGTGACCTTGATAAATGCGGCGGGTGAAAACAATCGGAATTATAATAAACACGCCCATAAATATTCAGACTCCGCTTCAGACACACCCTCATTTTATGACATGGAAGCCAGGAAGACGGCAAAGAAAAAGAACTCCACCAATCACGACGCGTGCCAATAGAGCGTCAAAAGCGACCGTCGTATCAATTGTTTTGTAGTATAATCAAAAAAGTGTTACAGTGTTCCCTCATTTATCGCGGGAGTTACGTTCTAAAAAATAGCCCATAATACGTGAAACTGCGATGTAGTCAGCGTTATTTTTTACAATTATTATAGACGTTTCAAAGCTGTAAAACCACTTTATACACTTTCTCAATCAGGCATGAACATTTTCTCACTTTTCTCTCGTGTGTAAACACTCTCAAAGTTCAAACCTTATTAGGAAAATAAGACCAACCTGTTTTCAGGCCCAAACATTTGTTTGAGAAATAAAAATAGAACGTTTTCCTATAAATAATTATGATGGCTTTTAGAACTAATGAATTTAATTTTAATGATCAACCTACGAGGTTGGACACATAAGAAATTATTAATAGTGACTGACCAGTATTTCACAGATCGCGTCTCTGCGTCCTGACGCCGTGCCTTTTTCCACTCACACCTCGCTGCAGGTGTCTGTTTCCGAGTGACAAACACAGTTATGAGTAGTTGTTGGCGCTCTTTTTTTTTTTTGCTCACTCAATTAATAAGACACGCCTAATTTTTCGGATTTCTTTATTCTTAAAATGTATTTCTTTATTTATTTTATTGTGACAAATGAATGGAGACGACAAAACCTGATTGCAGCACGGGCGAAGGGAATGAGAACACTACAGTTGTAATTACCAATTTCGTTGTCTAAAACGATCACACCATATAAAGTTAAGCTCAGTGCTGCTCTGGCTCCAGGCTGTGGAGAAAAAGGCGAGCAGCGCTTTCTTTGCGGTCAGCGCTGTGGCCACGGATCGTGCTCGAGACCAACAATCCCACAAAAGCAGGATTTGTATTGATTATTATGTAGTATAATCAGGAAAGTGTTATTTATGTAACATATGCATTGATTTGTATAATGGCGCTGTTTATCATGTTGTCATTTACATTTTTATGTGGATTCCAGCGCTGGTTCATTTTGGTGTATAATTTACGTCACCTCTCGACCTGGTGTATATTTTCAGCGCAGCGTACGCCAACGACCACATTGATAAATGCCAAGTAGCGCAGCCGTTTTGGCGTACACCCCATATACGCTCAAATATCGCCGTACGCACGTTGATACATGAGGCCCAATGTCCCTAATGTGGAGGTCAAAGGACAATGTAGGATCAAAAATTACCCCAGGGTTCCTCACTTTGTCAGTATGATGTATAACACACAAACCTAGACTAAGCGCTAGCTGATCAAATTGATGCCGATGTCTTGCTGGACCAAGAACCGTCATTTCAGTCTTCATTTCAGGGTTCAAAAGTAGAAAGTTACTAGACATCCAACTTCTCACTGCTGCAAGGCAGTCTTCTAGAGATTTTATGTGGACAAGATTTCTAGCAGTTATCGACATGTATAATTGAGTGTCATCAGCATAGCAATGAAACGCAACCCCAAAATGCCACAATATGTTTCCAAGTGGTGTTATATACAAAAAAACAGGAGGCCCAGAACGGATCCCTGCGGAACCCCAAACTTCATGCCCCTAAAATCAGAGGTAGTGTCACTGCACAAAACACAGTGGGAGCAACCAGGCAGATAAGACGTCAACCACGCCAGGGCAGTCCCAGTAATCCCAAAACAATTTTCCAGTCTGTCAAGTAGAATATGATGATCAACTGTGTCAAACACAGCACTGAGATCCAACAATACCAAGACTGTAGTGGTATCTGAGTCTATTGCTCGCATAAGATCATTCACTACTTTAACAAGTGCTGTGTCTGTGGAGTGATATTTTCTAAAAGCAGACCAAATACCACTGTTTCTGCTTATGCACTCTGAACTCCTCTCCAGTCTTCCTCTAAGAGCTGGACAACCTCTAGGAGAGATTGATGGTTGAAAATATGAGCTCAGCAGTGGCCACTGATTATGGTACACAAGCCCCTCTGAGAAGTGTGGCAGTTAATTGGCATTGAACCGTTAATCATAGCCACCCAACATTTTTGTTACTGAAAGGAATTAACATCAGCAGCAAGGAGACTGAAGCCAAGACAGGCTGGGACACTATAAAAGTTAGTTTCACTCACAGATAATTTAATGCATATTAGTCCCAAATGCCTGCAATTACTGAGCAATATATACTTTAGCAATTTGATGTGACATAGACATGCACAGTATGCAAGTACACTTTTGTACAAGTGGAATTTTTACAGGTCAAATGCAGACTTCTCCAGCTCTTAGTTTAATGATTACAATTGAAGCAAAATTTTTGTATAGATTTACAGAAGTACAAGCAACACATCAACAGTTATGCTGACAAAACTGGAGTTTGCAAATTATACTTACATGTTGAGTTCCTCCTGTTTAATGTGACATGCTGTGGTTAGCTATGATAGAATAAAAAATGTATAATTTAAAAATCCTAGCCAACATGACACTCTCATTACACAAGTCAACAAATTACACATTGTTCAGTGTCAACAAATTGTGAAATTTATATCTGCTGTGTTCTCTGTTTTAGCTCCAACGGAATCCCCACTGAGACCGAGTCTGGGTGAGTCTGCATTTCTTGTCATGATATTATTTCTTTTCATTGTAATATGTTCTTCACATAATTAATTATGGCCATGCATCTTGCACATTGTGTCTAACTGTGAGCGTATGTGTGGGCTTGTAGTTGAGCTTCACGGTAAGCATGCTGTGCTACGTGACAACTTTGATTCTAATCTCCAAGGAGAGCTTGACCCCAGCATCTGGTAGGTGAAAAAAGGGCACGACTCATCTGGTAATTTTAGAAGCATTTAAAATGATCTGTAATCCTTCCTGCTGATGCCCTCCTGTTTCTCTGCCAGGTCTGAGTGCAGGAACTGTGAGTTGGGAGAGCAGTGTGGGGTACTGGTGCATGGAAGAGCAGTTACCTTCTGTGAGCCCTTTGGAGAGCGAGAGCTGGTAACTGTCACGTATGACCACACTTCAACCGCTCTACATTTTACAGCCCATTGACCAAGCAGCCAAAGCAGCAACAGGGTGGCCACAACCACAACTAAATTCACAGCAAAGAAACTGTAGCACCCACATCCCTACATGTAGAAATACAACACTGATACTCCAGCAACAAATCAAGATTTATGATTTCATAAACATGTGGTCAACATACATCAACAAAATGAAATGGATTTGTTTCTGCAGCTGTTCAACAGTTAACACTATCATTTTAATTTCTATAACATTACCATCCCGGGCTACTAATATGTAGATCTGGATTTGATTTCTGATCACGTTACCTGTATGTGTCCTTGCACAACTCACTTCTGCTTTGTACCAGCCCACCCACCTTTAAATGGATACTCGTCTTGGATGGAAAGCTACCTGCATCACAATGGCATTGCCTCCAATGGAAGTTGTAGACATTCATTATGCAGAATTCAGGGATAAGAAGCAGCATCAATGGCAAGGGCCTAAACAGGACTTAGATGAGGTCTTCTTCCCATAAAAAACTGTTCATCTCATTGGCCATTATAATTGATATGTATTTTTTTCTAAAGTCAAAACAAGCAACTTATGGTACCCCAATAAACAAGAAGCGTATGAATTGAAAGGTAGGATTCCTAATTATCATTATCTCACAGGTGTGGATTGCCTTGCATATGCGCTAAACATCATTTGATGCTGGCTGTTGTGCAGCAATAAGCAAGTTTTTCAAACAAAATTTGTAACAAAGAATGCAACAGCACCTGTTTTTATGGTTTTCATACTTTCTTTTAGTCTAGATTACCCAGTACCTCTTTTCTACCTCTGCCCTCTAAAATGGGCCATTGAATTCCAGAGTCTGACCATTAGCTGATGGTTTGACTAATTAGATGAGAGCTTCGACATTATCATAACCAAAATGTTGAATAAGCAGGAGGAGTGAGGTATTTTAAGCAGTCATAAAACGACACTCCATCACCATGTATCATACAATCTGTCTATAAAGCAAGAGGGTATGTGGTTTACATATATCTCTCTGTTTGTCAAATCAACCTCAGGTTTCAGATACCTATGGCTTGCACATGGTTCAATGATGTGCATCCTTTATTATGAAAATTTTGGGGATTAATTTTCAAAATCTTAATTTTGACATTCAACCTTTATTTTGACATTGTACCATTACTACTTCCAAGATGGCGCCCTCCATGGGGTCTCTGTCCTGCAAAACATCTGTTTGTATACGGATTTCTCTCAAAATTTGTTTCCATGTTCCGTTTATATTGTCATATAAAACCGCTAACTTAAAAAAAATGTATAAAAATATATAATGGCTTTATTTTTGACATGAAACGCACTACTCTCAAAACGTGACCCTGCAGATAAGATAAAGTGCACCCTTTCTTCTTCTATGGTGGTTAATAGCATCCGGTGTCCTTATTGTTGCATTGCTGCCACCTTCTGCATCAGTCCATTATAGCAGTACTAAATCCTCTCGATGAGTCCAGTGTTTTTCAAGTTATTTCAAAAGCAAACACGCCCCCCTCTCACTTGACCTTATGGCTAAAATACTTCCTACAGAAACTTCTTTCAGGCATACAACTGATTTCCTTGTGTTTTTCCTCTTTGATAGATAAACTATTCAAACATGATGAGGTGTTGTTTGTAAAATAAAATATTTTGAGGTAAAATTAAAGCACTGTGCTAAAATACTGTACAGGTATATTCACTAGTTATGCTTTTTATTATTTATATTAGAACTGGTGGCATTTGAAAGCTCTGCATTCTGGTGATGGCATTTCACAACACTTTATTTAGAATTCAGTTGGTCTGGCAGTGGTATTTGGCTTTATTATCTGGTACTGATCTAGTGATGGTCTTTTTTTAATTTAATTTTTAGCTCCCAATTATCTATAGGAATACAAACTTCCTACGAGCACTGTACCAGTTTAAAACTAAAACAACTTTAAAGCATTTTTCATGCAACAGCAGGATCATCATTTCTCCAGCACACTCTGATGGTCACAATTGAAAGGTACAGTATGTATGTCACCAGTCTGTTGTGTCCAACTCCTGTGGACAAAGATTTACAGACTGGGACTGTGTCTAACTTCCTTTCACAAATTAGACTTGCTTCCGGTATATGAGATCTACTCAACAAGAGACACAACATACTGGTAACACTCTAGTGGACATTGCAGTCTGCAGGAAATGGTGACATAGTTACACTAACTCTAAGAATCTGAGTTATTTTTGCTTTAAATTCTATAGTATTTGATGATGAATTCTTGCATTTTCTGCAGCCAAAATAATCTCCACCAAGTCTGCCATAGTGGCTTAACAAGTAGGTCACAATGATGATGTCGGAGCTCTCAGACAATCAGCACACAATGATCAGGTTAAGAAATCCAAGGCTAGGTCAGTCAAAACAGTGGATCCAAATCCAGTCTTTTCAGAGTGCATGCTTAGAGGGAGTGGTTGAATGGTCAAAACTAGTTAGAACTGTGGTCCAAAATGTTATTGTGAGTAATTGAAATAAGTTGTCAGTGTGTTGAAGGCTTAACAACAGTAACTTGAATCTTGTCCTACTTATAAGAAACAGACTAAATGAAGTTGAGTAAGCAGGTTTAAAAAAAATGGACTGATGGATGGATATTCTCTAATCTGGCACTGAACATTGTCTGTGATGCTGTGGCCAATGCAGTGAATGCAAATAAAAAAAACAAAATGAAAATCCATGCTTAGAAATGGAGACACACACACACATACATGCACTCAGTTGTTGAACCTCCTCGCTTTCTGTCCTTATAAAGTTGATTCCTCTGTATTTATTTTGCTGTTGGAGATGAAAGTTAGTCAGCAGCACAGAAGTGTTTAGTGCCTCATGAGTCTATTTACTCCTCTGATAAGCATTTGCTTTGTCTGTGTCTGATCCAAATGTTTGATGCCGCTGTCTGGCAGCGCTTCTGTCAAGAGTAACAAGCAGCCAGAATCACAAAAAGAGTTACGCAGAGATGTGAAGACACACATTCATACACAGACATTCGGTCTCCCTTTGTCATAAACACACATAATCGTATACAGTCTGTTTACTGGATCGTCAAACTGATACTTGGAACAGGCAAACCAAACTCAAGAGCCAAGTTGTATACCAACTCCTTTCTCAAAAAAATGATCTGACTTTTATGATATGTTTATGATATGTTCCTGACAGTGAACATATGGTCCCACACTGGCCAGAGTAGGACCGTATGTACACTGGCAATGTTAATTTAACTCTGTCAGTGTTAGTTTTACACTGGTGATTTTAATGTGTATATCTCATTTGGTGTATTTGAAAATAGAAATTTAGGGATTAAAATACACATATGAAAATAGAGGATCTCCATTTTGCATTGTGCTGTGGGCTGGATGTTGGCTGTGAGTATATTCAAATACACCTTACAATGCAGTAGGACACAGAGTAGCCAACCCGCCTCTCTCTCATAGCATACCCAGCCCAGTCTCATGTTTTGTTTTTGTGATTTTTTTCGTGCTCCCGTGACGAAATGAGTCAAATTTTCGTGACGGGGTTTTTTAAACTCACTATTCCTAACCCTACTCTTACTCTTGACCCTAACCTTAACCATAACCTAATCTTACTCTTTCCCCCCACCCTAACCATAACTACCCCTCCGCTTCACTTTTAATTTCGTGCAGCCATCACGAAATGAATTAGAATGAATTTGTGCTGCCGTGACAAAAATGAGGTGCTTTTCGTCACAATATCACGAGCCATCGTATTTCATGCTGCTGAATCACGACTTGCCGTGAGACCAGGTTGAGCATACTGTTGTGTGGGCCGCCAGAAGAGGAGGTACTGCTGGCCCACCACCAGAGGGCGCCCTGTCTGGAGTGCGGGCTCCAGGCACCAGAGGGCGCAGCCGCCTCATAGGAGCAGCCAGGGTGACAGCTGTCACGCATCACCTGCAACAGCTGTTACCAATCATCTGATCGGCAGGAGTATATCAGCAGGACGACGTCTCCACCTCTTTGCCGAGATATCGTTCTACCTGGAAGGTAACGTACCTCAGCTGACTGATTGACAGTGCTATTTTTGTGACTTTGTGCGTTGTAGTGTGGACTACTTTTCCAACGAGAGGTGGAGGTAGTTTTTCCTGCCGTACGGATTCCTGGGTGCAAACGCGCCCTCCTTTAATTGCTTTTTGTTCCTCGCCAGCAGTACCAGGTCCGACACGCGGAGGCAGTGGCCACCTGGGAGTTCGGGACTTGGCGGCTCCAGTATTCCCGGGGTCTGGTGGCGGAGGAAATCGTGTGTGGTTCCGGTTCTGCTTTGGACAGGCGTCTCCTATCTTCGAGCCTGCCCACACGACACCTTTGTGAATTGACACCTGTCTATTGTTGTAATCCGTTGTATTTGTTGTGCACATTCACAACAGTAAAGTGTTGTTATTTGACCTACTCCATTGTCCGTTCATTTGCGCCCCCTGTTGTGGGTCCGTGTACCTACACTTTCCCAACACATACCACACAATCTGACCTTAAAACTGAAGAAATGACTTTTCTGACTGGTGAAATATCTTGAAGATCAACAAGAAATCCAGTTGATAAACTTTTAGATACTGGGGAATGTCTGACAAAACTGCAGTGGATCACTTTGGGGTTTTTTGTTGTTGTTTTGTTTTGTTTTTAATTCCTTTTCAAAGAGCCAAACCAGTTTCATTGTTTGTGTACACATTATGCAAAATTTTTACATGCTTTTACCTGGAATAAAATCAATATACTCGCACAAAGACATGTTTTCCGGCTTCGAACAGACCTCATGCTAGTTTCCTGACATGACAGTATTTTTTGTTTTCTTTTTTTTTTGGGGGGGGGGGGGGGGGTGAGCGGTGTTAATGATGACTTTGGTTCACTAAAATTAAGAACTTAGAAAAAAATAGTAGTTGTATTTATGAGCATCAGGACATATGAGAGTAATCTGAAAGTCAAAGAAGGGACTGTTTTAATTGTGCAGTTAGAAACAAGGCTTTATAAATCATATGCAAACAAAAGGCCTACTTTACGAGGTCTGTCCGTAAAGTATAGGTCCTTTTTATTTTTTTCAAAAACTATATGGATTTCATTCATATGTTTTTACGTCAGACATGCTTGAACCCTCGTGCGCATGCGTGAGTTTTTCCACGCGTGTCGGTGACATCATTCGCCTGTGAGCACTCCTTGTGGGAGGAGTCGTCCAGCCCCTCGTCGGAATTCCTTTGTCTGAGAAGTTGCTGAGAGACTGGCGCTTTGTTTGATCAAAATTTTTTCTAAACCTGTGAGACACATCGAAGTGGACATGGTTCGAAAAATTAAGCTGGTTTTCAGTGAAAATTTTAACAGCTGATGAGAGATTTTGAGGTGATTCTGTCGCTTTAAGGACTTCCCACGGTGCGAGACGTCGTGCAGCGCTCCCAGGCAGTGTCATCAGCCTGTTTCAAGCTTAAAACCTCCACATTTCAGGCTCTGTTGATCCAGGACGTCGTGAGAGAACAGAGAAGTTTCAGAAGAAGTCGGTTTCAGCATTTTATCCGGATATTCCACTGTTAAAGGAGATTTTTTTAATGAAAGACGTGCGGGCGGATTGCAGCGTCAGCTCGCAGCCGCCGCGACGCTCCGTCACAGGAAAAACACCTCTGCTGGAAGCCTTAAGGACAAGTTGGAACATCTCCAGCTGATAAACAATTTCTCATATACTCACTCCACTGAAAGCCATCAAAAGCCGCCTGGATTTTACAAATGGTTATCAACACGGAGGTGTTTTTCCTGTGCCGCCGCGCCGCGTCGGCTGCGTCCCGACGCGCGGACCCGTCCGCACGTCTTTCATCAATCTCCTTTAACAGTGGAATATCCGGATAAAATGCTGAAACCGACTTCTTCTGAAATGTCTCTGTTCTCTCACGACGTCCTGGATCAATAGAGCCTGAAATGTGGAGGTTTTAAGCTTGAAACAGGCTGATGACGCTGCCTGAGAGCGCTGCGCGACGTCTCGCACCGTGAAAAGTCCTTAAAGCGACAGAATCACCTCAAAATCTCTCATCAGCTGTTAAAATTTTCACTGAAAACCAGCTTAATTTTTCGAACCGTGTCCACTTCGATGTGTCTCACAGGTTTAGAAAAAATTTTGATCAAACAAAGCGCCAGTCTCTCAGCAACTTCTCAGACAAAGGAATTCCGACGAGGGGCTGGATGACTCCTCCCACAAGGAGTGCTCACAGGCGAATGACGTCACCGACAGGCGTGGAAAAACTCACGCATGCGCATGAGGGTTCAAGCATGTCTGACGTAAAAACATATGAATGAAATCCATATAGTTTTTGAAAAAAATAAAAAGGACCTATACTTTACGGACAGACCTCGTACATCTGTTTGCCTGAACCAGCCCAGACATGTGCCACTACACCAGTATTCCTATTTTAACTAATGTTTGGAAAAATAGCTGCAAATTATGTTAAAAGGTCCTGCGACAGACTGGCATTCTGTCTGGGGTGTACCCTGCTTCACACCCTATGACTGCTGGATAGGCTTCAGCCACCCCCCCGATCCTCAGTTACAGCAAGCGGGTATAGAAAATGGATGGATGGATGGATTACGTTAAAAGATGCAAAGATAGCCCATAATAGAAGGTTCATTGGCCCTCACCTGAATTCACTACAATCCAAGATCTCAAAGCACTGATTTCAGTGATTAACTGATTCCATCTGCTCAAAGTGATATTAATCAGTGAAGTCACCTGGTGGAGTCAGTGGCTGCAAAGAAAACCTGCACCCTCTTGGCCCTTTCTGTAACAAGTTGCCCACCCCTGCCTTAGGTAGATGTTACTGTAGCTTGAGTTGCAAAACACACAGATTCAGGGACAGCTGTTACCCAACCACCATAAAACAATTAAAACCAAATCAGTAGAAAGAACTATGCAATATAGAATGTAGGATATAGAATACACTGTAGAAACTTTATCCTTGTAGCATCTTCATATGTGCAATATCCCATGTCCTGTTGTGTGGGCCGCTGAAGAGGAGGTACTGCTGGCCCACCACCACCAGAGGGCGCCCTGCCTGGAGTGCGGGCTCCAGGCACCAGAGGGCGCTGCCGCCTCACAGGAGCAGCCGGGGTGACAGCTGTCACTTATCACCTACGACAGCTGTCACCAATCATCTGATCTGCAGTGGTATATCAGCAAGACGACATCTCCACCTCTTTGCCGAGATATCGCTCTACCAAGGAGGTAAAGTACTCAGCCGACTGTGTTGTCTTTCTGACATTAATACTTTGTTACCTTGTGCGTTGGATAGCAGACATTTCTTCCGACGAGAGGTGGAGGTGGTTTTCCCACCATACGTGTTGCTGGGTGCAAACGCACCCACATTTAACTGTTTTTGTTCCTCGCCAGCAGTACCAGATCCGACAAGCGGAGGCAGTGGCCACCTGGGAGTTCGGGACTTGGCGGCTCCAGTATTCCCGGGGCTCGGTGGCAGAGGAAATTGTGTGGTTCCGGTTCTGCTTTGGACAGACGTCTCTTATCTTCGAGCCTGCCCACGTGACACATTTTGTGAATTGACTTCTTTGTCTATTATTGTAATCTGCTGTGTTTGTTGTGCTTATTCACAACAGTAAAGTGTTGTTATTTGACTTCCTCCATTGTCCGTTCATTTGCGCCCCCTGTTGTGGGTCCGTGTTCCTACACTTTCACAACATGTCCTTTATTTATGATTGCATGTTCTGTATTCACAGATGCAAAGACAGTTATTGATAGGTTTAAAAAATAAAACTATTCTCACTATCACACTCCTTGGACTGGTATTCTGTGCTTTATTCTGTTTTGTTTTTTATCTGTTCATGCAGTGCATTGATATTTCGTTCTGTGACAGCTTCTGTGATGTTATTTTTTTCCTGAATGACAATAAAACAAGTCTAAGTCTATCTATTTTAGTTTCATTTTGTATCCGTGCATTAACCTGATGTCTGTCTGTGTGCCGCAGACCACAGTACCTCTGAACACCAGCACAGCCTCTGTCCTGCAGTTTGCCTTGGGTGAGTACTAACACTTCACAAATAAGACCTCCAAAACATTATTTTAGTGCCACATTTTGCCAAGTCTTACTGCAGAGTATGTGCATCAGTCTTTATACAGCCATGAAAAATAAGTCATTTTTGTACTGTTTGGTGAGAGACCCTAAAGGCCATGTTGAGTTTTTAAATGTGCTGTATTTTAATGTCCATTACATACATCCACGAGGCAGTACAACTCAGAGAAAATGAGAGTGCACACATCAGCCTCACCCCCATTTATTTCTCTCTTTTTATCTCTTCCCCCCTTTCTCTTACTGTGGTTGTGTGTGCTTTTGTTCATATGAGTTTGCATTAATGTTGTGTATGGAGCTCTTCAGTAGAGCAGCGCGACAAAATGTTGTCAGGTTAATGTGATGTTGTATTCATTCGGGATGGAGCACCATGGCGGGACGTTGTGCGTGCTGTCACAGAGCAGTGGTGGACCAGGAGGGGAGCTGGAAGGGGGACTTAGTACGCTTCCTCCATTAGCCACCTTTGACCTCGGCAGCTCTCACAGCACCCAGACAAAATGTCATTTTAAGAATACGCCTGCAGTCACACACGCGATTCTAATCACACTAAACTTAACACATGCAGGAAAATACAAGCACGTGCACAGAGATGATTATTTCTAGAAATAGGTGTACAGATAGTGACTTTGGTCCTACGTTGGCACATTTCCTCTCCTCTCTCCTTGCTCACCACCCACGGCTCCTCTCAGCCCCGTTAAGCTGCTGATTACTTATTTCCACAATGGCACCATTTAGACTTAATTTTCCACATGCTGGCTCAGGGAGGGATCATTCACAAACCATGCCTGGCTCAAGGCACTCACAGGATCACCACCCGTGTAATAAATCTACACTGAAAACAGGAAATGTGCTGTACTTGAACCAGTAACTTGTTTGATGTTGTTGTGTTTGTATTCCACAGGCTCAGGTTCCTGCCGCTTCAGTTACTCAGACCCAAGCATCGTTGTGTCATACAGCCTTAGCGGGGTAGCCAATACTTCAGATGACTGGATCATACTGGAGAAGATCAGGTCTTTTCTTTTTTAATGAATCTAGCAAGTTCATCCAACCACTGGCAACACACATCCTACTGTAGCAACAGGGGTGTTGCTTTGGGAAGGGTCTGGCTGCAGAATGTGGAAAAAGTGGCATCTGACTTTTATCCATAAACACATAACCTATACTACCAATAATATTAACCGTACCCTTTACACAAGCTTGCCTTCATTGGCTTGACAAAGGCATTCGACAGCATGCCATGCACACTTCTGTGGAAAATCCTGAGCAAAACAGGCTGTCCAGAGAAATGCTTCAACATCCTGAAGCTTCTCCAAGATGACATGTCCACCTCAGTATTCGTAAATGGCACAAAAACTAAAGCCTTCAGTGTTCAATCAGGAATAAAGCACGGCTGTGTCATCTCCCCTATGCTCTTCCTCAACTTCGTGGCAACAGTCCTCCACCTGATCAAGGACAAGGTATCACCGTTAATTGACACTGTTAACAGAACAAATGGAAAGCTCTACAACCTGAACAGACTGAGAGAGAAGAAGAAAATCACCACCACTTCACTCCTGAACTTCCTGTATGTTGATGACATGTTTCATCCTTTCTAGAAGAAGGTCTTCAGAAAATTCTTGAAACCTCTGACGATGCCTACACCAAGTTTGGCTTTCACATGAACCTGAAGAAGACACAGATCCTGTACCATCTTCCAGTCAACATGGTTCATCCAAAGCTTCCTGCAGTGAAACTGCAAGGAAGCCTGACAGTATATTTGTACTGTCAACTGTGTCAGTAGCATGGCCCAAGCAAACGGTCACCCCTTTGAGTCTGGTCTGCTTGAGCTTTCTTCTTCAAATCATCAGGGAGTTTTTCCTTACCAC
Organism: Thalassophryne amazonica; assembly: GCF_902500255.1. Classification (NCBI taxonomy): domain Eukaryota; kingdom Metazoa; phylum Chordata; class Actinopteri; order Batrachoidiformes; family Batrachoididae; genus Thalassophryne; species Thalassophryne amazonica. The sequence continues at coordinate 53,842,503 of NC_047110.1, forward strand.
TGTCGCTTGTGTGCTTGCTCTAGGGGTTGGTAAGGTTAGGCCTTACTTGTGTGAAGCACCTTGAGGCAGCTTTGTTGTGATTTGGTGCTATATAAATGAAATAAATTTTAAAAATTAATAAATTGAAGGACAGGTCCTGAAGACTTTCCATAGCTAGGCAGCCCTGTCTCATTAAATGCCGACATTAATGATGACATCCACCAACTCAAGTGTGCAGGAACTACCTAAAGCCAGGTACACATACACCTGCGTTTTCACAAACAGAGTCCGTTGACATGAGACGGAACTCCTCATCAACAAAGCCATCATCACGCCAACCTTGCTGTATGGATCTAAGACCTGGACCACCTGAAGACCCTCAAGTGATTCCACCATCATTGCCTGAGGAGTATCCTCTGCACCAGGTGTGAAGACTACCATCCCAACAGCTGTGTCCTGGCTGAAGCCAAGCTCCAGAACATAGAGTGTGTACTCATCAAGAACCAGCTTCAATTCGGTATCTTGGAATTGCAAGACATAGTGGAGTTATTGAGAAATATTTCCTCCAAGTAAAATGTCTTTGGATAAGCATGAATGACCATGGCACTGCTTGCACTGAATGAAGATTGCACTAACCATTTTATTTATATGGTGTTTGACCTAAGATGTTCAATTGGAGATTGATACTACTTACATCTGTATGTATATTTAATGTGATGCTAATCTGATGTTGATATCTTTTCAGTTCTTAGCCATGGGGAAAAAAATATTTGACATTATATTCTGATATCATTTTCTACTGTGGTATGTTATGATTTTGTAGGTAATGCTTGAGCTTAAGGCCCTTATAATATGCATTAGTTGACAGGTAATGCAGCATTATGAAAACATTCATATTATTATAGGTTAATAAGACAATATAAATGTTAATAATAGTATCATAAACACATTTCTTTGATTATAAGGCGCTAGCTTTCAATCTGGTAACAACATAAAGTATAAATGATGTTAATACATGCAAAGTTAACTGCTAATAAATGCATCATAAATTGTGTATTAATGTCAAAGCGGCAAAAAACTTGCTCATGTCAAAACAATGAATTGATAGGGTAGTTTGTTGAACTCAATGTCTCAAAGTTAACTCATTTGGGATGCTTCTTCAGTTTTGCAAAACTGAATTAACCACTTGGATGAGTGTCAAAATGTGTTGAACAAGACAAGACTGTCAAGTTAAGTTTTACGTATTTTCTTACCTGGATGACTGAGAATCTTATCAACAAAATCAAACAATATGTTTGTAATGCTGTTCTAAAAAAATATAAGAAATTCCAAATGGTTTTATTAACTTTCTTAATGGAGTTTAGAAACTGGTTTCTTTCATGTGATTTGTTGCCTATTTTGTAATTACAGCATGTGTGTATTATTGTATATTATACCATGTTAATAAGCATAGTATGGGGGCTTTTAAGACCCTTATTACAAACATTTTATATATTTACTTTAAATGTGGACTATTACAGTTGTGAGTCTTCTTAAATATATACAGCTGCTACTTTTTGAATCAGCACCTTATTGACTATTTTGGGGCTGAAATTTAAATACATCATCCAAAGAGTTAATTTGTACATGACTCTGATTTTGTATATTCCACTCCACTTCAGAGCCCCCACTAACAGCAGCACTGTGGTCCACCTGCTTCCCCTGCCACCGCAGTCCATGGCTGATGGTGTTCGGCTGCGCTGGGCTCAGGAGGCCTCCCGTGGCCCTGATGGCTATGAGTCATGCTGGGGCCTGGACAACGTGCTTCTGCTCAATGCTGCCCATAAATCCCCCCTGATGGAGGACAATTTGGACCCACCGGATACTTCTAACTGGCTCTTCTTCCCTGGAGCTACTGTGAAGGTACCTTTACATATTTATATCAGACCAAACGCAAATGTTGACTCCAGCATTTGAATAAAATACTGTAGAATACACACTATAATTATGACACAGTTTCAATCTCAGAACGTGGAAAAGTCAAATGCTTGTTGGGAGATTTTCTATTGGCATTGCTTTTCAAAAATAATAAACTTTAAAAATAATAAACACGTCTTCCTTGGCCAGCATGCATGTCAGTCGGAGGGCAATGCTCTGTATTTCCATGGTGGCGAGCGAGGTAGCCACAGCTTTTCCTCCACCAGAGACATTGACCTACACCGAGAAGAAGGGAGGAGCTACTGGGAGGAGGACTTTGAAAGCCCACCATCAAAGTAAGTAACAATTATTTTGTTACATCCATCTATAGACATTATTTTTAAGTATCTACATCACCTGTGGACAATTTGGAGACACTTTCCCTTCCACTGAATGGGCAAGTGTCTTCAAACCTTTGACCAGTATTGTATGTCATAACCCAAAATGTCATTTTCAAAGGAAATGTAAGTACATGTGGACTGTATGTAGATGTTAGTTTGATCTTACCCAGTAAAGAGAGACTTCACAGAGAAAACATGCTATTATTTTTGTGGGCATGCATGCAAGCTCATTGAGTAATACAATGCAGGTGGTGGGGGGTGTCAATCTTGAGGATTTTAAGAGAAATGTAACTTTATTCTTTGGCATTTAGGGCAAAAGGTGATCTAACGATGCTTTTCCACAATGAAACGGAAATAACTTCTTCCAGGTTTCCCAAATTTGTGATGCCATGCTTTTGTTTCTTCCAAATTGGATTATTGCAATGTCCTGTTTTCAGACCTTTGACACAAAGCAGAAAGTTTAACCACATTACACCTGTTCTGGCATCTCTTCATTGGCTACCTGTGTCTGTGAGATCAGATTTTAAAGTTCTGCATACATGTCAACCTATACGGATTGTCCATAAATTATATGGATTTTTCCGAGTTTCAGTGCCATACAGACATACAAATAAAATCTTACGGATATTCGGGGTTTGGTCTGCAGCGGCTCTGTAATCAGCCGTTTCTGCAGCGTGACTCTACTTTGATGCGTGAACCAAATGAAGCAATGCTTTGATCCACTAGCTCATTGGTTCTTTGATTCGCTGCTCTTCAGAAACAGCAAGTCCGCTTCTTAACTCCTGTCAAAGCCATTAAAATATCATGAGTCACTTTTGTGTGGATTAAAGTCACTAACTGGGACTCTTGTCCTGCTGTAGTCAAGAAGCGAGAATCGTCTTCCGTTACGTTGTCTGCAGAGACAGAGTTAATAACAGAGTTAATAACTTCAAGATGTATGGAAAGACATTCATGCCAATAACGTCTGAAAAGAAATGCTTTTGACAAAAACTACAGACTTTGTTTATTCCTATTTATGTCCAGAGATCAAGGATCCACCATGAAGAGTTTATTATGTCCAAAGTTTAAGGATCCAGTGACCAATTTAATATTTATTTACTTTATTTTTCATGATTTTATTAATGTATTTCCATTATTGACAGACAGCTCTTGTTTCTGTAAAAAATAACTAAATTTGAAACATTCAGTTCGATAAAATTCAGCTTGACGCACGAATACTAGACCACTATTGTTTGAAATTCAACTGTGGAGGAAATACTAATGATCCTGACTTTAATGTCATTGCGGCAACTCATAATTTGTGGACAAATTATGTGCACACAACCAAAACTATGCGGTTGTGTGTACTGTAATAAAACTGATTTTGGTGCGATTTGGAGGTTATAAGCATTTTGTGTTGATTTTATGGATTTTCTCACTTGGTTATACAGGTGGACCCTCAACGTGGTTGACATGTATGGTTCTGTTATTAGCCTATAAAATTGTTAATGGACTAGCACCGACCTACCTAGCTGATTTAATTAAACCCTACGTACCTGCCTGGGCTTTGCGCTCACAGGATGCAGGACTACTTTGTGTTCCGAGGGTGAAGAAAAAGTCTGTGGGTCAAAGAGCCTTTTCCTATCGTGCCCCCGTCTCATGGAATGGTCTCCCAGCATCGATAAGACAGTCAGATTCTGTGGAGACATTCAAGATGAGACTTAAGATACTTTTTTTCTCAGTCCTATGGTTAGCATATTGTGTTAACATCCTTTTAAATTCTTTTAAATTTTACTCCTTTATTGTGTTTTTTATCTTTTAATTGCGCTTTTTATTTTGTTGGTTTTTTTTATTTATTTTAAATTGTTTTTTAATTGTTTTGTGTGAAGCACCTTGGGGCGACGCTGTCGTGAGTTGGTGCTTTATAAATTGAATACATTGAAATTGATGCCTCTTGACGGAGTGATGCAACACCCCACCAATCACAAAGCTGCTTCTGTAGCCTGTAAAACAGAATTTGTAGCTGCATACCGACACACTCTAATTAAAATAATGCTGTCACTGCATGAAAAATTCACATTGATTTTGTCTTCAAAGAAGTAAAGTGGAAACAGCATTGCAATGTGTAGTGTATTTAATGATTACATTAGTTTTTTCTTATTTTAAGCAAATTTATCCTACATTTTTCTAGTTTTTTACAAAATAAAGTAAAAATCATGTTGCTGCCATTTAATATTTTATTTAATAGTTAGTTCTTTCAGCTTCTGCCTTTTCCCTCAGGGTCAACACAGCAGATCTGATGTGGATCTACTTGTCAGTTTGGTGCAAGATTTATGCCAGATGCCCTTTGTGACGCAACTTCACATTACCACCATCCAACCAACCAACTTTTTTTATTAAGCATTTTAACACAACCATAGCGGATCAAAGTGCTCTACAGAAAATAAAAATCATCATAAAAGACATAAATCACATAAAATTGTCAACAAAATACAACTACAATAATTAAAAGATATAAAATATGAATAAAAATAAAAATAACAACCATACAATAAAAACAATAAAATAAAATTAAATAAATGAATGAAGTCAATGTCTCATTAGGTGTCAAAGGCGAATGCGTGGTCCTCTCTGAGTTTCCACTTCGTTTTTGGCACACTCAGGAGCAGCTGATCAGCTGACCTGAGGGATCTTGTGAGTTTATAAGGGTGTAGGAGCTCAGAGAGGTAGGTGGGGCAAGAGCATTCAGGGATTTAGAAACAAATTAAAATGAATTCTAAAATGTATGGGCAGCCAGTGGAGTGAGGGTAAAATGGGGGGAAATGTGCTCGTATTTATGTGGCGAAGAGGCGGCATGAGTGGTCTTGAACTGGAAACCTTCCGCTTTGGCCACCATGCTGTGCTCCCCCATTTAATATTTTGCTTGTTACAATAAAGACATAGATGTTGAAAACATTATTTTTAAAACAGCCACCATTAAAACATATCTATCTGTCAGTCTATTTGCATTTGATATTCAAGTGAACATAAACACTGAAGATTTGTCATTTCGGCGTTATGATAGTTACTGTGCTCATAAGCATGCGCGTGCTTTGACTTCATGTGACAAGTGAAGTGATGCACGTCGTGTGTTACAGCAGAATCAAGCTGAGCGCTGACACACAGGTAAATGTCAGACCTCTCACTGGTACAAAGACAACAGTCCATCTGTTTGGATTAGAAGTATGCACAGGCACGTGCACATGCAGTGTTACCGCTAGGGAGTAATTAATGGTTCTTGTGCACCAGGTGTGTCAGTATGTTTTTCTATGTCAAAGACTGAAACAGGAGGAATGCGCCCTCCTACAGCACGCTGCACTGCATGCTGACTCTCACCTGTCAGGTGTCACAGCGCAAGCAGGAGGCAGAGCAAGTTTTTGTTTTTAGTAAAGGTGCATGCCGCTCAGTGTCATTTAACCCAATACTGACTCCACCACTAAACGGCTTATGCACTATATGGCAGGAAAAAGGGAGGAAAGCGTGGAAAGTAGAGGAGAGAGGGAAGCAGGCAGGAGAGGGCTGACACACTGAGTTAACTTCTGTCAGCACTAATGAGGATTCTCTCTCCACTGTGAAGAAATATGTGTGTGTGGCTGCGTGCATATGCACGTAAGTCCTTATCCAGCTGATTTATGCTCCATCCCTGCATTGTGTGTTTGTTAATCAGCAAGGTGTGAATCATTGCAACTGTTTCCTGACTTCGGTAATACTCCACAGGGGAGACACTGAGTAAAACAGCTAATCTATGAACATAAATGTCCACATCCTGTCAGTTTCTGTGGTTGTGTAATGCTGCATCCAGGAAGTGATAATTTGATATTGAAATTCGGTTAAAGTTTGTTGAAGGATTTGTAAAAATTAACATAATTCTAATCATCATATTTACATTGCTGTTTCTACATTTTCTTTTTGTTTTTTAATGTCACATGTTGATGTTTTACCACATTCAGAACCAGTGTTGCCAAAGTAACTTTGAAAAGTAACTTTGTTACTTTTTGTAGTTGCTTTATACAGTTATTTCATTAGCAGCTTTATGCAATTACTTCATTAGAAGCCGCACACAACTTACAACTAATAAGTAATGGAACTAATAAGGTAACTAGTAATCTAACTTGGTTACTGTTAAGATTGAGTAATCAGCAAAGTAACTAATCAGCAAAGTAACTAATAGTTACTTTGCCGACAAGTTGTCCGCAGCTGCCAATGAAGTAACTGTATAAAATAACTAAAATATAACTCTATAAAGTAACTTTTCAGAACCTTCCAGTATATATGTGGCCCCAACTCAAAGTACGTCCATATAACATAATATATAATTCAACTGAGCTGGACCTGCTTATATTTATTGGATGGAAATCCTGGCCAAAATTGAAATGAGTACATCCAATAAGTTTTTGTTTGTCTGTTTGTTGTTATTTATTTATTTTTTTTTTAAGTGCAGGGAGTTTGGGTAGTGCAAAGTTATTTTACAGATTCACAGTTAAATTTTCTAGGCTATTCATACTTAATATAGCTGCCATTTTAACATATGGAAAATATAGCTGTGATTATATCTGACTTTCCACTTTAAAATTGTAGTTATGTTTGTAAAATTTATTTTGATTCATCATTTAATCAAACAGGAACTTTTTTTCTTGCTCCATTTCTCATCCAAAGTGCTGCCAGACTCATTTGTAATGTTTTCTGATATACAGTAGATACTGTTTTAGCAATTTGTCAAAGCTAAAAACATACATTTAACATGATCGAATTTTAAATGATATAGCTGTCATATAAAATTATTGTACTGAAACTGCACAATCGTATTCTTTCCAGAAATATGATTTTTTCATTGGTTCTTACATTTAATTGAGCTGCAATGGGCTCACACCTATTCCAGATAAGGATTCATTTGTGTGTTTAGACAAATCAGTTCAGTTTAGTAGACTGATACCTTGTGCCTGTAATTTACATGTGATTTTATACAGTGACATTACTCTTAAAAATACAAATGCTGGATTGTAACCTACATTCTGCCCAAACAGTGACTGGTGAATTATGTATGTAAAGGTTTCAAATTTTATCAAAATATCAAAAGTAAAAAAATTCTAAATATCTTTTTTGTGTTTAGACATTTATTAAACGTGCACTACCTGACTGTGTGATATTTAGCTGGGACATTGACGGAGCTGTTTATGGGACCCAGTGTGGAGAGATCGAGTCAGGCTCAGCGCTCGTGTTTGAGAAGGAGGGTCGGCGAAGGATGTGCACGCCCTACCTTGACACCACCTCATATGGAAACCTCCGCTTTTACTTTACCATGGGTATGAAGATAATTAACATTCACTGTATATGACACCCCAAGTTGCTCCTTTTGGTGACTGTGTTTTGGTATCTTGATCATTTTTGTCAAGTCAAAATAAATAAAAAGCCCCCAGAGGGGTTCATGAGACATCACACATTCTGTTTGTCTCTGTTTGTGTTGTGTACCTCTGTCTCTCTGTCCCCAGACAAATATCTCAGGAACTGCTTGGACATTTTCATTCATATTACACATGTGAATTTCCAGTGATAACATCTAAGCAATTCATTAATATGAAGGTCAAGGTCAAGGTCATTCAATAGACTGAAAATCATATTTTTCACAATAACTTTAAGACAAAAGGAGCTAGAAGAATTATTTCAAGTGCATAAGAGCCAACAGAATACCATCTGTTGAACTGTATGTGGTGTCATGACTTCTTGTACAAATCAGTGTATGATAATCTGTTTGCTGATTCACATGAATGTGAGATCATCCTTCTAACTATCTTAATTTCAAAGTTATTGTGGAAAATGTGAGCTTTTTAAATCATTTAATGTCACATGATGTCATTTGGTAGTGTGATACAGTAGTTTCTTTTTATTTTTGTGGCAACCATTTATTAGTGATAAAGTTTCACTTTTGCATTTTTCTGATCATTACATATTCATGTACAGTATGTGATACACATCTTGTATGTATATTTATGGTTTATAGTGACCAATCAGCCTTGTCTGTCATTGTAATATATACAAGTCTTTTTATGAACACATATTGACTATCTTTGCTCACTTTTTTTGATTGTGATTTGTTGTGATAACAGTAATCATTTTCTATCACTGCTGCTGTTTTTATAATATTCACCAACACACATATGGGAAGACGACAAAATGTCTGAAAGATTATGATTGATGAGAGGTGTGTGTTTCTTTTTTGTGTGTAGGTGGTGGTGACTGTGATCCAGCAGAATCCCATGAACATGATGTGGTTCTTTTTGGAAGATCTGAAGGCAGGAGAGAACGTGTGGTGCTGGACATACTGCCATATTCATCTTACAGGGTGAGACACAAGATCTGCACACAAATACACCCTTTTTAAAAACAAAAACAATTCTAATTTCAGTTTTTAGAACTCATTACACCTCCAAATGTTAAAGTAACACTCAAAACAATATTTTATGATGGTTACGTTTTGGATGATTAACCCTGAAAACCTGAACACAACAGCATCATTCAAATTCATTTTGCACCAGATGGTGATCAATCGTTAAACATTTGTGTAGTTTTAAACATTTGTGAAGACACGTCTTATTATTCACTTTTTAAATACAGGGTGCTTTCACAGTATTCTTGTTTGGTTTGTAGTTTTGGACTTTTTAGTTTGGTCTGTGAGTTGTGAAAACTTGGACCAAATAGGTCTTTTATCTGACCTAAAGAGGTGATCTCAATCAGGACCAAATTGTACCATGCTTCAGTTTGTCTACAAAGTGAAAACAGAAGTGACACGGAAGGAGTGTAACACCAGCGCCTGATATGTTTGCCTCTAATTCATTTAAATTAATTTCTGTGATTCAGTGATAACATAATGTATGGTTCTGTGTGTCCCTGATCAGGAGTTAAACAGTTATGAATTTGAGTTTGACCTTTCAGGGTCAACCAAAACCAAAGGTCATGTAATAAATTTAAAGGTGATATGACTTTATATCAACCAAAACCAAAGGTCATGTAATAAATTTAATGGTGATATGACTTTATATCAACCAAAACCAAAGGTCATGTAATAAATTTAAAGGTGATATGACTTTGTATTATTACTTTATAGAAACAATTATTTCAGACTCATCTGGCCTAAGTACAACTCTGACTTAATTGCTGTTGTCTATTTTTACCGGGACTCTAATCTTTACCTCCTGGTTGTCTTTTCAACCATGTATCAGTATGTGGCTGCTCAGCTGGAAATTTAAATCACTGCATGTTCTGACCATTTTCTGTTGGGCTTTTGTTCTGTTTTGTTATTATGTCCCATGCAGATGGTCACCCCACTTAATCTGGACTGCTTGAGGTTTCTTCCTATAATCAAAACTTTTTTGTCTTGTTTTGGCAAGATTACATACATAATAAGGACATCACTTACACTTAATACCAGGTCTGAAAAATATTCTCAGGGAAACACTGCAATAAACATTGAAGGAGTGTTTCCTTATCATTGTCAACAATGTGTTTGCTCATAGGATAGGTTAGAGCCACACCTTGCTCATACTATATATAGTGCTTTGAGATTACTTTTATTGTGATTTGGTGCTGTATAAATAAACAGAATTTTATTTGTGTATTTTTATCTTTAATCAATTTGTCAAAATAGTCATTAGAAATGAGTTTGACCTCTCAAACTCACCCAAGATCAAAGCTAATGGAACCAATAAAAAGGCGACAGATGACTTCATATTTGTGTTTAAATGTAACTATCATTGTATCTTTATCCAATATCTTGGAATAGGCATTCTAAATATCCCCTACACAAAATTCCCAAATTTCACTTTGTCCTGTGACTTTTACTTTTAACCAGTTTTTCTCTAAATCACTTTGTCCTTGACTCATCCTCATTTTTTCACCAAGTTTGGATCAAATTAAACAAAAAGTGAACGTTAATTTGTTCCCATATGTACAGACACATAGTAACAGACACCCAGACACCCCCCCCCCCCCCCCCCCCCACACACACACCTCATGTTTTTATGAACTATTGGATCTATCTATCTATCTATCTATATATCTAAAATCATTTTTATGGGTGATTTGTACCATTTACACAAAAGTCCAGCAAAGTCATTGCTCACTATATTGATTGGTTTCTCCCAGAAATAGGTTCTTTCTTTCTTTCTTGGCAACATCTTTTCCTTTTGGTAAAGGCACAATTTGTGCATGACATTTTTTTGTTTGGTCAGTTGAAATAGATGTGCACATTGCAGGTAAAATTATTCATGCTGATAGTAATGTCATGATAAAACTATTTTAACATAAGAATTGAAATGAACCTGCATCCATTTTTCTCTATTTAGTCAGATTGTAACACTGTTGGAATTGTTAACAAACCATCAGATGCATGTCTATTAACAAGCAAATTAATTGTAACATGAGCGAGAAGGACAGGACGTGTTAGTGTCAACATCTTCGCTGGACACATAATTGCAAAGAGAAACTAAAAAACAAAAGAAGAAAAAAGATCCTTGGTGCAGACATCTGTCTGAACCTTTCACCCACAGACAGGCAAAACCACATCGTGTCACTTCTTAATCACAGTCACTTGGTTCCTTTTTCTTGCTGGGTTGATCTTTTCATCCTGTTTTCCTTATCACTCCTTCCTCTCACAGACTCCTGCGGTGGTGTCCGTGGCACTGCCCACTGAGCTTCAAGCGCCAGTCACTCAGTTCTGTCTGGAGCAGCGGTCACACGGCGGTGCCAACCGCCACATGTGGGCTGTGGACTTCATGCAGCTGCTGCCAGTGTTGCCTGGCACCCACACACATGTTGCTCAGTTCTCCATCAACCTCGGCTGTGGCTCGTACCAGCCTGCCAACAGGTATGAAATACAATAATTTCCAATAAGTCCCTTTACACAATAACGGCAGGATTTTTTTTTGGGGGGGGGGGGGGGGGGTTTACAAAAAAACGTGTAATGTTACATTTTCTCAGAGCTTTAAAAGTCATGTCTATTTTTTCTTATCATCATCTCTCTTCAATTGTTTTGATGTGTAAATCAAAATATGTTGCATGCTGAGATGTTCGTTTTCATTAGCGTCAGTTTGGAGTTTTCCACCAATCACGGTCGTTCCTGGTCCCTGCTCCACACTGAGTGTCTGCCAGAGTTATGTGTCGGACCCCACCTCCCTCACAGCACCATCTACTCCTCCGACAACTACAGCGGGTATGAAAGACTTCTGACGTATATGTGTCAATTTATTTTGTGTATGGGTCCAAGCTTCATGATCGACAGCGAATACTCCAAAGTGCACAGCGCAAATGCATTTAGGGCATTTCCATCTCTGTTTTTTTTTTCTACTTAAACGGTATGTAATGTGAGCATAAAGTAACGCTCAGAGTGCAAAGGGGTTATAGAGTTGTGCCTGTCATTACCTTTAAGAACTGGGTTTGCTGGAACCTGACGTGTTGTTGTTTTGATAGCACAGACGGCCGAGGTTTTCTAGGTAGAAAATGGATCAAACAAATGAAGGCGCAGCAGTCATCCAACATAATGCTTCCCTGAATGTTCATTGGCTGTGAACTCACCTGTCTAAGTCGTATCCGAATATTGCACTACATAAATAGCATGCACCACCACTGCGCCTATGGGCACAAAGATGAGTGCAAATGCACTTTCACAAGCAAGCAAGGCTTGAAAATCACAGTCGTGTCTTTTGGACATTAGCAATGACATTTGCAGTGCTGCTTTGTGCTGGAGGGAAGATAGGGCCCTATATCTGTGAAATCATGTTTTTGTCCTGACATGTTGTATTGTGTTTCTTCAGGTGGACCAGAATCTCCATCCCTCTGCCCAACGCTGCACTGACAGACAGCACACGCTTCCGCTGGAGACAGTCAGGCACTGGAGTGGGAAACATGTGGGCCATAGACAATGGTTTGATGATATTTTGTTTTTTCAGGAGTTAGAGTAGCAAATGTACTGTGAACAAACTTTTTTAAGCACTTTTTTTTAATCATCACTTTTTTTTAAACACTATGACTGTATGTAGCTAAATTTTTCTGTAAAAGTGAATTTATTCTCCTGATATGTGTGTTTCAGTTTACATTGGTCCTGCCTGTCTCCGTTTCTGTTCTGGGAGAGGACATTGTTCACGCACAGGCTGCAAGTAAGGACTGCCTTTTTATTAAACTACATTATTCTGCCTTTGTCCAGCCTTACAGTAACAATCCCATGCAGAATAATGTAAAGGAGCTGCATTCACATTACAGGCTGAGGTGACCCTGATCCATTTTTCCTCCAACATACCTCAGAGTTTATCTGTTTTTTATACAGAGTAGAGTGGACAAGCCAAATCGGTGTCTTTCATGTTGAATATGGATCACTTTTATTTATTTTGTTTATAACTTCTGTCCTCTCTGATCTGCTGTAATGTGATTTAAGTGCATGCTCACTTGCTGCACGTGTATTTCACAATAAAAGTCTTCTAGCAGCTTAATAAGAAACATCGCAAAGTATAAAGATTCACTGAAACTCATTTAATTATTTTATCACTGACGTGGATTATCATAAATCTACCACAGGAAAATGTCCTCAACATGTTGGCATAGCTTTATGATGTTTTTTGCAACAGTATTAAAGACAGTTTTCATGAACACATGTGCATTGTCTTTGTTGATTGTGCACATGCACAGAAGAGAAGAGAACAAAACCAAAAATTCTGAGTTGAGCACCAGAGGCTGATCTGTGACCAGTATATATATATATATATATTTTATTTTTTTTTTTATTTTATTTTTTTTTTTAACTGAGAATGATGACAAATGCTTCTTAATGCTTCTTTTAACCTTTTAGTTTTGGTCTAGCATCCGGCACTGGTGACACACATTGTCACATTCAAATTCAACAGCTGTGTTTGACACAGCTGTTGAATGTTCCTTTGCTACTAGAGTAGATTTTGATCTTCACTTAACTGAGGGCTCCAAGTTTCTGTTTGAACCAATTCCCTGTTTTGAAGTTTGACCTCGATGAAATAGCCTCTTGCTTTATTTCAGGAACAGTCCATCAAAATTTCTCCATTCAAGAGCTAAACTGTCTGTAAAGAATGACAGTTGAATATTTTGTGTTTCAGCATATGGTGGCATCAAGTAGTAAAATACTTTTCTGGGAATGTGTTGGGAATGAAAAATCTGCTGTTGGACAATTTGTGAAATTGCAGGAAAATTCAATTCAATTTCAGTTTATTTGAAAGGGACCTTGTGCAATTAAAACATAAATGTTACCATTTAATGTATTGCACCAGAGTTAGCCTTAGGCTAATTTACATCTGCAGTCCCTGATCACAAATCAGTATGACACATATAAAAACATCAAACATCACGAATAAATACAACACAACCAAGATGTTAAACATCACTTAACAGATAAAAACATGTAGCAACACTATGTATTGTGTGTATTCCAGATGTGACCCAGGTTTCAGTGGTCCAGCCTGTGAGCTGGCCTCCCAGACCTTCCCAGCTTTCCTGTCTGAGGGTTTTTCCAGTCCACGCCTCTCCTCCTACCACAGCTTCTCCTCACTTCGGGGCGCTGAAGTTAGCTTTGGGTGTGGCGTGCTGGCCAGCGGCAAAGCCTTGGTCTTCAACAGGGACAACAGGAGACACTTGGTCACTGCTCCGCTAGACAGTTCCCAGGCCAGGTAATGTGATCCAGAACACACTCAAAAAACCAACATGAGTGTTCTTGGTTTTTATGTTATATGAGCATACGTCTAACATACTATGATATAAAATCAAGTTTTATGAGTGAACACATTCAAATCATGTACATAACATGCAACAACTTAAAATGTAACTTGCTCAGTGAACATTATAAAATTATGTAAAGTATTTCCACCCAAGTAAAATGTGTTAATGTAGCCAGAAACTATTTTTCTGAGTGACCTAAATGTAAATTTGTTGGGTCAACATGATGAATTTGCGTTACTGTTACTTAATTACTATGGGTCAGGCCAGCTACATTTGTCAAGGGTAAATGTAACCAAAAACAGTCCCTTTCGCTGCTCACTTGTTTGCGCTCAGGGTCGCCACAGCAAATCCAAGGTGGGTCTGCATAAATTGTTCTGATCCAGCACAGCAAAGTTAAGCTGACATGTAACTGTACTATTAAGTAGTTGTAACTACTTACAGGGCAGGGGTGGTGGACAAGTGATTAGTGCACTTGGTTTCAGTACGAAACGTTCCTGGTTCAAAACCCACCCTTGCCGCATTTCTCCAAGTAATGTAGAGTTGCGTCAGGAAGGGCATCTGGTGTAAAACCTGTGTCAATTCAAAATGCAGCTCCACCTCAGATTTTCTGTGGCGACCCCGAGTACAAACAAGGGAGAAGCTAGAAGTGACTTGGCCTAAACCATGGTAACTGAGTAACAGTAATGCAAATTCATCAAGTTGACCCAACAAATTTACATTTAGATCTACATTTACTTTTTCAAATCTAGTTGGCCTGAACCATTGTAATTGGCAACAGTAGTGCAGAATCATCATGTTGACCCAACAAATGTACACTTAGGTCACTCAGCAAAATTGTCTCTGGCTAGGTTCACACATTTTACTTGGGTGGAAATACTTTACATAGTTTTTTTTTATGTTTTTAATGTTTTTAATGCAGAATGTCAAACTTCAGTGCTTATAAGACAAATGGTTGTTTATAAAAAGGGCTTAAAGCCATCTGTTGTTGAAAGATCTGGCAACAGTTCACAAAAAGAAACATGCGATATTAATTTACAAACACACTGTATCACCAAGCAGTACACCTACAGTATATAAAGATTTGTTGTATTAAACCGTGGGTATGGTAGTAAATCAAGAACCCACCTACATATGTGTGCGAAGTTTGGTGGACACTTGAGCATGTGAAAATAAATCACAATTTTGATCTTTGACCCCAATGACCTTTGCCAAAACACATCATTTAAGGCCAATTCTGAGGCAATCTATGTACACACAGCAAATTTGGTGGAAATTGGCCAAACTGCATTTCTCAGAGGGCTAGTGGATCAAACACACACGCAAACATTTCTCAAATTACACTTTAATACTCTTCATCCATTTCGTGTTTCTTCGTCAAATCAGCTTTTCATCGTCCTCCCTGGTCCCACGGTGGGAGAGGGATTGTGACCATCGGCAGGACCGCAGATGAGAGGAGAAATGATGAAGTTAGATATGGCATCTGTGTTAGATTGATTATGCCTGTTGTGGCTCTCAGTGTGCCACATGATGGCCGTATTTAATCCCAGTTTCCTGGCTGATTGAGTGAACAGCTGCCTGAAAGAGGAAACTGCAGCACTAATGAAACTGCAGCTCGGCCAAGGACAGAGTGAGATATGAGAGAACGGCAGCATATGAGACATGGATGCAAATTATAATCAAGTTAGTACTGACAAAAAAAAAACAAACACACACACACACACAAAAACGTATCTGCCAAACCATACATGAGCATATATGTAGACAAAAATGTTATATGAGGGTTACATAGTAAATATAAATAAATTGGTACAAATCTTCTAAAAGTATTACCTTTTCTGTGCCTTCACCTTTCCTCATCTAATTTTGTCCTCATTTATTTAATCATCTCATTCATCATCCTGCCACCTCCCTCTCACCTCTCTGTTCTGCATAAGTGTCTGTTTATCTGCCCTCCTTCCCTCGTCTCACCTCATCGCTCTTCCTCGTGCTCACTCTTGGTCATCTTACTTTTGGGTCTTCTCATTTATCAATTTGACCTTTTCTCTCTTTCAACGCCATCCTCTTTTTTTTCTGTCCGTGTAATCATCTGCAACACTTTGTTTGGCAACTGGCCCTATGTCCAAACCTCCTCCTCCACCCCCTTGTCCCTTTTTGCTCTAATTTCCTGTTTGATTCTCACGTTCACTCTCTGTAGGTACCTACAGTTCACTCTGCGGCTGGGCAGTCGCAGCACCCTCAGCTCATGTCCTGCTCCTAACCAGCCAGGGGAAGGCGTGGTGCTGCATTACTCCTCAGACAACAGTATCACCTGGACTTTGCTCCAGCACTACGCTTACCAAGGCTTCCACGAGCCGAGGTACCTCTGATGTTGACTGTACATGAACTTGTAAGCATGCAAGTGTGCTTGGTGATGATTCTGTAATTCTTCAGAGACACCATGGCTCTATTAACACACACTGAGTGCTTATAATAGCATATGGAAAGTGTAAACCACTGGGACTTCCTTAGTGCAATAATGAAGGCAGCTGGAATGGAGTTAAACAGTGCAGGCTGAGCCTCGAAGGTCTCATCACACCTCTGAAGACCAGCTGGGAGGACAGTGTGTCACGGTTCAGATATACAAAACCATAGTTAGATATAGAGGTGGAGGTGAAATGCTGCTTATTGTGAGCACTTTAATGGACACTGGCCCTGGACTGGCCTCAGCATGTCCTACCTATTCAAGACCTGTAAACAGAGACTAAGCACCAAGATGGACCATTTTTATCTCAATAATGGGCTGTTTTTTTGTTGCTCTTCTGTTTATTTTCTGTTTCTTCTGTTATTTTTCCCCATCTTTTGTAAAAACCATGTAACTGTTAGAGTGGCCCCAAGCAGTGGGTCACCCCCTGAGTCTGGTCTGCTTGAGGTTTCTTCCCCAGTAACAGCAGAGGGAGTTTTTGCTTACCACTGTCACCTGTGTGCTTGCTCAGGGGGGTTGGGAAGATTAGACCTTACCCGTGTGAAGAGCCTTGAGGCAGCGTTGGTGTGATTTGGCGCTAATTGAAATTGAAGTGAAATTATTAGCTGTGACAGACTGCCGTCCTGTCCAGGGTGTACCCCGCCTCACGCCCTATGACTGCTGGGATAAGCTACAGCACCCTACCCATGACCCTTAACTGGAGTAAGTGGCATAAGATGAGTGAGTGAGTGAAATTGTTACTAAACGGATGTGTAGTTGGCAGCCACATCGCGAAAGTCACTGCTGTGTTGTAACGTAAGGCACAGTAGCAAAATCTTATCTGTTTACATGATACTTTTTGTATTTTCAAAATTTTTCCAAATGGTTTCCATGAAATATTAAAAAGTTCTTAAACGTAAATGTTTTAAAAAATATCCCTATCCACTGTCAGACCACATATTTAGTGTATTTATAGACATTTACGTATTTATGTCCATGTTCACATAGGAGATCTACGGTCAGTTTTGGCTCATTTCCAAACTTTTTGTCATGTTAACACCTCTTGTTCAAATTGCTCAAATAAAACAAATGTTTTATTGTGTTGCATTTTAAAGGATCATGAGAAGTGGGAAAAAAATAATTTCACCAGTGAAGCATGAAAGCAATCACATCAGATCACTTTAGATCTGAGGTCAAATCTTTGTAGAGCAGGTAGCTCAGTGGGACATGAGTTGGACCACCAGTATGTAGACCTCAATTTGATTGTGGTCTTTGGACAAGACAGTGAATTTGCATGGTCCCAGTTCACCCAGCTGACAATGGGTACCACCAGCCTTGGCTGATGAAGTAACCTGTGATGAACTGTCTTCCCGTCCATGGGGAGTTGTAGACTCTCATCGGCTTCACGTTATCCAGGGATAAGCACTGGCACCAATGGCCCTCAGGGCTGAAATTGGACTCACTTCTATTCTTCTTTGTATTTGGTCAGATTGACTCCAACAATAACCAGTGTTAAGACAGGTGAGCCTCAAAATTTTGTTAGAAACAAGATTCTAGTGACCGATGACATAACATGTAAAACTAAACTACAGATGTAATACAATAAAATTATTCACAATAAAGCAGTACCTCCATACCACTGGAAGGTTATTGTATGGTTTGTACTATATGACAGCTTTTTATGTTTGTTTACATCAGTTTGTGGAACCCAGTGTCACACAATGCACAGGTATCTTAATGGCGGTGTCTGAAATACA
The DNA here is from genome assembly GCF_902500255.1 of Thalassophryne amazonica. Taxonomy (NCBI): domain Eukaryota; kingdom Metazoa; phylum Chordata; class Actinopteri; order Batrachoidiformes; family Batrachoididae; genus Thalassophryne; species Thalassophryne amazonica. Next base: position 53,860,721 of record NC_047110.1, read on the forward strand.
TGTATAACTTCAGGTGGAGGTTACTTTGAACGAATCAGTGTGTTTGTGAGAATAAATCAACAGAACATGATTACGTGGTCTTCAGATACTCAGTTATGGTGCAGTGAGCCTGTGTGATTCATTCCAGCTGGACCACATGGCATTACAGATACTGTGCTGCTGCATTTTTGTGCTGTATGTGCTGCCTGATAAAGTGTTTTAACCATTATTTTGCTCCAAACAGGATTGTGTCGGTGGAACTGCCCTCCGGTGCTCGTAAATTTGGCGTGCAGTTCCGGTGGTGGCAGCCATACCATTCAGGCCGGGGCCACGATGTGTGGGCACTGGATGAAATCAGCATGACATCTGTGCTCTTCAACACAATAAGTCTGGACTTCAGCAATGTGCTGGACGTCACCCAGAGTCTCGGTTTCTACCTCGGGCATGTTCAGCCCTACTGCCAGCATGATTGGACTCTGAGGTATGAGACTGAATGAACTGTTTGTTCCATGTGATTGATGACACTTTTATGTGCTTCTCTCATCAAGATTCAGAATTTTGAATAATGAAAATGCCAAAAAAAAGCCCCAGTCACACGACACTAAAGAAGGACAACGAAGACCAAACGAAACAAGACATCTGTAATTACACTGACTTTTAGAGACATCGTTTAACCGTCGTCCAGCTTCGTTCCTGTGCCTGGCACATCGTCGGAATTTTCAAACTATTGAAAAATGTGAGCGAATCCCGACGACAACCTCAATTTGTCCCTATTCTGTTTTGCTGTCTGTCTTGATGGTTCCTTATCGTTTGCATAGTTTCCGTAATGTCAGCTTTGCGTTTGACTGTCGTCCAGCATCATCCAACCGCTCAAATCCAACATCACGCACAAACATTGTCGATATCTGAACAGATCAATAACTAAAGCTCAGATGAGCTGAACGTAACATACATCCTTGTATAGCCATGTGTGGGATAAAAAACAATGTTTTCATACAGAAACAATAGCGGTAAGAACGTTTTATCAACTGCTTTAACTATTTCCACATGTTCCAACCGTTTGTGGCTGGCCTGCGTGTGCAGACATGAGGACATGAGGACAGGGCTGGCTGCGTTCGGTCTCATACCCGCTGTCGGTCACCTCATCATGAATTTTTTTTTATTATTATTATTTTATTTAAAGCACTGGAGTCGACATTTGCTTTGTTTTTCCTTCATTAGTTTTGGTTTCGGTTTGTGCTCTTGATTAACAGGCTTCTCTGTGATGGGAAAGGTGCAGGATCTTTTGTCCACCTTTTCTGAATGATTTGTGACTTTTTGACTTTTTATCCTTGGTTCAGCTATCGCCGTGTGCCGTGTGACCGGGCCCTAACATACAGGCAAATGTTTTGCTTGAACTCCCACAGTACTGGTGATTTTTCAGATTAGGTCACCCGAAGTAAATTACTGGATGTTCACGAGTCATATGCGAGATGCCTTTGTTGCATCACAGCAAGAAAAGCAGGTGTAACAGGAACAAAGGCTGCATTTTATTTAGATGTACAACTTTCTGTGCCCATGAACTGCATGTGCTTTTCTGTCATTATTTTATCAGTTCACAACACCTGGGAGAACCAGGACTCATGAGATTTGGACCTTTGGCCTCCTGCCCAGACACTGGCATTACCACACACCTTTCTCACCCTATCAAGACAACATAAACTACGTTTTATAGGGCTGATCCATCAAAATGGTTTTTCAAATTTTGTTTTTTTTTAATCCCCCACCAGCCGTAAGGCCAGAAGGGTGACGTGCATGCTGTCAGTGCATTTGGGCATCAGTCACACTTTTTTGTGACCATCATAATTTCAACAAAATTCATCAGATTTTCTCCAGATTTGAACTTGACATCACAATGTATGAGAGTATCTCAGACAAGTTTCACTTTCAGACCCTCTAAGGACCACCCACTTTACTAAACAGAATACTGACTTTTGTGTCCATGATATCCCACATCTTCATCACAATAAGTCTGGACTTCAGCAATGTGTTGGACATCACAAATGACTGTGTTTCAGATGAGTTTGAATTTGAGCCCCTCTAAGGAACACTTTCCTGGACAGAGTATTGATTATAACATTTTTTTATCCATCCATCCATCTACCCAGGCCCCATAAAAAATACATTAGTTTTAGTGACAAATGACACATACAGCATCTGTGTACCAAGTGAGGAACTGAAAATATCAGATATTTTTAAAATAAATCTTGTTTCCACATTGAATGCAGTGAGTGTACTGCACAGTAGTAGTGTGATAAACATGCGTCCTGTTTGTAAGTGACACAGAGCAACTTACTGTGTTGTCAGTGACCGTCTTTAGCCAAAGCACACTCATCACCTCGCGGACGTGCTTCCACCAGCTGTACCGCCACCACTGAAATTTGCCAAAATAAAATTCAAATATAGAATCAGCACGCAAAAGACATGCTTCCAAAAATATCTCCTAATTTATCCACCAATGCAAGCAAACATGAAGAGAACTGAATGTCACGTTACAAATTACTCACAACACGACTGTGAATTCTTGGTTTTCTTTAAAATGCACAGGTCGCTTCTTTTTATCAGTTGTCACTATTCAAAACGCCTTTCTGACTGTTTGGCCGGTTTAAGTGTCTGACACATGGCGTGTTGTGTTCCCTCACTTTGCTGTGTAGCTTCTCTGGTGAGCCGAGCCCTGGTTCCAGTATTCGTTACGTGGAGACCCAGTCGATGCAGATTGGAGCCTCCTACACTTTGCAGTTCTCTCTAGTCATGGGCTGTGGCCGTGAGCCCTCCCCCCACATTGACACACAAGTCCGACTGGAGTTCTCCACCAATCACGGCCTGACCTGGCACTTAGTGAAAGAGGTAAAGATGTCAAATCCAGTTTCTTTGGCCACACATTAAGTGATAAAGTCCTACCGTTCCACCTTTTGCACCACATACTCCTTTGTTTATGACTCAGGGACAACTTCTGGAAGTCATGATAAAGACAGAAAAAGAAACAACAACACCCCCCCCCCCCCCCCCCCCAGCATGATCATGAATATTGATTTATCCATTACTGTCTCCCTAATGTCTAAATAATGAGCGTTTTTAAATGTGGCAGTTTGTTTCAAATGATAAATTATCATAATTACTTTTTTTTATCATCCTTCTATTTGCAAATTTGTGGTAATACTTGAATCAGCAAGCAGATTATCTTCTGTGATTCAACAAGGATTTCTGTGATCATAACTGGCTTATAAATATTCATAAAGTGCCAAAGTATTTGGCAAGACTTTTATTGCCGTTGTAATTGAATAGGGTGTAATGAATCCTCCATCAGTGAATTTTTTTTTTTTTTCTAATTCTCTGCTGTGCATGAAAATGCAATCATCTGGTAAATGGAGGATGGAAGTCACTAAATGCCCTGTGCTCCTAATCTTTCCTTGTGTTCCTTTTTCAAGGTCACAAACACTATAATCCTGCAGCATCCTTTCAGAATATGGCTGTAAGGCTGATATAACCTCAGGGAGAAGATGCTGTTGTGCAGCCTTGTTTGAAAAATGTTACCAAATATAATTACTTGTTTTTGTCAAATCAGAGCCATCAGCATCGAGGGATGATTCCCTTTATGTCGTGTATCACAGTGAAACATTTGACTTGTGCTCCCTAGGCCTGTCTGCCTGGCATGCCCAGCTGCTCAGAGTTCACAGCGCCGAGTGTGTACCACCCGTCTGAGTTCAAGAACTGGAGACGCATCACTCTGTCTCTGCCTCAGAAGACATGGTGCGTAGAATGCATGCAGTCAACAGAAATAAAAGACTCACAGATTTACACTGAAAAAAGTGAAACACAGTGCACTTCATTCAAAGTACTTATTTACATTGGTCTAATGGAAAATTGTGGTTTCCAGTTTAAATCTGCTGGAATCACTTTACAAAATCCCAAATATACATTGTGAGAAACTAAAAAAATTAGCTGTAACAAATTACATCAATTTTTTTAAGTTGATCCAAAGTAGCATTTTTTCAGTGTACCATTTGGATGTGACAGTCTGTGAGAGCATTATATTGTTGCGTTTTATACCCCAACAAATAAAATTTGGGGGGTATCTTGAGTCACACTGTCCACCCATCTGTCTGTCTGTCTGTGAATCTTATGAGCACAACTCTGTTTGGTCAATCTCAGTGAAAGCCACAGAATGGAAGATGTACACAAAATAAATGAATTTCAGTCTGACATCATCAAGGGCAGATAATTGCAATTTTCCATCCAATTAATGCATCACATGATCCAGACACTGTGAACCTTTTAGTGGAAGGGGGATGTTCAGTCTGTTCCAAAATCTTCATCTGGAGACAGATGGACTTTTGTTGTTGTTGCTGTTATGTTTTGGATGTATTTGTAAGTTACACATACAGAGGTGAGCAGTTTGCTAACTCAAGGATATCATCATAGATCATTTACAACTACTGATGTATAAGACATATAAATAACTAGTATGGCAGAGTGTGGGGTATTATTTTGTGAACTTTGTTACAGATCTTGAATTTAATGAATGAACAAAGAGAAATTATTTCTGTTCAGAATTAATTTACTTTATTATGTCCACCAAGGACATAATAAAATCATTGGTGTTTATTTATTTATTTGTTTGTCTGTTAGCAGGATTACGCCAAGACTACCACATGGATTTTGATGACATTTTCACCACAAATAGATATTAGGCCATGAAAGATTCCATTAAATTTTGGTGGTGATCCGGATCCAGACTCTGGTTCAAGATTTCACTTTATTTAAGCTTTGAAAGATTAAGTTAAAAAAAAACTTATTCTCACCTAATGTGCACCACTGGTAGATTTAAGCCATTGAAGACTCCATTAAATTTTGGAGGTCATCCGGATCAAGATTCTGGATCAAGATTTCACTTTATATAAGCGTTGAAGGATTTAGTAAAAAAAAAAAAAGACTACTTCAAGGATTCTCACCTAATTTTCACCACAGATAGACATTAGGCCATGGAAGACTCCACTGAATTTTGAAGGTGATCTAGATCCAGATTCTGGACCAAGATTTCACTTTATATAGGCTTTGAAGGATTACATCAAAACTACTTGACGGATTCTCACCTTTGCACTACAGATAGATGTTAGGGCATGGAAGACTCCACTGAATTTTGGAGGTGATCCAGATCCAGATAGGCGAACATTAGAAATCTCGGATTGCTCTTTTTTTGTGCCATATGATCACATGTACGGTCACACCTGTATTTTTTTTTATAAAAAAAAACCTCTAAAAATGATAACAGAAGCAGACATGCTACTGTTAAAAAGATCTATGTGGTCATGATGTACTAATTCATTATTACAGCATGAAAAACAATGATGCTAACTTTTTGAATACTTTCAAAACTGTTACACCACTTCGTGGGTCCTCCTGGGTCATAATGATGAACATGGTGCTAGATGGCAGCAAGAAATCAACAGCACTCAACACATTTTAAGGAGGACCCACATTTCCGTGTGTGCATTAACGTCTCAAAGGTGGAAAAGCCTATTAAGAGTAAAAGTGTCGGCCCTCAAAGAAAACACAGCCTAAAATAAGTATGAATTACACTGCTCTACATGACTTCCAGTATCATCTGTGCTCTGTGCAACCCACAGTACATACAGTTCCTGGAATAGAAAGGGAGTGAAGGGAACATGCTTTGTTTGTTTGTTTTTCCATTACAGGACCAGGTAGTTTGGTCTACCCTGTCCACCCATAGGCTTACCCATTAATATATATTTATTTAAAAGGCTGTTATTTGACTCTTTCCTTCATATCTACAGAAATACAACAAAAAGTATGGGATGTTATTTTTTATTCCTTCTTAATTCCACAATGAACTGGGGGAAAGGGCATTTAAATATATTCCACTCCATTTACTTAAAATCACTCAAGTCTTTGGTAGCTGGTCCCACAAACATTTTTCCTGTTTCATGTTTATTCTGTATGCAAGGGTACCAAATAAACTACTCCTGCATGTCTCCACTTTATTTCCATCTGTAGCATACACACAGTATAAATTCATATCTGTGTTCATGTTGACTGATCTGATGGACTGGGGAATCCGAACTCCCAGGGCCTATTTACATGAATTTGCATATTTATATAGGGGCATGGAAAGGGAGGAGCTTGGTGCATATGCATGTGCAATCAATTCCACGTTGACTGGGATGTACAAAGGGAACGTGCTTGGATCCTTGCATACACACGCTTTGATACAATGTAGATATTTTTCTGTGTACGACAGTTTCTGGGTTTTAGCATACGCCATGTTTCAGTCTTTGTACATGAAGCCCCTGGTCACCTATGTCAGGTTGTTTAAAATGTATCAAACATGAGACCTTCAAGGCTCGATTTTTATTTTTATTTTTATTTATTTATTTATTTATATTTTTCTGCAGCAATATTTTTTTTTCAAACTCTCTCTTGCTCACCCAGTGGGCTTACATTTGAATTCACAATATATTCAAACCACAGAATTTTGACTGCAGTTAGACTGGTATAGACCACCAACAGTGTAGTTATTTACGACACACACAGAACAGAAGCTGTTCGTGAAGGATGCTTGTACTGTCACACTGCTTGCGCTCAAATAAGGACATAAACCTTTCTCACCGAGCACTGCACCATGACCTCCACCTCCATTTCATTCCACTTTCCAGCTCCTAAATTAAGGTGGTTTAATCTCCTGCTGTGTATAATGAAAGGTCACGGGGTCATGGTAGTAAATGATAATAAAACATTCCCTGCCTGCTCTCTGAGCCACCAGAACAAGGTTTGAGTTGATATGGGTCACCAAAGCAGCAGGCAGAAAAACCTCCCTGCTGTATAATTCCCGATATACCTGACTATCTACATCTCTCCTCCTGTTTGTCATTGGTGCACGTGCAGCAACAAGACGTTCACAGTCATATATAAGCATGCACCTGCACCATAATCCCACATTCATTTCCACAGCCAGCCTTTAAAATGTCGAGATGATGTGATGATGGTATTGCCCTTGCTCTGACATTATTTTCACACACAAGCACAGCCTGAACCCCACATAAACACACGTTAAGGTTAATCTTCGTGCAGGAAAACTGAAATGACAAATCTTTATCCACATAAGAGAAGCTGATTCCCGAGTACAGCGCGATGATGTTGTCAGCATGACACCAATAACTGTCACTCATTTAATTAAAATTTTGTTCTCCATTTAATCAGTTATAATTGAGGTGACTATGAGTGAACACAGGGGAAAAAAATAGGCTTTACTACAGTGCTCGAGATGCTATTACATGCACAGACTTAATTCCCACTGATTAAATTGTTTGCTTAAAAATCATTGTGTCCCTCTGCAGTCTGAATTAAAAGTGCATTTTTCTATTTTTATTTTAGGTTATTAGCCTAAATTCAGACTTTGATGATTCCTCCCTTTTACAGTGAAGTCTTCAAAAATGTGTCCATCAAGACACTTTGGTTGCTATAATGTGATGTGATAAAAATGTCAGCACAAGGCACAGGACTTACTGTGGATTCATTAAAATGAATTACCATAATCAAAACAAGTGAACAAAATGTGTCTTGTACGCTCACTGTAATAAAATGTGGCCTCAACATATGTCTTTGTGGTCATTTTGTAGGTGACAATCAAATCAAAAACTGCTCTTCCATCTATGTGTACACATTCTGTGTCCAGGTCCAGTGCCACACGCTTCCGCTGGATCCAGAACTACTATGGAGAACAGGATGAGTGGGCACTGGATGACATCTACATTGGCCAGCAGTGTCCCAACATGTGCCATGGACACGGCTGGTGTGACCATGGACACTGCAGGTCACCACACAGGCACACACTAACACCATGCTGCATGTTTGCTGAATCTCTATTAAAGTACAGATGACTTTATTGTATTTAAAGTGATAATGAGCTGAAATCTCTCACAGGTGTGACGATGGCTTCTCTGGTACAGACTGCCAGCCTTCCTCCCCTCTCTCCTCCAGCGTGCTCTCCGACTTTGAATCCCAAGATGCATTGCTGGCCACATGGCTGGAGGTGATTGGTGGAGAGGTGGTGACCCCTGACTTGGGCTGTGGAGTCGTGTCATCGGGATCGTCCTTATATTTCAGCAAGGTAAAACAGACAAACTCACATTTGATGAAAAAAAATCAGTTAGGTCACAGACATTATATATTTGTTTACAAATGATACTGTATATTAACATATTTTAAATACATTTTAGTAATATGATGTCAGGATAGCCAAAGGAACAAGAGGTTAGTCTTTGGTGCAGATTTGGGAAATTTTTAACGTGTATTAATTTTGGGGCAGTCGGCAGGGATGGTGACCCTATGACCCTGGGTGAGCTAGTGCGCTTGGCTTCAGTGTGGAAGGTTGCTGGTTCAAACCCCACTCCTGCCACCTTTCTCCATGTAATGTGCAGTTGTGTCAGGAACAGTTTTGGGCACAGTTCCATTAACCGCTAGTTATTGAAGCTAACGTTTTTGTTAGAGGATTAGCTTTTCAGATAACTTTGAAAACCCTCAGTGGACCAATTCGCTTCCAATAAATTTAGTTCCAATAATTTTTAGACCGCTAACATGTTTTTGCGGGCACAGTTAATAAAGCTTAACAGTTCAAAACATTTGTGAAGTCTGAAATCAAAGACTTTAGTGCCTACCTGTTACATGTTTTGTAGCAGACAGACAGCTATGAGAGGTACAGCACTATCCTCTGCAGACAGAGGAGCGCTGACTACCAGAGAGAAAGAAAGAGTGGGGGGGGGGGAGATCATTTCTATTTAAACCATACAGACTCGCCGGCATATCATGCACAGGCACACAGTTTTGAGTTATGGTTAAAATTTTAAACAAACTAATCCCGGACAAATTAGCATCACGTCTGTCGTTTTACAAAGTGAAAATATCAGCTATATGTTTTAGTTTTAAAATAATGCACTAATTTTGAAGGTTTTAGTGTTTAGACACACATGCCACAATGTATTCTGGGTAAATTAGTTTCCTGATGAGTGGTTGGTTGGTCAGTAACACACAACTTACTGAAATGTGTGGTGGGTTTTACAAATAAATCTGTATTTGTAAATATGTAATTTTTTTATTTGTAAAAAAAAATAAAAGGCAATTTGAAAAATGAAAATTCAGTTTAAGTGGATTCAGCACTTTTACCGAATGTGTGGCAGCAATTTTATTCACACTGCCATGAACACTGCCATCTACTGACCAGTAGATGGCAGTGTTCATGGTAGTATGAACAGCTTTTATCTGTAACCTCCGCTAAATTTTTTAGGGGTTTTCGGTTTAGCTTTATAAAAGCTAACTCTTCAGTTAGCAGATTAATAGTTATCGAAGCTAACTTTTTGGTTAGCTATGGCCACCACTGGTCAGGAAAGGCATCCGGCATAAAACTTGTGTCTAATCAGCATGTAGATCTACCTTGGATCTCCTGTGGCGACCTTGAGTGAAAAACAAGGGAGTAGCCAAAGGCCCTCTTACTATTAATTAATTACCTTACTATTAATTTTGGGGGAGTTGCAGCAGTTGACATCATATTCACTATGCCCTTGCACCTGGCTGGGCAGGATGCAAGTAGGTCAGTAGGATACAAGTTAGTCAAGACAAGTCATGCCTTGGAGCATGTGCTGGTGCCATGCTTCGCAGCATCCGTGACACCATGGGTCTGCCTTGTGTCCTTGATGACAACCAGCCAGAAAGACAACTGATCCTCCTCATATCTCTAAAATAACCATCTGCTGCATCCAGGTGAAGACCTTGGTTTACTTTGTGGTCACGTTACCTGTCTATGTTCTTAGACAAAACACTTCATCTGCATTGTCCCAGTCCACCCAGCTGTAAATGGGTACCAGCCTTGGCTGGTAGCATAACCTTTGATGCACTGATGTCCCATCCAGAAGGAGTTACAGAGTCTCATCTGCCTCACATTATAGAATTTGTGGATCAGCACAGACCAATGGACCTCACCACCCATGCAGGACTTTCTTGTTGCAAATGACTGAAAAATGTCATGCTTTGTGTTTGACTGTTCCTACAAATTGCATGTGTTGTGTGTGTTGATAGGCTGGGCTGAGGCACCTAGTGAGCTGGGACCTGGACACTGAGTGGGCGGAGTTTGTACAGTTTTACCTCCGTGTAGGTGGAGATTGGGCAGAGTGTAACCAGGCGGATAGCAGGGAGGAGGGGGTGTTGTTACAGTACAGCAACGACGGCGGCATTAGCTGGGGCCTCATCGCTGAGATGTACTTCACAGACTTCACCAAACCTCGGTGAGAGAACAAGCATGAATAAAAAGGATGTGCACTGTAATTATCTTTAGCAGCACACGTTATACTGTTGCATGACTCTTTTTTTTCTTTTATCAGGTTTGTTCACTACGAGCTGCCCTTAGCCTCAAAGACACCCTGCACGAGGTTCCGCTGGTGGCAGCCTCTTCACTCTGGAGAGGGCTATGACCAGTGGGCAATTGATGATGTCATTATTTTGTCTGAGAGAGAGAAGCACATTATCCCCATGGCCAGTCCTACTCTACCACAGGTTAGAAATCAGTTGGAGCACATTTTCTGCTACGTATAAGACACTGAGGTGGTGTGGGCATGTGTAGAGAAGAGATGTGTGGTGTATCAATAGAAGGATGCTGAGTATGGTCTTGCCAGGCAGGAAGAGAAAAGAAAGTCCATAGAAATGTTTATGGATATGGTGAGGTTGGACATGCATTTTACTGGTGTGGCATTGAACAGAGATACAGAGGACAAGGTGAGATAGAGATGGAAAAGAGGTTTATAGCGATTATATTACTACAGTACTTTTGTTTTTATGAAAATGAATGAAATGTCCTTCCAACCCTTATGAAAGGGACTGGTTTACCTTTACAAAAAAGGTATAACTAAACACAGCCTTGATCTCTACAGAACTTCTATGAGAAGCCAGCGTTTGACTACCCTTTCAACCAGATGAGTGTGTGGCTGATGCTTGGTAATGAAGGCATGGAGAGGGAAAGCAATAGCAGCTTCTGTGCCCCAACGCCCTCTGCCATGGTGTTTGGACGCTCTGATGGGGACCGGGTTGCAGTCACCAGAGACTTGGCCTTGCGTCCTGGTTACACTCTTCAATTTAAGGTGCTCATAAGAAAAAGTGCAAAAACATGCAAAGTATTTAACCAATGCAAGACTATTTTGTGTCATTGGTTTAATTACCACACCATATATGGAGGACTATTGGGAAGGGATGAAGAATTGTGGGATTTCCATTTTGATTATGAATTTTATGGGAGATACAGTAAAACTCACCTAAACCCTCATTGTAGTTTAAATATCCGTATGAACTGGATGAATTTGCACTCACCAGACAAAAGTAAAAATACCAGTGTTTTTTTACAGTTTTCCATGTAATAAATACTGTATATAACAAAACGGATATATATATATATAAAACGGATTTTCGCTCAAATCTGATAAAATGTCCTGTCCATTCGCAATGCATTTGCATTAAAAAACCCTCACATATACTGGACAGAGCAGTTTGGACATGCCCACTAACAGGAGTATGAAATGAAGTTCAGCACTGACACTCACCAATTCAAGAAAAAAAAATTCAGAAAAAGCAGATCACAGACATGACATAAAACTAAAGTCATTTCAACTGGCAACTTTCTGGCTTTAAGAAACACTATAAGAAATCAGGAAAAAAAATTGTGGCAGTCAGTAACGGTTACTTTTTAGACCAAGCAGAGGGAAAAAAATATGGAATCACTCAGTTCTGAGGAAAAAATTATGGAATCATGAAAAACAAAAGAACGCTCCAACACATCACTAGTATTTTGTTGCACCACCTCTGGCTTTTATAACAGCTTCCAGTCGCTGAGGCATGGACTTAATGAGTGACAAACAGTACTCTTCATCAATCTGGCTCCAACTTTCTCTGATTGCTGTTGCCAGATCAGCTTTGCAGGTTGGAGCCTTGTCATGGACCATTTTCTTCAACTTCCACCAAAGATTTTTAATTGGATTAAGATCCGGACTATTTGCAGGCCATGACATTGATCCTATGTGTCTTTTTGCAAGGAATGTTTTCACAGTTTTTGCTCTATGGCAAGATGCATTATCATCTTGAAAAATGATTTCATCATCCCCAAACATCCTTTCAATTGATGGGATAAGAAAAGTGTCTAAAATATCAATGTAAACTTGTGCATTTATTGATGATGTAATGACAGCCATCTCCCCAGTGCCTTTAACTGACATGCAGCCCCATATCATCAATGACTGTGGAAATTTACATGTTCTCTTCAGGCAGTCATCTTTATAAATCTCATTGGAACGGCACCAAACAAAAGTTCCAGCATCATCACCTTGCCCAACGCAGATTTGAGATTCATCACTGAATATGACTTTCATCCAGTCATCCACAGTCCACGATTGCTTTTCCTTAGCCCACTGTAACCTTGTGTTTTGTCTCCTTGTGTTGTGTAACCTTCTGTTTAGGTGTTAATGGTGGCTTTTGTTTAGCTTTTCTGTATGTAAATCCCATTTCCTTTAGGCGGTTTCTTACAGTTCGGTCACAGATGTTGACTCCAGTTTCCTCCCATTCGTTCCTCATTTGTTTTGTTGTGCATTTTCGATTTTTGAGACATATTGCTTTGAGTTTTCTGTCTTGACGCTTTGATGTCTTCCTTGGTCTACCAGTATGTTTGCCTTTAACAACCTTCCCATGTTGTTTGTATTTGGTCCAGAGTTTAGACACAGCTGACTGTGAACAACCAACATCTTTTGCAACATTGCGTGATGATTTACCCTCTATTAAGAGTTTGATAATCCTCTCCTTTGTTTCAATGGACATCTCTCGTGTTGGAGCCATGATTCATATCAGTCCACTTGGTGCAACAGCTCTCCAAGGTGTGATCACTCCTTTTTAGATGCAGACTAACGAGCAGATCTGATTTGATGCAGGTGTTAGTTTTGGGGATGAAAATTTACAGGGTGATTCCATAATTTATTCCTCAGAATTGAGTGAGTCCATATTTTTTTCCCTCTGCTTGGTCCATAAAAGTAGCTGTTACTGACTGCCACAATTTTTTTTTCTTGATTTCTTATAGTGTTTCTTAAAGCCAGAAAGTTGCCATTTGAAATGACTTTAGTTTTATGTCATGTCTGTGATCTGCTTTTTTTCTACAAAATTAAACAACTGAATGAACATCCTCCGAGGCCGGTGATTCTATAATTTTTGCCAGGGGTTGTAAATGCTGGAGACCGCAAAGGGCTGTGATTTTCCACTTTTACATTTTCACTCCTTCCTCTCCCGTCATATTTGAAAAGCCTTTGCAGTGCGCACGGTGATTAGATTTCGATCATGGATCAAATACGTTTGGCAGAAAAGTCTGTAAATATGACCAACTTTACAACACAAAGTCAGAACAAGAAGCTGAAATGACCCACAATTCATGGATGAAATTACACATACCGTACCATTGGTTTGGAGGTTGATGATTGTACAACCCCAGTTCCAATGAAGTTGGGACATTGTGTAAAATGTAAATAAAAACAGAATACAATGATTTGAAAATCGTCTTCCACCTATATGCAATTGAATACACCATAAAGGCAAGATATTTAATGTTCAAACTGATAGACTTTTTTGTTTTTGTGCAAATATTTGCTCATTTTGAAATGGATGCCTGCAACACATTTCAAAAAAGTTGGGACGGGGCAACAAAAGACTGGGAAAGTTGATGAATGCTCAAAGAACACAGAATTAGAAACTGGTGAGTGTCATGATTGGGTATAAAAGGAGCATCCCCAAAAGGCTCAACCATTCACAAGCAAAGATGGGGTGTGGATCACAAGAACAATGTTTGAATTGCAAGGAATTTAGGGATTCCATCACCAGCAGTCCATAATATAATCAAAAGATACAGAGAATCTTGAGAACTTTCTGCACGTAAGTGGCAAGGCCAAAAACCAACACTGAATGCCCATGACCTTCGATCCTTCAGGTGGCACTGCATTAAAAACCAACATCATTTTGTAAAGGATCTTACCACATGGGCTCAGGAACATTTCAGAAAACCATTGTCAGTTAACAGAGTTTGTCGCTACATCTACAAGTGCGAGTTAAAACTCTGTCATGCAAAGTGAAAGCTATACATCAACAACATCCAGAAATGCCACCGCCTTTTTGGGGCCTGAGCTCATTTGAAATGGACAGAGGCAAAGTGGAAAAGTGCGCTGTGGTCTGATGAGTCCACGTTTCAAATTGTTTTTGGAAATCATGGACATTGTGGTCTCCGGACAAAACAGGAGAAAGACCATACAGACTGTTACCAGCGCAAAGTTTAAAAGCCAGCATCTGTGATGGTATGGGGGTGTGTTAGTGCCCATGGCATGGATAACTTACACATCTGTGATGGCACCATCAAAGCTGAAAGGTACATCCAGGTTTTGGAGCAACACATGCTGCCATCCAAGCAACGTCTTTTTCAGGGACGTCCCTGCTTATTTCAGCAAGACAATGCCAAGCCACATTCTGCACGTGTTACAACAGCGTGGCTTCATAGTAAAAGAGTGCGGGTACTAGACTGGCCTGCCTGCAGTCCAGACCTGCCGCCCATTCAAATGTGTGGTGCATTATGAAGCGCAAAATATGACAAAGGAGACCCCAGAATGTTGAACAACTGAAGTCGAACATCAAGAAAGAATGGGAGAGAATTCCACCTACAAAGCTTCAGCAATTAGTTCCCAAACACTTATTGAGTGTTGTTAGAAGGAAAGGTGATGTAATACCGTGGTAAACATACCACTGTCCCCACTTTTTTGAAACATGTTGCAGGCATCCATTTTAAAATGAGCAAATATTTGCACAAAATCAGTAAAGTTTATCAGTTTGAACATTGCTACAACGTCTTGTCTTTGTGGTGTATTCAACTGAATATAAGTTGAAGAGGATTTGCAAATCATTGTATTCTGTTTTAATTTACCTTTTATACAACGTCATAACTTAATTGGAATTGGGGTTAAAGAAGTGGAGCTCGTTGAGGGACAAATTAATAGAGAAAAAAAACACTGTTCCTGCGGCAAATTGCATAAAGACTCGACAGAGACCTTTAAAAGGGTCACGCTCACGTAGATGTCATTGCATGGCCACAGAGCTGGAGAAGCATAAATCAGGCTTTTGGATTTGAAGGTACCA
Organism: Thalassophryne amazonica; assembly: GCF_902500255.1. NCBI lineage: Eukaryota > Metazoa > Chordata > Actinopteri > Batrachoidiformes > Batrachoididae > Thalassophryne > Thalassophryne amazonica. The sequence continues at coordinate 53,875,949 of NC_047110.1, forward strand.
CTCCGAAGGGGACTTAGAAAAAAGAGTGACTCTACCAAATGTCATATTTTAATGCACATCTATCTGGCGCTTATTTAAGGCAGGCATTTATTTTTTTCAGACAAAGTTTTGACCCAGTCATTAAATGAGGCAGGCCCCTATTCAAGGACAGGCGTTTAATCAAGGAAACACATAAGCCTAATTGGTGCTGGGGATTCCCTGTAGATCGTTCGGCACCTCCTCGCTGTAACTAATCCGTTACATACATATAACAGATTTGTCCGTTTTATACATGTAACAGATTTCAGTTATAATGAACAAAATTCACTGGTCCACCTGAATATATTATATGTGAGATTTACTGTATATAGCCAAATTAAATTTTCCCTTAATTGATGGTGCCTCCACTCCTTGTTTCTCTTTGTCTTTGTGTTTCTCCCCACCAGTTAAATATAGGTTGTGAATCAGAGTTCAGCGCATCTGCTCCAGTTATGCTGCAGTACTCCCATGATGCTGGGCGTACCTGGGCACTAGTAAGAGAAGGCTGCTACCCAGGATCACCAGGTGCAGGGATTTGTGAGGGCAGTGGTCGTGAGCTAAGAGATCCCACTGTCTACAACACTGGGGACTACGAACAGTGGATCAGAATCACTGTGGCCATGCCACGCAATGTTGCAGCCAGGTAGCTATAAAAACAGGCCTGTAAACAGAACTCTTAATTCATCAGACTTTTTAAAGCTTAAAAACAAAGGACTCTGTGATTCTTTCCTCCATGCTGTTGTCTTATTTCCACAGTAAAACAAGATTCCGTTGGTTCCAGGAAAGTAGTGTGTTCAGGGATGCACCTGCTTTCGCATTAGATGGGGTCTCCATCTCTGAGCCCTGTCCAAACCATTGTGGGGGACATGGAGATTGCATCTCTGGAGTGTGCTTCTGTGATATGGGATACACAGGTACAAGCAGATCATTTTCTTCTTTATGTAACCATATTTTTAATTATGCATGATTCCCTGTCTGTGGTTGTCTCTGACAGTGGAACAGGACAGTTGCGTGCCATCTGTGGCTAGCCCGACCGAGCTGACTGAGGGCTTTGAGGGGAAGCTCAGCCCACTCTGGCAGAGCCTAAGTGGAGGACAAATTGGAGGAGGCTGTGGCATCATTGGTGAGGGCAAAGCCCTTTATTTCAGCAGCCCTGGGAGAAGAGAAGCGCACACTGTGCCTCTAGACACCACCAACACACGGTGAGTGCAACTGACCCTTTAAATCTCTAAACTTATTTCAGAGAGACAAGTGGAAGTTTATCAAATGTAAAACTTTATTTGATTATTATATACCTACAGGTTGGTTCAGTTTTATATCAGAATTGGCAGCAAGAGTTTGGGACCCACTTGTACCAGACCTCGATCTCGTAATGAAGGTAATATTTAAACTGGAACAGTATTGTGCACCTTCGAAGCTATGGTCTTTGTATTTAGGCTCTCTGGTGCTTTCATGTGGCTATTCCTGATATGTGCAGTGTGTAGAGGAATACCTCCACAGCTATCAAATCACCATTTGGCTGTCCTTTTTCTTTATGCTCCTTCTTTCTCCTGCATTTGATCAGCCTATAAGATCTCCTAACTCAGCCATGAATGTGAATGTGCAGATCTGAACATCCTCCTTACTGATGTAGAGCATCAAACTCCAGTGTTTTTCTAATATTTATTTCAGTAGTCTGTCGAGAGATGAGCTTTAGGTTGCAGCAGTCTGTGTACAAATCAGATAAAACACTACCATTAGACAAGTGTTAGTGTCCCACTGCATTATATTCTATACTGCTCCCGCCGAAACGCCTATATTTTCTATCTTTTGCACTCTAAGCTATGTTTTTGATCCTAGGTGTCATTGTCCAGTTCTCTACCAACAATGGTGTTCAGTGGCAGTTTCTGAGGGAACTGGACTTTAGTTCTTTCCTGGAGCCCCAAGTCGTAACCATTGAGCTCCCACCATCAGCCAAAACCCCCTACACGGTCTTTCGGTGGTGGCAACCACAGCAGGGTAAATACGTAATAATGGAGTACAGCAGTATAGCCAGGGACACACTTCAAAATATGTCATAGTCTCTTTTTGAGCTAATTATTTCACTTTACTTGTTTCTTTCCATCCTTATAGGGAAACATTCTGCCCAGTGGGCTCTGGATGACATTCTGATTGGTATGAATGATAGCTCCAGGACAGGTTTCCATGACAAGTTTGATGGTACCACTCCTCTGAGGCACAACTGGTACCGCATTCAAGGTGGAGAGGTGACTGTGGACTGCCTGTCCCTGGACACAGCGCTCACCTTCAACTCTGAGGCCATCGATAGTGAGTCCTGTATGCACATGTTGTGTGTCAGCATGAACACATGGACACCTGGCCTTTTGATGATGGCATACTTGACTTTTTTTTTTTTTCCTTGACTGGGCTTGAAAATTTATATTGGAATGGAAGCAATAATAAGTGTCCCATTAATGAAACACTTGACACCTTGCACATCAGGTCAGGTCTGGAAACGTCCTGGAGCTATGCGTCTCTGCATCCACCATATGATAAAACCACTCTGGGTCTTAGATGGCAACCACCCAGGCAAAAAACCAATCCATCCCCATCTCTCAAAATTAGCCATGTACCTGTTGCATCCCCTTGGCTTTCTCCAGCTGCTGGGGTCCTCAACACTGAGGCAGCCTTGAGGTGGCGTGTTTGTCTGGGTGTGAACCAGCTGCATGCTGGATCATGCCCAGACAAACATGCCACATGTCCAAAATGTCACATTTAATGTTTCCCTCATAATGCAAGTGGTACTTCTCATCCGAGAGACCTGGTACCAAATATATCTCATCGTTTCCTCAATTGACTGGTTAACAGCCAAGTCTCACAACCATACAGTCAGACAGGAAGCACTGGCGCTTCAAAACCTTAGGCCACCATTCTCTTTCTAAAGTATCAACATGGACAAACACCACTGTGAGACCTCATGGCTCCATAAGCATTTCCCAGGTGTCTGGCCATCTCACAGTTCGAGTACCCAGAGACATAAATGTAACTGACAAGATAATTGAAACAACAACCAGTGAAACAACAATCAATCGACATCAACTTCGTTGGCTTGGACACATCTAGCGCATGGACCAAACCAGACTTCCAAAGAGAGTTCTCTATTCAGAGCTGACTGTTGGACTTCGAAAAAGAGGTAGTCCAAAGAAAAGATTCAAAGATCAGATCAAATACACCCTTCAAGACTTTAAGATCAATCTGGATGCGTGGGAGGATCAGAGTGCCTGGAGATCTGCCTGCATGATTAGTGCCAAGACCACTGAAGGGGAGCGACGCCGACAGGCTGATGAAAAACGACGCTTGAAAAAGCTCCGAATTGCTCAACGAGAAGCCGGCACTGCACCCCCTCCAACTATCCCTTGCCCTTCCTGTCCTCGTCTCTTCTTCTCACATCTCGGTCTATTCTCTCACACCAAATGGAAACACCCCTGATTCCTGGAACTATCCTCAATTATCGAGTGATGCCAATGTCAACGACGAAATGTAACTGACAAGATAACTGACTCTACAAGTGTGACAATGTCACTCCATCCAGATACACTTCCAATGGCCGAGTCCTGGAAGTCACTGAAAGCTTGGATCTTAGTCGTGATCAAGAACAAGCACAAACCCAGACACTCATATTTGTCACTGACCTTCTCAAATGGAGTAATCTAGGCATCCATTGATTCTGCAAAGAGCACAACACTGTCAGCACCAATCATTGAAAAAAATCCTCACATGGATACGAACATCATGCAGCATGTTACTGGACATTTAAAACAGCACATACATACTGTACATGCAGTGCTCATAAGGAGACTACACACATGCTAAAAGGATCATGGCAGTGAAGGTAGAGGAACATCACAGTATAACGCATACAGCTGGGTGAAACTGAATCACCCGCGCACAATGGCGCCCATGGTCCTGCATTATTAATGAGAGCAAAACTGATTGAACATCCTGCATGGTATTTATGCTTGCATCAAGCTGTGAGTGGATTTACTTTGCACAGATATTACATTACAACTCTGTGCTTTTATTAAACATGCCCAGCAAGAGCAATTTCGCAACACATCTATAAACATGAAGCTCCTAAGCCTCAGTGCGAAACCATAAAGCATCGATTGTCAGACTGGCTGTTCTCGAACGGAATGAAATATGAGCACATAACTGTGCAGTACCAGCGATCATCTATGCTATATTCATATACGCCAAGGAGGTCAGGTTTTCACTCTTTTTTGGGGGGGTGGGATGACATTAAAATCTACTGAACAAATTTTAGTCAAAATAAATTTTAGTAGAAAAACGATCCTGACAAAAAATAAAGAATCTTACCAGGTTATGTTTGTCTTTCATTTTGGTGTTGATAATACAATCACAATATAATAAAAAAACAAATCTGCAATCTTGACTTTTCACTGTGTCCTCAGAGAAGCCAAGGTATGCAGAGAGCTGGGACTTTGAGGTGTCAGGTTCATCCTTCCTGCAGTTTGAGCTGAGTATGGGCTGCAGTAAGTCCTCGTCCTTCTCACATGGTGTGCGATTGGAGTACTCCACAGACTGCGGCCGCCACTGGTCACTCATCACCCCAGAGTGTGTGCCTCCAGCCATCGGCTGTGCTGGATATACTCAAAGCTCTATCTATACTTCAACCCAGTACAAACACTGGAGAAGGATCACTGTTTACCTGCCAAGTGCTGCCAAGTATGTGTTGATGTTTTGTTGTTGTTTTTTAATAAACATTCGATGATAGCATTTTTTTTTTATTTTTTTTTACATATTGTGGGATCTGCCAGTTCCCCTAGAACTCGGTTCCGTTGGATCCAGACCCATTTCACCCCAGGAGCAGAGGGCTGGGCTCTGGATAATGTGCTACTTGCCCCTGGATGCCCCTGGATGTGCTCTGGACATGGACTATGCGACAGTGGACGCTGTGTGTAAGTCATCACTGCTTTCACAGATTCATGATTGGATTTTTTTGGGTTTGGTTTTGGGGGTTTTTTTGGTACATGAGTCCACATGATTCCATGATTTGTAGAGTAGGTAGCTCAGGGGATAAGGAGTTGGGCTGCCAATATGGGAGTTGTAGACTTTCACCTGCTTCATGCTACAAATCACCTGCAACAATGATCCTCGCGGCCTATATAGGACTGACTACTTCTTCTCTTCTTGCTGTTCCAACACAGGTGTGACAAGGGGTATGGCGGAGCTCACTGTGTGCCCTTAGCCCCGCTGCCATCTGTACTGAGAGAGGACTTTAATGAGAACCTGCAACAGGACAGCTGGCCTGAGGTCTATGGAGCAGAGCGGGGCACTTTGAGTGGAGAGCCTCTCAAGTCTGGTGCTGCGCTTATCTTCAAAGGGGTATGAAGTCCTAAAATTAATAAAGTGAAATCCCACAAAAACAGACCGAATCCAAGACATCAGTGAGGTTTCTGAAATAGAAACAAATGCAATCTCTCTTGTTTGTTCTTAGGACGGTCTACGTATGTTGGTGTCACGTGATCTGGACTGCACAAATACTCTTTACATCCAATTTTCCTTCAAATTCATCACGAAAGGTACTGTTTAATTGCTTTATGATGCAGCTGGATGAGGTTTTTTTTTGTTGTTGTTGTTTGAATGGTGTTTTATTTCTGCACATGTGGGTTTTTCCAGGTATCCCAGAGCGCTCCCACTCAGTGCTGCTGCAATACTCAGTGAACGGAGGAATCAGTTGGCTGCTGTTGGATGAATTTTATTTTCCAACTTCCACTGATACATTGTTCCTCCACCTGCCACTGCCAGCCAGTGCTCAAACCAATGCTACCCGTTTCAGACTGTGGCAGCCTTACAACGGCGGTAAGAAGACACTCAATATTCAATTTATTTAGATCAATTGGATTTAAATCAAATGGAAGTATACGAGGTCTGTCCAAAAAGTATCATACCTTTTTATTTTTTTGCAAAAACCATATGGATTTGAATCACGTGTGATTGCATCAGCCAAGCTTGAACCTTCGTGCGCATGCGTGAGTTTTTTCACGCCTGTCGGTTGCGTAAGCAGGCTCAAAGCCTGTAAGCAGGCTTTGAGCAGGCACGGAGTTCCTCCGCTCCTCTTTCCATGACAAAAACTCCTGTAACAGTGGAATGTGCCGTTCATTTCTAAACTGGACGCTGTCATGATCCGGTATGTCGTCTGACTAGCACAGGAATTGCGGAAGACGTGGACATCAGCATTTTTTCGGCACATTGAGACAGACGTGCGGAGGAACTCCGCGCATCGCCTCGGAGCCGCATGGTGCAAAGCACCGCCGTGATGAAGCCTCACAGGACATGTTGGGGCATGTCCAGCTCATGCACAATTTCTCGGATACTCACATGACTGAAAAGCAACCGGAAGCCATCTGAAAGCCACCTGAAAGCCGCCCTGTGAGACCAACACGGAGGTGGTTTTGTCCCGCGCCATGAGCGGCATGGTGGCGCAATCCTCCACTTCTCTTTCCATGAAAAAAACTCCTGTAACAGTAGAATGTGCCGAAAAAGTGCTGATGTCCATGCCTTCTGCCTTTTTTGTGAAAGTTAGACGACGTCCCGGATCAACAAAGCCTTCACGTTGGAAATGATCTGGTTGTTTGAGTGGAGTGCGCCCTGCGCTCTCAGACGCTGTGGGCGGTCTTTAAACCGGCCGGAGCACTCCTTAATCTGTGTAATCCCCATAAAATCGTCGCTGAAAGCCATTTAAATTTTCCGAATGGTGTCCAGCTGGAGGTCTCTCACAGTTTCTGGAAAAATTTGATGCAGCAAAGCTCCAAATCGTTCAGACATTTATTCGCAATAAAAATCCGACGAGAGGGGTGGACCACTGCTCACACAAAGCCTGCTCACAGGCGAATGACGCAACCGACAGGTGTGAAAAAACTCACGCATGCGCACAAAGGTTCAAGCTTGGCTGATGCAATCACACGTGATTCAAATCCATATGGTTTTTGCAAAAAATAAAAAGGTACGATACTTTTTGTACAGACCTCGTATATAGCATATATAGCATACAAAGGATACGGTCTAGACCTTACCCACGTCGCAAGCAAGAACTTTGGCAAGAGTGCCAATGAAAAAGCCCTTTTCTTCCAGAAAGAAGCCTCAGCTGGACTAAACTCAGTGGGGCGGTCATCTGTTATGGGCATTACAGAGTACAGAAGTCACAAAACAATACAAACACAAACATGCAGGATCTTAAAAAATCTGCAAACGGAATCAGCTAAATCCAGCTCATTGTGCACAACGAAAGGATACCATAAATTAATACAGACAGGTAAGATGTAGATCAGAGTGCCAGAGAAACAGAGTATGAGTGGTGGTGGTGGAGACAAGGATGGGGAGGTGGGGGAACTGGAAGATAAGATTAGCACTGTCATAGCAATGAGGTACACAATGGCATCTTGATGACGTTCTCAGGGATGGCTGAAGAGGAACAGGGAGCAGGTCTGCTACAAAACAAACAAACAGAGCATAGTTAACCCTCTGGAGTCCAGGGTATAAGTGAGCATTTTTGAGTACTTTTGGTTTTACCTTAATAATTTACCTTAAAAACTGTTTACTTTGCCTTGTTTGGTGTTTTTTTTTAAGCACAACATCACCTGTTTGACTTTACAGTTTTCCTTCATTCTGACATACTATATTAACACAATGTACCTAAATTCACACACAAAAAAAAAAAAATCCAAATCAGGAAAAACTTTGTTTTATTACTGTGAAAACCACAAACTTGTTTAACAAACCATTTTCATAACTTAGAATGTAAATATAAATTGTTCATTTTAAAAACATATCTACAAATGTAGCAAAAAACAAAGCTATATACAACTATTTACATTACTCCAGAGGGAGTTAATGTAACAACAAGTATTTACAGACCTCCAGAGGGTTAATTATAAAAAAAAAAGTATTGGCAATTTAACATCAAGTTGTTATCTATTTAATGACCTGAGCGGGACAGTCATATGTACTCAGTAACATTCCCCAAAATTACAGCGTGGAGACTGACTCCTTTCTCATGAGTGTTACACGATAACTAATTAAGATGAACAAAAAGCCAATGATACAGTACAACTAGTTGTAAGTTGGAGAGAACCAATGTGTCTTAAATTTTGATTTAAAGGACTCAGTGGAATCGGACTGTTTTATTTCAGGAGGAAGACTATCACACAGAAAACATGCCATAATAGGAAAAAGCGTTGTGACCTCCTGGCAGTGACTTCTTCTTCTATCCACTCATTCTACTTACTGTATTTCTCTTTCCTTAAATTCCTTAAATTCCTTAAATGCAGTCACATTTAAAGTGTTCAAAATGTCCTGAAAGATGTGTCGAGAAAATGTCCAAGAGTGATAATTAGCTCCTTGTTCTCTTGCCCTCCAGGCAAAAAGGAGGAGGTGTGGGTGATTGATGATCTGATTATTGATGGCAGCTCCTTACACAATCCACCAGTGGTCATAGACAGCTTTGAAGATGGCCCCAATGAGTCCAACTGGCTGTTCTTTCCTGGTGGAAATACTGGACTGTACTGTCCCTACCAGAAGACTGGCCTGTGAGTTTTCTATACTGACAATGGCATTATCTCACTTCATGTATTCTGAATGACTGCTAGTTGAAAAGTGACAAATGTGTTTTGGCAGGGAGGAGGACGAGTCAGCCATGGTGTTTGTCTCCAGTGAACTTGGAGAGCACTCCATCACCACCAGGGACATTGACGTAAATGAAAACACGATTATCCAGTTTGAGGTATGCAAACACAGCTGTTGATGAAGCTTTTTCAGTCTAAATTCTTACCCGCTTAAAGCTTGTCTTTGCTCAGTTCGCATCTTTTTATGTCTGTGCAGATTAATGTGGGCTGCACAGCTGAAAGCTCCTCCGCCCACCCAGTGCGACTTGAATTCTCACGGGACTTTGGGGCTACGTGGCACCTTCTGGTGCCACTATGTGCCGGCGGGCCTCAGCCCTCCTCACTGTGCTCCACAGAGCTCCACCCTGCCAGCATCTATTTTCCTGGTACAACTCAAGGGTGGAGAAGGGAAGTCATCCAGTTTGGCAAGTTGCGCCTCTGTGGGTAAGGACCAAGACAAACTATGCGCAAAATAAAATAACCCGCACTTGCAACCCACAGTTTTTTTTTTTTTTTTTTTTTTGCACTTTAGAATATTATCTCAATTTCTGCTTTTACCATATTTATAAGATGATACAACATGTAGATGCATTTTTTTATTATTACGTCCTTGGCAGACGTAATAAACTCATCAGTGTTTATTTATTTATCTGTCTGTCTGCTAGCAGGATTACGTCAAAACTACTGCACAGATTTTAACGAAGTTTTCACCACAGATACATATTAGGCCATGAAGAACCCATTAAATTTTGGAAGTGATTCGAATCCAGATTCTGGATCAAATTTCATTTTATATAGGCTTTGAGAGATTACTGTTTATTTATTTATGTGTCTGTCTGTTAGCAGGATTACATCAAAACTACTGCACAGATTTACACAAAATTTTCAACACAGATATATATTAAGCCATGGAAGACTCCATTAAATTTTGGATGTGATCTGGATCCGGATCCAGTTTCTGAATCAAGTTAGGCTTTATATTGGCTTTGAAAGATTACGTCAAAACTACTTCACAGATTCTCAGTTTTCACCATGGATTCAGCCATGTAAAACTCCATTAAAATTTTGAGGTGATCCAGATCCAAATCCAGATTCTGGATCAAGATTTCACTTTATATAGGCTTTTGAGGATTATGTCAAAACTATCAATCAATCAATCAATTTTATTTACATAGCGCCAAATCACAACAAACAGTTGCCCCAAGGCGCTTTATATTGTAAGGCAATGCCATACAATAATTACGTAAAAACCCCAAAGGTCAAAACGACCCCCTGTGAGCAAGCACTTGGCGACAGTGGGAAGGAAAAACTCCCTTTTAACAGGAAGAAACCTCCAGCAGAACCAGGCTCAGGGAGGGGCAGTCTTCTGCTGGGACTGGTTGGGGCTGAGGGAGAGAACCAGGAAAAAGACATGCTGTGGAGGGGAGCAGAGATCAATCACTAATGATTAAATGCAGAGTGGTGCATACAGAGCAAAAAGAGAAAGAAACACTCAGTGCATTATGGGAACCCCCCAGCAGTCTAAGTCTATAGCAGCATAACTAAGGGATGGTTCAGGGTCACCTGATCCAGCCCTAACTATAAGCTTTAGCAAAAAGGAAAGTTTTAAGCCTAATCTTAAAAGTAGAGAGGGTGTGTGTCTCCCTGATCCGAATTGGGAGCTGGTTCCACAGGAGAGGAGCCTGAAAGCTGAAGGCTCTGCCTCCCATTCTACTCTTACAAACCCTAGGAACTACAAGTAAGCCTGCAGTCTGAGAGCGAAGCGCTCTATTGGGGTGATATGGTACTATGAGGTCCCTAAGATAAGAAGGGACCTGATTATTCAAAACCTTATAAGTAAGAAGAAGAATTTTAAATTCTATTCTAGAATTAACAGGAAGCCAATGAAGAGAGGCCAATATGGGTGAGATATGCTCTCTCCTTCTAGTCCCCGTCAGTACTCTAGCTGCAGCATTTTGAATTAACTGAAGGCTTTTCAGGGAACTTTTAGGACAACCTGATAATAATGAATTACAATAGTCCAGCCTAGAGGAAATAAATGCATGAATTAGTTTTTCAGCATCACTCTGAGACAAGACCTTTCTAATTTTAGAGATATTGCGTAAATGCAAAAAAGCAGTCTTACATATTTGTTTAATATGCGCTTTGAATGACATATCCTGATCAAAAATGACTCCAAGATTTCTCACAGTATTACTAGAGGTCAGGGTAATGCCATCCAGAGTAAGGATCTGGTTAGACACCATGTTTCTAAGATTTGTGGGGCCAAGTACAATAACTTCAGTTTTATCTGAGTTTAAAAGCAGGAAATTAGAGGTCATCCATGTCCTTATGTCTGTAAGACAATCCTGCAGTTTAGCTAATTGGTGTGTGTCCTCTGGCTTCATGGATAGATAAAGCTGGGTATCATCTGTGTAACAATGAAAATTTAAGCAATGCCGTCTAATAATACTGCCTAAGGGAAGCATGTATAAAGTGAATAAAATTGGTCCTAGCACAGAACCTTGTGGAACTCCATAATTAACCTTAGTCTGTGAAGAAGATTCCCCATTTACATGAACAAATTGTAATCTATTAGATAAATATGATTCAAACCACCGCAGCGCAGTGCCTTTAATACCTATGGCATGCTCTAATCTCTGTAATAAAATTTTATGGTCAACAGTATCAAAAGCAGCACTGAGGTCTAACAGAACAAGCACAGAGATGAGTCCACTGTCTGAGGCCATAAGAAGATCATTTGTAACCTTCACTAATGCTGTTTCTGTACTATGATGAATTCTAAAACCTGACTGAAACTCTTCAAATAGACCATTCCTCTGCAGATGATCAGTTAGCTGTTTTACAACTACCCTTTCAAGAATTTTTGAGAGAAAAGGAAGGTTGGAGATTGGCCTATAATTAGCTAAGATAGCTGGGTCAAGTGATGGCTTTTTAAGTAATGGTTTAATTACTGCCACCTTAAAAGCCTGTGGTACATAGCCAACTAATAAAGATAGATTGATAATATTTAAGATCGAAGCATTAAATAATGGTAGGGCTTCCTTGAGCAGCCTGGTACGAATGGGGTCCAATAGACATGTTGATGGTTTGGATGAAGTAACTAATTAAAATAACTCAGACAGAACAATCTGAGAGAAAGAGTCTAACCAAATACCGGCATCACTGAAAGCAGCCAAAGATAACGATACGTCTTTGGGATGGTTATGAGTAATTTTTTCTCTAATAGTTAAAATTTTATTGGCAAAGAAAGTCATGAAGTCATTACTAGTTAAAGTTAAAGGAATACTCGGCTCAATAGAGCTCTGACTCTTTGTCAGCCTGGCTACAGTGCTGAAAAGAAACCTGGGGTTGTTCTTATTTTCTTCAATTAGTGATGAGTAGTAAGATGTCCTAGCTTTACGGAGGGCTTTTTTGTAGAGCAACAGACTCTTTTTCCAGGCTAAGTGAAGATCTTCTAAATTAGTGAGACGCCATTTCCTCTCCAACTTACGGGTTATCTGCTTTAAGCTGCGAGTTTGTGAGTTATACCACGGAGTCAGGCACTTCTGATTTAAAGCTCTCTTTTTCAGAGGAGCTACAGCATCCAAAGTTGTCTTCAATGAGGATGTAAAACTATTGACGAGATACTCTATCTCACTTACAGAGTTTAGGTAGCTACTCTGCACTCTGTTGGTATATGGCATTAGGGAACATAAAGAAGGAAACATATCCTTAAACCTAGTTACAGCGCTTTCTGAAAGACTTCTAGTGTAATGAAACTTATTCCCCACTGCTGGGTAGTCCATCAGAGTAAATGTAAATGTTATTAAGAAATGATCAGACAGAAGGGAGTTTTCAGGGAATACTGTTAAGTCTTCAATTTCCATACCATAAGTCAGAACAAGATCTAAGATATGATTAAAGTGGTGGGTGGACTCATTTACATTTTGAGCAAAGCCAATTGAGTCTAATAATAGATTAAATGCAGTGTTGAGGCTGTCATTCTCAGCATCTGTGTGGATGTTAAAATCGCCCACTATAATTATCTTATCTGAGCTAAGCACTAAGTCAGACAAAAGTTCTGAAAATTCACAGAGAAACTCACAGTAACGACCAGGAGGACGATAGATAACAACAAATAAAACTGGTTTTTGGGACTTCCAATTTGGATGGACAAGACTAAGAGTCAAGCTTTCAAATGAATTAAAGCTCTGTCTGGGTTTTTGATTAATTAATAAGCTGGAATGGAAGATTGCTGCTAATCCTCCGCCTCGGCCCGTGCTACGAGCGTTCTGGCAGTTAGTGTGACTCGGGGGTGTTGACTCATTTAAACTAACATATTCATCCTGCTGTAACCAGGTTTCTGTAAGGCAGAATAAATCAATATGTTGATCAATTATTATATCATTTACTAACAGGGACTTAGAAGAGAGAGACCTAATGTTTAATAGACTACATTTAACTGTTTTAGTCTGTGGTGCAGTTGAAGGTGCTATATTATTTTTTCTTTTTGAATTTTTATGCTTAAATAGATTTTTGCTGGTTATTGGTGGTCTGGGAGCAGGCACCGTCTCTACGGGGATGGGGTAATGAGGGGATGGCAGGGGGAGAGAAGCTCCAGAGAGGTGTGTAAGACTACAACTCTGCTTCCTGGTCCCAACCCTGGATAGTCACGGTTTGGAGGATTTAAGAAAATTGGCCAGATTTCTAGAAATGAGAGCTGCTCCATCCAAAGTGGGATGGATGCCGTCTCTCCTAACAAGACCAGGTTTTCCCCAGAACCTTTGCCAATTATCTATGAAGCCCACGCACATTTTTTTGGACACCACTCAGACAGACAGCAATTCAAGGAGAACATGCGGCTAAACATGTCACTCCCGATCCGATTGGGGAGGGGCCCAGAGAAAACTACAGAGTCCGACATTGCTTTTGCAAAGTTACACACCGATTCAATGTTAATTTTAGTGACCTCCGATTGGCGTAACCGGGTGTCATTACTGCCGATGTGAATTACAATCTTACCAAATTTACGCTTACCCTTAACCAGCAGTTTCAAATTTCCTTCAATGTCGCCTGCTCTGGGAAGGCAATTGACTATGGTTGCTGGTGTCGCTAACTTCACATTTCTCAAAACAGAGTCGCCAATAACCAGAGTTTGATCCTCGGCGGGTGTGTCGCCGAGTGGGGAAAAACGGTTAGAAATGTGAACAGGTTGGCGGTGTACACGGGGCTTCTGTTTAGGGCTACGTTTCCTCCTCACAGTCACCCAGTCGGCCTGCTTTCCCGGCTGCTCGGGATCTGCCAGAGGGAAACTAACGGCGGCTAAGCTACCTTGGTCCGCACCGACTACAGGGGCCTCGCTAGCTGTAGAATTTTCCACGGTGCGGAGCCGAGTCTCCAATTCGCCCAGCCTGGCCTCCAAAGCTACGAATAAGCTACACTTATTACAAGTACCATTACTACTAAAGGAGGCCGAGGAATAACTAAACATTTCACACTCAGAGCAGAAAAGTGCGGGAGAGACAGGAGAAGCCGCCATGCTAAACCGGCTAAGAGCTAGTAGCTGTGCTAAGCTAGCGGATTCCTAAAAACACGCAAAGTGAATAACGTGTAAATAATTTAGAGGTGATTCAGCAGAGTGCTTTAGTTAAGGCACGTGAAGATTACACTGTGAAACAAATCGTTATCTAGTTAACTAGATCAATCTAACTGCGCAGATTAAACAGCTAACAGATACAGCAAAACACCGCTGTGCTCCGGAACAGGAAGTGATAGTAAGGATACAGATAGTGTGGGCAGGAATCAAACCCGGGACTACTTTACAAATTCCCACCAAATGTGCACCACAGATAGATATTAGGGGATTGAATGCTCCACTGAATTTTGGGGGAGATCCAGATCTGGATTCTGGATCATGCTTTCCCTTTATATAGGCTTTGAATGATTACTTTAAAAGTACTTCAAGGATTCTCACCAAATTTGCACCTCAGATAGATATTAAGGCATGGAAGACTGCACTGAATTTTGGAGGTGATCCAGATTCGGATTGGCGGATGTCAGAAATCTCTGATTGTTCTTGGTTTTGTGTCATTCTCTCTTGGTCTGGATGTGTAACACAAAAACAACTGATCTTAAAGATGAATATTTTACACAAGTTACAGCGTCCCCTTAGCTCAGTCCTCTTTCAAAACCATTCAGGCCTTGCAACATATTTACTGCCACCAAAATGAATATGTTTCATTGCTGTTTGTCTGATCCTGCATCCTGATAAAGGGCTGGATCATTCCTTTGGTCTTTGAACAGACTGAAGACAAAAACATGACCTCCTTGACAAGAGTCATAGGTCAAACATAAGCAGTCAGGATCAATGATCAGCAATCACAATCAAAATTTGGTTGATCCAAAGCATAAGTCAGCAATCACCATCAAATCTCAGCAATCAAAAGTGAATGCTTAGCAACAAAGATCAGCATCAGGATTACAAGTCAGCAGTCAAGATCAAACATCATTATTAAAGGTGAGCCAGTCACCAGCTAAGAATGATGGAGACGCTATAAAAGTAATAAGCATGTCAGTGAAAACACAAGATAAATGGAAGATGTCAAAAGAGACATAAAGAGAGGAAAGTTGAACCTTGTCAGTGACACAGTATGTGCTGCACAAGTGCCCTTTTATTTGAAGATGTGTAAAATAGTTATAAGGCATCCCTCAAAATGTAGAAGGAAAAATCTATATCTAAAGATTCACCTCTGTTTATTGGGCAGAAGAGTGTGTTTTACACTTTTCAAAATAAATCATCATTGATTATTGTTTGTTATAGTTACATGTCTTTCTGTTTTCCATCACTGTGTTTTCTCCTTCTATAGCTCGGTGAGGTTTCGTTGGTACCAAGGTTTCTTTTCAAGTGGTTCTTCTCCACCCACATGGGCACTGGACAATGTCTACATTGGACCACAGTGTCAAGACATGTGCAACGGTCATGGGGCGTGTGTGGGTGGCACCCACTGTACCTGTGATCCTGGTTACTCTGGACCCGACTGCTCTATTCCTGACACCCCAAACCCTGACTTCCTCAAGGAGGACTTTGAAGGTACAAAATCATATAAATTCTAACAAAAAGCAAAAATGGATGATTATGCAGGTGTAGTATTTGTACTTTTATTTGAGTATATTATTACTTCCATTATTATTACCTCCACCCTTGTTGACAGGTTTAACAAGGGCTGCTGTCATTGTGTGACCAAAGACAACTTCAGAAACATACAATCTGCCCAACCTGCTATCATAAATACGCTTTATTGTCTCTATTGTATCAGATTTTATGCAACATGTCAGCAAATAAAAGCTGCTTCTTCCATTGTCTTGGTTGTCAGGATGACATGATGACATTACATCCCATGATTCTGTGCACAGATCAATGTTGGAGTCTTCCCAAAGTTAAATAAATCCATGTTACACAGTGTGGCTTGCAGTGAACTTGTAAGACCACTGAAATGTCGGGCTTTGGAGTGCCACCTTTATCCAACCACATCAACAGACAATAAACAGGCAAACTTTAATTGCAATATTGTGCTATCAACAGTCAGGGTAGTGAGCCACACATTATCCACACTGATTACAAGAATCAAGACAAACCATTCGCAGATAACTCAATATATCTTCATTATTTTCAGTTCTCTCACAAGGTGTCCTGTGTCAAAAAAAACAACTCCTCCCCTGACTATCACAGTATTTTACATACAATATTTTTCATAAATGCTCAATAAATAATTGGTAAAATATTAGTCTGGGAATAGAACTATGATGGATGGATGGATGGATGGATGGATGGATGGATGGATGGATGGATGGATGGATGGAATTAAGTAAGGATGCATGAGTGTGCCTTCTTGGTTGTGGGTTTTTCTGTTTGTTTGTTTGTTTGTTTGTTTGTTTGTTTGTTTGTTTGTTTGTTTTTTTAATTGGCTAAATATGTCCAAATTGGAATTCTTATACTCTGCTTGTTTGTCCACCTGTCCACTGGACTCTAATAGGAAAATAACAAGAACACATTTCCAGCAAATGATATTATTCTCGTAAAATTCTGCTTGTTTGAGGTTATAGCACGACACTCCACAGTTTGACCTACTGTGCTCTATGTCTGAGTTTTATAATACTATAAAGACAATATAAATGTTCCCTCCATAGGAAAATATCTGTCCTGAAATTGTAAATTGCAACTCTGTTTGAGATCAAGGTCAACCTCTTATTTTTGACCAACATTTTTCTGGAACAAAGTTCCTTTTTATTCCAAAAAAAAAAAAATGGGGATGAGGAGTGAGGATGAAATCGCCCAAAATATTCTGAGGTGATATGTTCCCTGTACAGTATTTTTATCCCCCACTGGCCAAAGGCCCAAAAGGGGATTATGTCATGGCGATTTCCATCCGTCTGGCTGGGTGGCTGGCTGTCCATCTGTCCATCCGTCCGTCCTTCCGAATTTGATGTAACCTGGTACAAATCCTTGTTATAGGTTAATAATACCCATATTTTCATATCGTTCCAGTTGGCCTCATTATCAACACTCCATCAGTTTCATGCTTGGGTGTCTACATTCTGAAATCAATTCCTCTTACACTTTTAGGAGGAATTTCGTGAAACTTGGTACAATTCCTTGAAATTTTATCAGAATGTAGCAAGCACTTGTACCAAAGCAACATTTGCCAGCAGGGGTATTGTACTTTCAGAGCACTCTTGTTAAAAATGTAGTGCACTCATGATTGCATGGGTAATGTAATGTGCATGTCTGCATGTGTCTCTAGGAGGCGCTGTTGACACTGAGCATTTCAGATTACTGAGCGGTGGCAAACCATCCAGAAAATGTGGCATCATGTCCAGTGGGAACCACCTGTTCTTCAGTGAGGACGGGCTTCGCATGTTGGTCACCAATGATATGGACCTGTCCAATGCCAGGTATAGCTACAGCTACACAAGCAAACAAAAAAATTTTTTCTATCTTGCAGTTTTATAGTATATTTTACAATTTAAGCCATCAAAAGGTTATGATGACTTTGCATTTGGATGGACTCTCTAGGTTTGTGCAGTTCTTTCTACGTTTGGGCTGTGGCAAAGCAGCTCCTGACCCACGCTCTCAGCCTGTGTTGCTGCAGTTCTCTGTGGATGGAGGTCTCACCTGGGGCCTCCTCCAGGAGTTTCTCTTCAGCAACAGCAGCAATCAGGCTCGCCTGGTGGCCCTGGAGATCCCTCTTCGTGCCCGCACCTCCTCCACTCGCCTCCGCTGGTGGCAGCCCTCTGAGAACGGACACTTTTATAGCCCCTGGGTCATTGATCAGGTAGAATAAAGGAAGAATAACAGTCCATCCCTCCAAAAATCTATCAGTCTGAGATTTTGTGACATTGCTAATCTGCTAATTTTCCTAGTGAACTGACATTGTTGTTACATACCCAAACTTTCTTTTATTAGTTTGACGATCTGATGTCCCATGTAATGCCCCACGTAAATGTAATGAACATGCACATGATTCCACTGTCTCTGGCTCTTCCTATTAACTATCATCAATATTTACCTTTCTGTTTTTCCAGGTGGTGGTAGGTGGAAGTGCTAGTGGCTGGGGACCTCTGGAAGATGATTTCTCCTCAGTCGATGGACGTTCTTGGCTTCTTCACCCAGGAGGAACTAGGATGCCTGTTTGTGGCTCCGATGGGCCTGCTTTTGCATTCATCGAGAAGTCCAACACTCGTTATGCTGTTACCACTGACATCAGTTTAGGACAAGATGCCTTCATCCAGTTTGAATTTTCTGCATCATGCTCGGTCACCAATTCTTGCTACTGTAAGCAACATGAAATCTGCCAAAAAGTAAAACACATTGTTACAGACATTTAAGAATCAGCACATATTTTTTCAGATCTGTCTTGTGGATAATTTATAATTTTTCACGAAAACCACCATCCATCCATCCATTTTCTTCCGCTTTATTCGGAGTCGGGTCGCGGGGGCAGCAGCTCAAGCAAAGCCGCCCAGACCTCCCGATCTACACACACCTCCCCCAGCTCCTCCGGGGGAACCCCAACGCGTTCCCAAGCCAGCTGAGAGATGTAGTCCCTCCAGCGTGTCCTGGGTCTTCCCCGGGGCCTCCTCCCAATGGGACGTGCCCGGAACACCTCTCCAGCGAGGCGTCCAGGGGGCATCCGGAAAAGATGCCCGAACCACCTCAACTGACTCCTTTCGACATGGAGGAGCAGCGGCTCGACTCCGAGCTCCTCCCGAGTGACCGAGCTCCTCACCCTATCTCTAAGGGAGCGCCCAGCCACCCTGCAGAGGAAACTCATCTTGGCCACTTGTACTCGCGATCTCGTTCTTTCGGTCATGAGCCAAATCTCATTACCATAGGTGAGGATCGGAACGTAGATCGATCAGTAAATTGAGAGCTTTGCCCCCCTACTCAGCTCTCTCTTCACCACGACGGTCCGATACAGCAACCGCATCACTGCAGATGCTGCACTGATCCATCTATCGATCTCACGCTCCATCCGTCCCTCACTCGGGAACAAGATCCCGAGATACTTAAAATCCTCCACTTGAGTCAAGGACACTCCACCCACCTGAAGAGGGCAAAGCACCTTTTTCCGGTCGAGAACCATGGCCTCGGATTTGGAGGTGCTGATTTTCATCCTGGACGCTTCACACTCGGCTGCAAACTGCCCCAGTGCACGCTGAAGGTCATGATTTGACGAAGCCAACAGAACCACATCGTCTGCAATCAGCAGAGATGAGATTCTGTGGTTCCCAAACCAGACCCCCTCTACACCCTGGCTGCGCCTAGAAATTCTGTTCATAAAAATAATGAACAGAACTGGTGACAAAGGGCAGACCTGGTGGAGGCCAACGTGCATTGGAAACAGGTTTGACTTACTACCGGCAATGCGAACCAAGCTCCTGCTGCGGTCGTACAGGGACCGGATAGCCCTTAGCAAAGGACCCCAGACCCCGTACTCCCGGAGCACTCCCCACAGGGTGCCCCGAGGGACACGGTCGAACGCCTTCTCCAGATCCACAAAACACATGTGGATTGGTTGGGCGAACTCCCATGAACCCTCGAGCACCCGATGGAGCGTGTAGAGCTGGTCCAGTGTGCCGCGACCAGGACGAAAACCACACTGCTCCTCCTGAATCCGAGGTTCGACCATCGGTCGAATTCTCCTCTCCAGTACTCTGGAATAGACCTTACCGGGGAGGCTGAGGAGTGTGATCCCCCTATAGTTGGAACACACCTTCTGGTCCCCCTTCTTAAACAGAGGAACCACCACCCCGGTCTGCCAATCCAGAGGCACTGTCCCCGATTGCCATGCGATGTTGCAGAGGCGTGTCAGCCAAGACAGTCCCACAACATCCAGAGACTTAAGGTACTCAGGACGGATTTCATCCACCCCAGGAGCCTTGCCACCGAGGAGCTTTCTAACCACCTCGGTGACTTCGGCCTGGGTAATGTATGAGTCTGCCTCTGAGTCCCCAGTCTCTGCTTCCTCTTCAGAAGATGTGACGATGGGATTGAGGAAATCCTCGAAGTACTCCTTCCACCGCCCGACAACATCCCCAGTCATGGTCAACAGCTCCCCACCCGCACCATAAACAGTTCTGGTGGACAGCTGCTTCCGCCTCCTGAGGCATCGGACGGTTTGCCAGAATCTCTTCGAGGCCGACCGATAGTCCTCCTCCATAGCCTTCCCGAACTCCTCCCAGACCCGAGTTTTTGCCTCTGCGACCACACGGGCTGCGGCACGCTTGGCCTGCCGGTACCTGTCAGCTGCCTCTGGGGTCCCACCTACCAACAAAGACAAGTAGGACTCCTTCTTCAGCTTGACAGCATCCCTTACTTCCGGTGTCCACCACTGGGTTCGAGGATTGCCGCCGCGACAGGCACCAGAAACCTTGCGACCACAGCTACGAGCGGCCGCATCGACAATGGAGGTGGAGAACATGGTCCACTCGGACTCCATGTCTCCAACCTCCCCCGGGATCTGGGAGAAGCTCTCCCGGAGATGGGAGTTGAAGACCTCGCTGACAGAGGGTTCCGCCAGTCGTTCCCAGCAGACTCTCACGATACGTTTGGGCCTGCCAGGTCTGACCGGCTTCCTCCCCTCCCAGCGGATCCAACTCACCACCAGGTGGTGATCGGTCGACAGCTCTGCCCCTCTCTTCACTCGAGTGTCCGAGACACGTGGTCAAAGGTCAGATGATACGACTACAAAGTCGATCATCACCTCCGGCTCAGGGTGTCCATGTGCACTTATGGACACCCTTGTGCTCGAACATGGTGTTCATGATGGACAAACTGTGACTAGCACAGAAGTCCAACAACTGAACACCACTTGGGTTCAGATCGGGGAGGCCGTGCTTCCCGATCACCCCCCTCCAGGTCTCACTGTCGCCGCCCATGTGGGTGTTGAAATCCCCCAGGAGAACAATGGAGTCCCCAGTCAGAGTGCTATCTAGTACCCCTCCCAGGGACTCCAGGAAGGTCGGGTACTCTGCACTCCTGGTCGGCCCGTAGGCCAAGACAATGGTGAGAGACCTGTCCCCAACCCAAAGTCGTAGGGACGTGACCCTCTCGTTCACCGGAGTGAACTCCAACACATGGCGACTGAGCTGGGGAGCAATAAGCAATGCGACCCCAGCTCTCCGCCTCTCCCCGTGGGCAACGCCAGAAAAATGAAGCATCCAGCCCCTCTCCAGGAGTTGGGTACCAGAGCCCAAGCTGTGCGTGGAGGTGAGCCCGACTATCTCTAGTCAGTATCTCTCAACCTCCCGCACAAGCTCAGGCTCCTTCCCCCCTAGCGAGGTGACATTCCACATCCCAACAGCCAGGGGCTGTGAGCATGGACTGAGCTGCCGGGCCACCCGCCCTCGACCGCCACCCAATCCTCTCTGCACCCGACCCCCATGGCCCCCTCTGCAGGTGGTGAACCCACAGGAGACGAAAACCACCAATGATAAGATCCTGTTGATGATGTTGGCAGTTGAAAGGTGCATACTGTTAATAATCTGTTTGCCTCCTCTTTGTATAGCTGTAGAGCTGGAGTATTCTCTAGATCTGGGTCTGACATGGCAGCCTGTGGTCAGGGATTGCCTGCCTACCAGCCCCTGACTGCTCTTCATACACTCTGCAGAGGCTTCTGGTTTCTGACACTTTTAACAAGTGGGGCCGCATCACTCTACCCATCCCATCATATGCCAGGTTACTGCTCCTTGTACTTGACTCAGACACATGGGCTTGGATACCTCAAAACAAATCTTGATTTTGAAATATATCACCTTTGAATATGCGTACAGGACAAAATTTGACATCAAGGACAATAAAAAGAATAATATATAATGGTTTAGAAAAAGCCTGAAGTCTTGATGCAGGCGTCTCTGTATTAACACAGTTAGAACTTTAGTAGCGTGTTGCCCATATAAATTAGAAACACCTGTAAGCAGGTGCTTTTAATTTGACAAAAAAAAGAGGGTGGCAGAAGACATTAAAACCACTACACATTTCACTCATGGTACCAACATGAGACTTAACTCACTCATGGTAACAGCAACACAACACTTGACTAAACTGACTAAACCCATTGAACTACAAAAACACAACAAATCAATAAAACTAACAACACTGTTGAACTAACATGAACCACAACAACAACATTTAAAACCTCAAAACCCCAAACTCGCATAGTGCATTGCAGCATAATGTCCATTGTTTACTGGTTAGCTAAAATTGCCAATTTCTCTAAAAATATTTGTCCTATGAACTTTCTGTTTTTGCAGCGTTCATCGTTGACCCAAAATATAGAAGTATACCAAATGGCAAATGTCAGCTCTCCACGTTTTTTGTGTGATCAAAGCCATACACATGCACACACATAGGCCACCTGGCTACTATAAGATAGATAGGTAGGTAGGTAGGTAGGTAGGTAGGTAGGTAGGTAGGTAGGTAGGTAGGTAGGTAGGTAGGTAGGTAGGTAGGTAGATAGATAGATAGATAGATAGATAGATAGATAGATAGATAGATAGATAGATAGATAGATAGATAGATAGATAGATAGATAGATAGATAGATAGATAGATAGATAGATAGATAGATAGATAGATAGATAGATGGCATGATTTTGTTTGTAATGACATATTACATAACAACTGAGTTTTTAATATGTGTTTGTAGGTCTCCAGCTACAAGGTTCCGTTGGTACCAACAGGCTCCATTTGACAAGCAGCAGACCTGGGCTTTAGATAACCTCTATATTGGAGATGGCTGTCCAGATATGTGCTCTGGGCATGGACGTTGTCAACAGAGCTCCTGTGTGTAAGTTATGGCATTATCATTTTCATATAGCAACATTTTTGCCATACAGTGAGTGTCTGGAGTTACCATTGCAATGTTTCTGTTTCTGACTTTCAAGTTTTGAGTTTGGTCTGTGAGGTATGACTGCTGTTCCAGACTACAACCTGAACCATGTACAGCTGATTTTTGGTCTGAGTCAATCCAGTTTAAGCTGTGCCATGGTGTGGTTTGTTTACAGTGTGAAATAATTGTGTGTATGATTCAGAGTTATGGACCAATTGCAGGAAGTTCGAGCAAATTAGGATGTCGTCATGTTACTGGTGTCTCTCAAAATAGAATTGTTGTGGCTCAGTGAATTATTTTCATCATTCTATAATCCAGCACACAAGTGCCTCAGTGTTGAGGACCCCAATGGCTGGAGAAGGCCAAAGGGATTAATTATTACTTTTGAAAGGCGGGGGCAAACTGGTGGTCAATGTGGGTGATTCCCATCCAGGAACCAAGGCAGTTCCACAGTGTGGTGGATGTGGCAAAATGCAGCAACAGCACATCTGACTCTTGCACTCCTTTCCTGCCTGCAATGACAGAAATTTACTTGGCAAATTGAATCTCTTCTTAAATACTGCACAAGAAGTTTATGTTGCTAGCAGTAATACTGTAATAATGCTATTACAGTGACAAAAAAAATGAGGTGAAATGAACCTGCATGCATTTTCCTGTATTGATTCAAATGGAATTGACAACACACTGACAGCAGAAACACATTCATATACAAATCAATCAACTGCAAGTACAGGCAACTACAGTTCATATGGGAGAGGACAGCAGGAGGTGTGCATGTGTGTGTAAACTATTTGCACAATTGTAATGAAGCAACAACAACAAAACCCCCTGGAGGTGGAAATTGTTTGTAACAAGGTTTATTCTTCCTGACTTCAAACTGTTCACTTTGATGGACTTGAGGGACAGCTTGTCTTCAAATTGGATCATTTGGAACTAACTCCAATGTGCCATCCAGGTGTGACCCAGAATGGGGTGGAGAGTACTGCGATGAGCCCGTGGTTCCATTGCCCTCCCAGCTGAAGGACAGCTTCAGCCGAGCTCCATCGCTCAGCCACTGGCACATACTGACGGGTGGGAAACTCAGTACAGTGTGCGGGGCTGTGGCCTCTGGAGCAGCTCTGCACTTCAGTGGGGTAAGTAAGCAGGATCCCTCATCATCATTCTTTTTTCTATTGTGGGTCTAACACACACTTGTGGTAGGTAGGAATTTAATAAACAAGATCAGAGTGTCTGAAATACATAGGACCAAATATTAATGTCCTGAATAAAAAGCCCACAGAGCAAGTAGCCATCTTCCCTTTGAAAATGTGCAGGTGGGTTTCCGTAAGTGCTTTAAGAAGTGATGTAATTAGAAATTAAGGGTGCATTTTCCTGTGATCACAGGCAATTCAGGAATGAATTTTGGACATTTGGAACCGATAAATGCTATATTTTTATTAACAAGTTGAGATGGTCCCACCAAAGACAGTCTAAAATGCCGACACTGCCTCCAGGTGGACAACAGGAGGAGTGACACTCCTCTTGTGGGTCAGGACTGTGTTCAGTCTGTCTTGTGTTGGACAGTAATTGGTTTTTGAGTTGGTACAAATACAACCCCAATTCCAATGAAGTTGGGACATTGTGTAAAATGTAAATAAAAACAGAATACGATTTGCAAATCCTCTTCAACCTGTATTCAACTGAATACAGCACAAAGACAAGATATTTAATGTTCAAACTGATAAACTTTATTGTTTTTGTGCAAATATCTGCTCATTTTGAAATGGATGCCTGCAACACATTCAAAAAAGCTGGGACAGTGGTATGTTTACCACTGTGGTACATCACCTTTCCTTCTAACAACACTCAATAAGCGTTTGGGAACTGAGGACACTAATTGTTGAAGCTTTGTAAGGTGGAATTCTTTTCCATTCTTGCTTGATGTACAACTTCAGTTGTTCAACAGTCTGGGGTCTCCGTTGTCATATTTGTGCTTCATAATGCGCCACACATTTTCAACAGGCGACAGGTCTGGACTCCAGGCAAGCCAGTCTAGTACCCGCACTCTTTTACTACGAAGCCACACTGTTGTAACATGTGCAGATTGTGACTTGGCATTGTCTTGCTGAAATAAGCAGGAACGTCCCTGAAAAAGATGCTGCTTGGATGACACCATGTGTTGCTCCAAAACCTGGATGTACCTTTCAGCATTGATGGTGCCATCACAGATGTGTAAGTTTCCCAAGCCATGGGCACTAACATACCCCCATACCATCACAGATGCTGGTTTTTGAACTTTGTGCTGGTACCAATCTGGATGGTCTTTTTCCTGTTTTGTCCGGAGGACACGTCATCCATGATTTCCAAAAACAATTTGAAATGTGGACTCATCAGACCAAAGCACACTTTTCCACTGTGCATCTGTCCATTTCAAATGAGCTCAGGCCCAGAGAAGGTGGCAGCATTTCTGGATGTTGTTGATGTATGGCTTTCGCTTTGCATGGTAGACTTTTAACTTGCACTTGTAGATGTATCAACGAACTGCTTTACTTGACAATGGTTTTCTGAAGTGTTCCTGAGCCCACGCAGTAAGAACCTTGACAGAATAATGTCGGTTGTTAATGCAGTGCCGCCTGAGGGATCGAAGGTCACGGGCATTCAGTGTTGATTTTCGGCCTTGCCACTTACGTGTAGAAAGTTCTCTAGATTCTCTGAATCTTTTGATTATATTATGGACTGTAGATGATGGAATCCCTAAATTCCTTGCAACTGAACATTGAGAAACATTGTTCTTAAACTGTTGGACTATTTTTTCACGCAGTTGTTCACAAAGTGGTGATCCTCACCCCATCTTTGCTTGTGAACGGTTGAGACCTTTGGGGATGCTCCTTTTATACCCAGTCATGACACTCACCTGTTTCCAATTACGTGTTCTTTGAGTATTCATCAACTTTCCCAGTCTTTTGTTGCCCCGTCCCAACTTTTTTGAAATGTGCGGCAGGTTTCCATTTCAAAATGAGCAAATATTTGCACAAAAACAAAAAAAGTCTATCAGTTTGAACATTAAATATCTTGTCTTTGTGGTGTATTCAATTGAATATAGGTTGAGAGGATTTGCAAAACAATGTATTCTGTTTTCACACAATGTCCCAACTTCATTGGAGTTGGGGTTGTAATTTGTGTGGCATCTTATTGTTTTGTAAATTGTACAAAACACCTGAAGCATTTCCTGCGTTTTATTGTAAAAAGTTGTATATAACTTTGATATATACAACAAAGATGTGACTTTCTCCTCTGAAAAATATGGTAATTTGTTCAAATTTACCTTTAATCTATAGTCAGGTCCATAGGTAGTAGGATAGTGGCAAAGGTTTTAGAATTTTGTCTGTCCACCACCACAATTTACTTGAAATGAAACAATTAGGATGTGCACAGGGTCTGGTGCATGGGTCGTTTACGATAAAGGTGCATGTATACGTATTGTTACGAAATTTGAAAAAGAAATGTGTTAAATTTCATTACTGAACCACCAAGCCATTGCACATCTTGCCTAAAAATATTTAGGAACCCCTGTTGTGTACATTACTCGTGTGTGTGTGTGTGTGTGTGTATTTTCACAGAGTTGCAGCCGGCAGTTGGTGACAGTTGACCTGAACCTGACCAATGCTGAGTTCATCCAGTTCTACTTCATGTATGGCTGCATGATCCCGCCAAGCACCCGTAACCAGGGCGTGCTTCTGGAGTACAGTTTGAATGGAGGAATCAACTGGCATCTCCTGACTGAGATCTTTTACGATTTGTACACAAAGCCTGGGTAGGTTCATTAGCTCATACAGTTAAAGCATATAATGAAGTTTTGATGCAGTTATTCAATGAATGCAGTTATTTTAGGCACTGCTGTGCGTAGGTTACAACAGATATATTAAATGATTTAAACCAAATCTGCCAAGTGAAGCTGCTTTATTATATTACATTTTCATTTATTCTTCTTTATTTTCTCTGACCTGTCTGGATATTGTGTTTGTGTTCAGGTTTGTAAATGTGCTGCTGCCCCCTGCTGCCCGCCAGGAAGGTGTGCGTGTGCGCTGGTGGCAGCCACAGCATGAGGGGGCAGACCACAGCGACTGGGCACTGGATAATATCTTGATAGCAGGATCAGATCCGCGGGCACAGATCTCTGACACATTTGGAGGGGTGGCATTACCAAACCATGAAAGAACACCTGCTGATGGGACATCAGGAAGGATTGGTCAAGTGAGCGAGCAGGAAGAAACCCCCATAGGTACAAGATGAAATCAGTTGAACAATATACATACATACATTGTTATTGGGCTGCAACACAGTCTCTCAACCATATAACCATCTGTCTTTTTTATTCGCCTTGGTGACTTGCACAGTGAGCAGTCATTGGTTGTTCTCAGAGGACTGCTCAGTACAACGCTTCTGCAGCTCTCCTGATGGGGTGATGGTGTGTGGCAATGCTGATGGGAGGGAGGTGTACGCAGTGACACACGATATCATTCCAGACAAGGGCTGGGTTATGCAATTCAAGGTAACTAATGAAATTAAAAATCTGATATAATTAGCTTAAACCATTTTAATTTTGTTAATTCAAGCATTAAAAGTTCATTTTAGTACAATTTACTTGATGATTTGTGTTAGATTATCTCACATGACCGAATTATGTACACTGTAAAACTCAATGAGTTAGTTGAACACAAGCCATTTGAGGAAACTGATGCCTTAAACCATTTGAGTTTGCCAACTTAAATAAAATACACTCTTCAACTGCTTTTCCGGGTTCGGGTCGCGGGGGCAACAGCTCCAGTAGAGGACCCCAGACGTCCCTTTCCCATGCCACATTAACCACCTCTGACTGGGGATCCCGAGGCGTTCCCAGGCCAGTGTGGAGATATAATCTCTCCACCTAGTCCTGGGTCTTCCCCAGGGTCTCCTCCCTGATGGACGTGCCTTGAACACCTCCCTTGGGAGATGCCCAGGAGGCATCCTTACCAGATGCCCAAACTACCTCAGCTGGCTCCTTTCAACGCGAAGGAGCAGCGACTCTACTCCGAGCTCCCCACGGATGACCGAACTTCTCACCCTATCTCTAAGGGAAACACCAGCCACCCCCCTGAGGAAGCCCATTTCGGCCACTTGTACCCGCAGTCGAGTTCTTTTGGTCATGACGCAACACTCATGACCATAGGTGAGTGTAGGAACGAAGATTGACCAGTAGATCGAGAGCTTCGCCTTTTGGCTCAGCTCCCTTTTCGTCACAACAGTACGGTAGAGCGAATGCAATACCGCCCCTGCTGCGCCGATTCTCAGGCCAATCTCATGCTCCATCGTCTCCTCACTCGTGAACAAGACCCCGAGGTACTTGAACTCCTTCACTTGGGGCAAGGCCGTATTCCCTACCCGGAGTAGGCAATCCATCGGTTTCCTGCTGAGAACATTGGCCTCAGATTTAGAGGTGCTGATCCTCATCCCAGCTGCTTCAAACTTGGCTGCAAACGATCCAGTGAGTGTTGGAGGTCACTGGCCGATGAAGCCAACAGGACCACATCATCTGCAAAAAAGCAGTGATGAGACTCTGAGCCCACCAAACTGGAAACCCTCCTCCCCCCGACTACGCCTCAATATCCTGTCCATGAATATCACAAACAGGACTGGTGACAAGGCACAGCCCTGGTGGAGGCCAACCTTCCCTGAAATGAGTCCGACTTACTGCTGAGCACCCGAACACAGCTCTCACTTTGCGAGTACAGAGATTGGATGGCCCTGAGAAGGGACCCCCTCACTCCATACTCCCGCAGCACCTCCCACAGTATCTCCCGGGGCACCCGATCATACGCCTTCTCCAAGTCCACAAAACACATGTAGACAGGGTGGGCACACTCCCAGACACCCTCTAGGATCCTTGTGAGAGTAAAGAGCTGGTCGGTTGTTCCGCGACCAGGACGGAACCCACATTGTTCCTCTTCAATCCGACGTTCAGCTATCGGCTGAACTCTCCTTTCCAGCACCCTGGAGTAGACTTTACCACTTTAAATAAAATAATTTTCACAAATTTAATTGTTAAAGTTTTAGTAACTTAACAATTTATAGTTAATTAAACTTATGTAAATCTAGTTTATGTTTTTCAATAAAAATTGGCAAATAAATTTCTGCCTAAAAAAGTTGCATTACATTTTGGATTAGATTTTTTTGATGCATTCTTTGGTTTACTTGTTGACTCTGCATTGTGTTGTTATGACTCTGCCCATTCATTCCCCTCGGGACACGAACTCATGATCTCCGGTATGGAAGTGGGACTCTCTAACCAGAAGGCTAAAACCCAGGACTCTGGCCTTGTGACCAGAGAATTCTTTTGAGCTGTTGGGAGTGAGATTTACTAACTACATATGCGCAGCGACACCTGCTGGCCTCCATTACATAAACGCAATTAAAATGAGTGAATGGAATGCACTGGAAATACATCACCAACAGTTAAACTTGAATTGCACTTAAAGGAACTGAGTTGTTATGACAACAATTTATTTTTGAGTTAGTTTAATTAATGGAAATGAGTGACTATAACTTTTTTCAAAGTTTGAGTTACATTAACTTAATTATTGTATTAAAATGGAGTGTTTGGTTTAACAGT
Organism: Thalassophryne amazonica; assembly: GCF_902500255.1. Taxonomy (NCBI): domain Eukaryota; kingdom Metazoa; phylum Chordata; class Actinopteri; order Batrachoidiformes; family Batrachoididae; genus Thalassophryne; species Thalassophryne amazonica. The sequence goes on from NC_047110.1 coordinate 53,905,629, forward strand.
GTAATTATTCAAAGTATGTTGCATTCATTCACAGAATTCTTCAAGGAATATAAAATTGTAAATATTAAATTTATACAATTAAATTTACATCAGTATCATCTAACGTGCAATCCAGTCTCTATGTGACCAAAGTAAGGAGCTGTGCCTGCATTCACAGCCTTAGATCAGAACTGCTCCTGGTGGGTGTAGGATTTGCCAGGGCTGCCCCTTGTAACCGGTCCTGTTCGTGATGTTTATGAACCGGATTTCAAGGAGCAGTCAGGGACCAGAGGGTGTCCAGTTTGGTGACCTCAGAGTTGCATCTATAGTTTTTGTGGATGATGTGGTTCTGCTGGCTTCCAGTGTGCACTGAGCAGGTTTGAGGCCAAGTGTGAAGCGACTGGGATGAGAATCAGCACCTCCAAATCTGAGACCATGGTCCTCTGTCGGAAAAGGGTGAATTGTCCCCTCAGGGTCAGGGGAGAGTTATTAAGAGTTTAAGTATCTCAGGGTCTTGTTCACGAGTGAGGATAAGTTGGAGCATGAGATCAATAGATGGATTGGGGTGGCATCTGTTGGTTTGCAGATACTGTACTGGACCATTGTGGTAAAGAAGGAGCTGAGTCAGAAGGTGAGACTCTCAATTTACCATTTGATGTATGCTCCTATCTTCACCTATGGTCATGAACTTTCGGTAACGACCGAAAGAATACAGCAGAAATGACATTCCTCTGTTGGGTATCTGGCCTTACATTCCTACACAGGGTAAGAAGCTCAACTAAGCAGCAGGGACTTGGAGTAGAGCCACTGCTTTTTCACACCAAAAGCAGCCAGTTGAGGTGATTTGGGGATGTGGTGAAGATGCTCCCTGGTCATCTCCCTGTTGAGGTCTTAAAGGCACATCCAACTGAGAGGAGCCCCGGGGAAAACCCAGGACAAACTGGAGGGATTATATTTCCCAGCTGCGTTGGGAACACCTTGGACTTATCCAAGGATAGGGAAGTGCAGGGATGAGCTGCTTAGTCTGCTGCCACTGTGACCCAGACATGGACTGAATGAATAAACTCAAATGATTGAAGGCAAACATTTACCTCAAGCCTTTTGAACTGATACATTAGATTTTACCACATAAAAAAGCACCTTTATTTGTCATGTAGCTACGGTGTGTAGCACATTCATAGCTATTTTACTCTTTGTAAAAAGATATTCGATCTGTCTTCCCTATGAAAGTTATTTTATTTGCTTTGTTTATAGATTGCAGTCGGCTGCAGTGTGCCGGAGCGCCATGCAGACCGGCAGGTCCACATTCAGTATTCAGTGGACTTTGGAGTGACTTGGAAATATCTGGTGCCTCAGTGCCTCCCCGCAGACCCCCGATGTGGTGGTCAGGTGTCCCAGCCTTCAGTCTTCTTCCCCGCCATAGGCTGGAAGAGGGCAGTCTACCCTCTGCCTGACAGCCTTGCTGACACGTGAGTCGTTCCAAAACTGCACATGCTCAGTTTAACAAACACTTTTAACAGTTCTGTGTATTACTGGACAGTGTGTTGTTACGATTGAAACATTTTGTCACTTGACTTTTCCTTGCCATGTTTTTTTTTTTTTTTGCCCCTTAGTGCGGTGCGGTTCCGGTTTTATCAGCAGCACTCTGACATTCAGTGGGGTGTGGAGAACTTTTACATCGGACCAGCATGTAAAAGCCACTGTGGGGGACACGGGGACTGTCTGGATCAGCGCTGTCTCTGTGACCCGGGGTTCACTGGACCAAACTGCTATGCCAGCTCTGCCCTCAAAGTACACTGACCCATGCAGTATTTTAATATGAATTTGAGGTTGTGGACAATAATAGCATCAGAATATAAGAGTGGAAACAATTTTAGATATTCCTTGATTCAGAAATGAGCATTTTTTTTTTTATCTCTAGGCCTCTCTAAAGGAGCGTTTTGACTGGGAAGGAGCAGCTGGCCCTCAGTGGCAGGTGCTGGAGGGGGGTCGGCCCTGCACAGACTGTGGTGTATTGGTAGAGGGGATGGCTCTGTACTTTGGAGGGGCTGATGCCAGACAGGCCGTCACAGCTGACCTGGATCTTCGAGGAGCCAAGTCAGTAGTCCGCCTACATTAACGACAGTGAAATTTTTTTTTGTCTTGTAATCCTGTGTGTTACAACGTCCATGTTTCTGTGATTAGATTTGTGGAGTACTGGGCCAGGATAGGAAGTGAAGACAACATGACCATGTGTCACCGCCCAACATGTCGCAAAGAGGGAGTCCTGCTGGACTACTCTACTGATGGAGGTGCATTCATTAAACGGAATACACTTGGCATTGCCCATTTATTCAAAGGGTTTACATGTGCAGTATGAGACAAAAGTAAGTCCTATATTGGCCTTGACGCCCATTGGTGCCAGTTCCCAGATAGAGTACCATGAAGCAGATAAGAGTTTACGATTCCCACTGGATAAGAAACCAGCTCTTCACAGGTTTACTTCTCCAGCCAAGGCTGGTTCACATTTACAGCTGGGTAGACTGGTACAATGCATGAGAAGTGTCTCATCCAAGGACACAGAGAGGTACACACCAGGAATCAATCCCGGGTCTACATATCTCCTACCCCACTGAACTACCTGCTGTGTTCCAGAGGATATTTTATGTAACATTATGATAGCATTAGCCAAGAATATCACAGTTTCACTGCATTATATTTCTACACACCTCTGTAGATGCAGGAGGTTTTTTTTTTCAGTGTTGCGTATTCATTCTTCGCCCTTCTTTTTCTCTCTTTCTGTCCACATAGCCATCGTTTTTATTAACTTGTTTCTCCGGTGATGACATTGCACCAAATTAATCACTGACATTTGACAGCCTTGATTCAAAGTAGTATGCCACACACTTGGGATTTTTACCAACTGTGATTTTGAAAACAATTTCAATTCAATTTATTTTTATTTATATAGCGCCAAATCACAACAAAGTTGCCTCAAGGCGCTTCACACAAGTAAGGTCTAACTTTACCAACCCCCAGAGCAAGCACACAAGCGACAGTGGTGAAGAAAAACTCCCTGTGATGATTTGAGGAAGAAACCTCAAGCAGCCCAGACTCAAAGGGGCGACCCTCTGCTTGGGCCGTGCTACCAACATATTCGACAATACAAATACACAGGAAATTTTGGGAGTGCATGCTGGTGTACAGGACGGGAGGCCTGCAGAAAAAGACACCCACGTCAAGATGGAGCCGCACCTCAAACAGAGAGAAGAAAACAGAATCAGGCGTCAGAAAGACGACAGATACGGTTTGTTAGCATTAAGCAACAAGACAAAACAAAAGACAAAACCAAACAACATGCAGCATATAAAAAAAGAAAAAGAAATGTGCATTGTCATTCTGAAACTGAAAGAAAGAGGCCTGAAAATAAATGAGACAAAGACAGGAGAATATTGTGGAACAAAAAACATCTGTTGAATGGAAGAAATGCGAAATCCTGGCAGCCTACTAGATAAATCACATATTCAACAACAACTAGAGCACCGCGCTCATAGAGCAAAACCCTCCGCCAACACTAGTTTCCAATTTCACAAATTTTTACCTTGGAAAAACATTTTTGAGGTGAAAGTCTGTTAGAAGTGACTTTTCATAAGCTAAATTAGATGTGATCAAGTGTCAGGAGTATGTACTTAGATAATTCACTTGAATCTAAGTTTTTTTTTTTTTTTGTGGTGTTATCAGGTTTTTTCAACTTTTTAGATTTCTGAGTGCTTTTTTGAGGTTATTTTCACAGAACATTGGTTATCTCTGCTATGCACAATTTGTCATTGCTTTTTGGCGCTTGGTTTCTGACTGTAACTGGAAGATAATAGGCCTAAAATTGGAACCTCCATCCAATTTTGGTGGTGTAGGTAAATCCATAACAGAAAAATAACAGAGACTGAAGCATTTTTGATTGAGATATAATGCAAAATGTACACCAAATGGGCTTTTCATTAGTAAATTCAAATGTCCACAAAATCTGCAATCCAGATCAGATCCGGACCAAACTTTGTCAGGTGATATTGAGGGCTGGTCTGCACCTCACTTTCAAATATGAGAGTGATTGGGGTACATTTGATTAAGATATCATGTAAAATATACATAAAATAGCGTTTTCAGTGTTAAATTGAAATGGCCACAAAATCTGTAATCTGGATCTGATCCAGATCAAACTTTGTCAGTCAATAAAGGATACCATCCTACACAATGCTTTCAAATATGAAGGAAATTTTATTTATTTATTTTTTTGACAGAGTTATGATTTTTTGAAAATTTGCTCAATGTTAAAGGACAGGGATTTTTCCAATTTTCCAAGATTTTTCCTGACTTTGACCTATGACCTTAAAAATTGAATCAGTTCCTGCCTATCATGATATGACTCCTCTGTTAAAAATAAATAAATAAATAAAAATCATAACGATACGAGTGGGTTACAGGCTGTTCACAAACAGTCAGACAAACAAAACACGTGTGAAAACATAACCTCTACCCAACTTCATTGGTGGAGGTAAATAAAGTTGAACAACAAAATGTTTAGCGTTTGGTGGAATATTTTTGAAATGTTGGACTTCATGGTTTTCCTCTGAGCACCCTCCCTCTGATCACAGCAGCTTCTAGGCTTGAATCCAACATCTGTAGAGGAAAAAGAACAGGAAAGGTGGGGAGAAGCCCTTCTAATGGCTGTGTATGAGGAAACTCTTCAGACACAGTGGAGAAGTGTTCTCAAATGTGATGTTCTAGTCTATTTTGCTATTGCATCATTAACTTTCCCCGTCCCTGCCCTGTCGCCTTCGTGTGGAAAGTGTCTTCCTTTATAACCTGGAACTGTGGACTCGAACAAAACCACAGAGAATAATACTGACTCATATCAACAACTACTAAGAAGAGTAATCAATATTAGATGGCCCAACAAAAGATCCCGTGAAACCCTGCATGCAAAAACAAAGCAAGAAAAGTAGAGCAAAAAACAAAAACAAGACCAGAAGAGTAAGATGGGATAGTCAGGTAGGAAGCCTGCCAGATGAAACACCAGCCAAACCTGTGTTTGAGGAAGAAAGAAGAAAAGTCAAAAAAGAGGAGGCCAAATAGCAGCCTGCTTCACTATGCTTGAAAAAGACTGTAGTGCACTGAAGGTAACACTAGATGGAGCCAGTATGTTGAGGACAAAGACAAGAATGAGTGAAGAAAGGTTGTATGGTCAACTAGAGTGCACTGCAGCAGATAACAGAATATTTCCAGAGGAATCTTTCAAATTGTGAAACAAGCACCAAATTAGGCACAAATACTCTTTAGACATTACTCCTTTGAAAAAAAACCCTACAATTTTCAATAGTTAATAGGGGTTTAAAAAGGAATAGTTTGCATCAACTTTATCTTTTGACCCCTGTATAAACTGAAAGTGAACTTTGTCGCCATTCTTGCTGTTTTTACCCCATAACTCCATAACATTCAGTCATAGATAGTCCAAACTGTACCTTTTTGGAATCTTTGTGATCAGACAAATAATGTGGTATAGTTTTCAATATGATTGGAACATTTTCAAATTTTGACTCCTGTGTAATTCTTCAGTTGACCCCTACCTGGTTGTCTATTGAAAATTCAAGTGGTCGTTGGTTTTTCAAAAGAGTAATGTCTAAGAAATATGTGTGCCAATTTTGGTGCTTGTTTCCAGAATGAACGATTGCTACAGTTATCTGCTCCACTATGCCACATGCATGTACATTTTGTTCTTAACAGAAGAAAGAGCAGGTAGGTCAAGCATAAGTTGAGCTACCAATATGTAGATCCGGGTTTGATTCCTGGTCACACCATGTGTCTGTGTCCTTGGACAAGAAACGTCATGTGCTTTGTCTCAGTCTACCCGGTTGAAAATGGTTGCCTGCCTCGGTTGGGGAAGTAACCCATTCCATCCAGGAGAGTTGCACACACTCATCTGCTTTGCACTACGATATTCCAAAATGAGCGGTGGCACAAACAGGCCTCAGGGTCTATATAAACTCTACTACTTACTCTAAACTGAGGTCATCTATTTTTTGTTTATTTGTTTTTGGCAACCGGACTGCTTCCATACCAATTTAGACATGACATGTGGCACTGAAACATGTGCAAGGACTTTATTCATTTTTTGAGCTCATAGTAATTTTTTTCAGCTGTTTTGACAGATGTTTTACACCAGATGTGCTTTTTGACAAAACTGCAGATGTACATATAGAATGGGACATGGGTTGGGTAGAGTTGCAAGGATTAATCAGTGATTAAATGACAATTTTGAAAATCGATTACAATTGTTATAGAGTTTTTATATTTATATACTGTATATAGATCTATCTATATAGATCTATATATCAAAATTCTTTTATTTAAACTTCTAAACTTCTTAAATGTGAATATTTTCTGGTTAATTTTACTATCAGCTTTACTCCTATCTGGCAGTAAACTCAACTCAAACTTTATTTGTAGAGCAAATTTAAAACAATCAGGGTTGACCAAAGTGCTTTCAATTTCAATTTCATTTAATTTATATAGCGCCAAATCACAACAGAGTTGCCTCAAGGCACTTCACACAAGTAAGGTCTAACCTTACAAACCCCCACAGTAACAGTGGTAAGGAAAAACTCCCTCTGAGGAAGAAACCTCAAACAGACCAGATTCAAAGGGGTGACCCTGTGCTTGGGCCATGCTACCGACATAAATTACAGAACAATTCACAAAATGAATATACAGGAAATACTGTTGGTGCACAGGACAGGAGGGTCGCCAGCACAAATACAACTCCCATCTCTGGATGGTGCTGCACCTTAAACAGAGAGAAAAACAGAATCAGGCATCAGAAAGACAAGAAATACTGTATAATTTGCCAGCATTAATCAACAAGAAAAACAGAAGAAATACTAAGGTGATCGCTGGCCACTAGCCCTAAGCTTCACTAAAAGACCCAGAATTTAGGTAAAGTTGAGGCCGCGGCTCGCGCCGCTTCCAAATAAAATGAATTAAAAGAGTAAAAAGCACAAATCAAAACTATACTCGTATGCTAGCCATATGAAAGGGAAAATAAGTGAGTCTTAATTCTGGACTTGAAAGTCTCCACAGAATCTGACGCAGGGAGATCATTCCACAGAACAGGGGCATGATAAGAGAAAGCTCTGCACATTAAACATTAAGCTGTACACATTAAAACAAAATAATCAATAAAATGCAGCAATTACAATAAATAAATAATGCTAAAATACATAACAGTGCTATAATATAGAATAAGATAAAATAGAATTGAAATTAAATTAAAATTTTGCCAGCCAATTTTGACAGTAAAGTGAACATCTGTTCTTTGGATAAAACAAGACTTTTGAAGGCACCGTCATGGGCTCTGGAAAACACTGTGATTTTTCACTATTTATTTATTTTTATTTTTCATCATTCTATGGACTGAATAACTAATCTACTAATGTACAATATAATCAACAGACTCATCAATTAAGAACATATTGTCAGCTATGGACCTAGACACTGGTAACCTTGAACCAGGAGCCTCTTTTTTTTTTTTTTTTGGAAGGATGCACAGTGACCAATTGCTCCACTGTGCCTAATGTTTTTGAAGCTCATACTGTGAGAAATGTTGCTGGTTTTTAAACCAGGACATGGCATGAAACCAGGAATGGGCTTAGGCCTTGTTTTAAATTCACTTTCAGAATTTTTGCAAGGTGATTTTTTTTCATATTAATTCATCACTTCCTCAGGTGTGTCGTGGACGCTGTTGCACGAGATGGACTATCTGAAGTATGTATCGGTGAGGAGAGACTACATTGTTCTCCCAGAGACGGCTCTAACGAATGCTACTCGTCTGCGCTGGTGGCAACCTTTTACTGTTTCCTCTGGTCTGGCCACACCCAGTCTGGAAAGAGCCCAGTGGGCCATAGATAATATCTTGGTTGGGGGGTCAGACATCAATCCATCAACCCTGCTCGATACCTTTGATGACGGTGAGTTTATGTGTTATTATAATCTTATAATAAAGGCTCACTTATCCTGACAGTTAAATAATATTCTTAAAACGGTTTTTCATCCGCCAGAGGGTGTTTCTCACGAGGAGAGCTGGAGTTTTTACCCCAATGCAGTGCGCACAGCTGGCTTCTGTGGAAACCCCTCATTCCACCTGTACTGGCCGAACAAGAACCAAGACAGGACGCACAACATACTGGCCACTCGTGAACTCATAGTGCAGCCTGGATATATTTTACAGTTCAAGGTGCAGTCACTGTCTCACTCAGAGTCACTTTAACTGCTCTTATTCATGTTGTGCATTGTGGCTGAACTCTATTTCATCTTTTTGCTCTGTGCAGATTGTTGTTGGCTGTGAGGCAGATCCCTGTGAAGACCATCATTCTGTCCTGCTGCAGTACAGGAAGGATGCAAGGCAAGAAAAACTAGAAATAATCCTTTATTTAATGGGAACAACAATGTTTTAAGCTTTTTTCAGTTCATTTTAATTTTGTCATACATCTTTATTTAAGACAGGAAGTGAACTCAGCACTCATTAAGAAATCTAAAGTTTCTGGTTTCATTTTTGTGCTTTGAAAAAATATGCTTCCTCTTTCAGGTGCCTTTAATGTGAACAGGCTTCAACTGTGACTCTCTTTGTCAGGTCTGACTCATGGCAGCTGGTACAGTCGGAGTGTCTCCCCTCCTCGGTCAACAACGTGGGCTGCTCTCCCTTCCAGTTTCACGAATCCACAATCTATAGTCCAGTTAACAGCTCGACATGGACCAGGGTCACCGTGCAGCTGCCTGACCACGTTTCCTCAGGGTAGGAGCCTGCAAACTCAGCCTAACCTAGTTTGAACACTTCAGCCCATCAGGAGGTCACTTGTGCATTTTATTAAATTTGTTGTGTTTGAAAATATCGGGAAGATAAATTGAAGTTTTTCTTGCTGTCGCCAGCTGTAGTGATGCAAACCTGTAGGGATTTATTACATTTCCAGGGCGACCCAGTTCCGCTGGATTCAGAAGGAGGGGACAGAAGAGCGGCAGAGCTGGGGAGTTGATCACGTGTACATCGGAGAGGCGTGTCCTGGGCTCTGCAGCGGCCATGGATACTGTACAAGTGGAGTGATCTGCATCTGTGATGAGGGATATCACGGTGGGCTACACAAAGTATCTTCAACTCAAAGTGAAAATGTTCTTTATCACTGCTGCTGATGTTCTTTAATTTTACTAATTCTTCCAGTGACTCCCATGTGCTCACTCTGTCTGTCTTCACAGGTGACGACTGCTCCCTCTCCAGTAGTGACCTGCCAAGTTCCATCAAGGACAACTTTGAGTCCCGCAGTGTGTCTCAGGAGAGCTGGCAGCTGATCCAGGGTGGTGGGGTGGGCAGTGGCTGTGGGCAGCTGTCACCACACGCACACGGTGACTCGCTCTACTTCAGCGGCTGTAAGATGAGGCAGGCTGTGACCAAACCTCTGGACCTCACTCGAGCCAGGTACAGGTACTATCAAGACATATTTAATCTCATTATTCACCAGCACCTCAAACTCATAGTGGCAGCAGACAGAAAACTGCCATCACAGATCAGCTAAATTATCGTCACCATTCATACAACTTCATGTCAGAGTGAAACAGAGGATGATTTTCTTAAAAAGAAGTTGGTAACACTTTACTTGAAGGTATCATCATAATACTGACATAACACTGTCATAGCTGTTACATGACACAGTCATGAATGTGTCATAAACATTATGACAATGTCATAAATGTTTATGACTGCTGTCATTAAATGTCATTCGGTTTTTGTAATATATATACAAAATATGTACAGCATCAATCTGGCAGAATTACCAGCACATATTGTGTGTGAGGCATTAGTTTCACTCAGAGTAAATCAACAGAGCAGCAGAAACAGTACAATACGAATGCTGGCAGCTAACCCTATGCTTCATTAACAAACCAAGAATTTAGATATATTGAGGTTGAGATCTGTTCCATTGTTAATAACACAAATGAAAACAACAGGAAAGATGGTTCAACATTATACACATATGTTAGTCATACAAATGGTAAAACAGGAATCTGTCGTCTGGACTTGAAAGAATCCAGAGAATTAAGCTGTTATTTGTTTTTTAGATTCTTTTGTCAGATTTGTTTTTTAGATTCTTTTGTCAGATTGTTGAACAGAACACGTACATGATAAGAGAATGCTCTGTGGCCTGCTGACGTCTTTTTCACCTTAGAGACACATAGTAATCCTGAATCCTGAGAAAGCAATGCACAGGGTGGTACATAAGGTTTAATCAGATCAGACAGGAAGTGTTGGGGAAAGTGAGGAACACGGACCCACAACAGGGGGCGCAAATGAACGGACAATGAAGAAGTCAAATAACAAGGTTTTACTGTTGTGAATTCGCACAACAAACACAACAGATCACAATTGTAAAAATAAACCAATTCCACTGGTGTCGTGTGGGCAGGCTCGACGATAGGAGACGTCCGTCCGAGTCGAACCGGAACCACCCGATTTCCTCTGCCACCGAACCCCGGGAATACTGGAGCCGCCAAGTCCCGAACTCCCAGGTGGCCACTGCCTCCGCTCGTCGGATCCGGTACTGCTGGCGAGGAACAGAAACAGTCAGATGTGGGTGCGGCTGCACCCAGCAACACGTAGGGTGGAAACACCACCTCCACCTCTAGTCACAAACAATACTGCAGTGTAGGGTACTTATCCGATATGAATCTAGTTCAGTCTTCAGCTGTCTTAAGCACAAGCAAAAAGGTTATTCCTCAGAAATGAGATGACTGGCTGAGTGCGTTACCTTCCTGGTAGAACGATATCTCGGCAATGAGATGGAGATGCCGTCCAGCTGATATACCCCTCAGCTGATGGATGTCAGCTGTTTCAGGTGATGGGTGACGGCTGTCACCTGGGCTGCTCCTGTGAGGCGGCAGCGCCCTCTGGTGCCTGGAGCCCGCACTCCAGGTGGGGCGCCCTCTGGTGGTGGTGGGCCAGCAGTACCTCCTCTTCAGCGGCCCACACAACAGGAAGGGAGGCACAAGTCCATGAATGATTTTGTAAGTTAGCAACAAAAACTTAAAATTGGACCTTTCAGTGGCAAGAAGCCACTGAAAGGTCCAATTTTGGTATTTTGGCCTCAAGAGAGCCCAAAATGGGGGTGATGTGGTCAAACGTTCCGCCTCTAGTCAAAGTTCTAGCAGCTACATTTGGAACAAGTTGGAGACCTCTAATGCTGGATTGTGGTAATCCAGAAAATAGGATGCTACTTGCAATAGTCCAGTCGGGAAGAGACAAAGGCATGGATCCATGACTGGAAGGGATGAATCCTCAATATATTACGAAGATGGAAGAAAGCAGTCCCTAGTTATTTCTCTTGTGTAGATCAAAGCAGAGAGGGATTGAAGCCTACCCCAAATGTTCCTCACTTTATCACTGTGATGTATAACACAGGAATCAAGATTTGATGTTAGCTTCAAACTGATGTTTATGCCTTGCAGGATCAATGACCATCATCTCAGTCTTGTTTGAATTTAAAAGCAAGAAGTCACTGGAGATCCAGCTTTTTCACTGAAGCCATGCAATTTTCTAAACTCCTAATGTGCGTATCATAGTTATTGGCATGTGCAGCTGAGTATCATCAGTGTAACAGTGAAAAGTAATCCTATAGTGATGCAGTATCTGCGCAAGGGGTGCAACATAGAGGGATAAAAGCAAGCGGCCTAAGACAGACCCTTGTGGAACCCCATATTTAATAGGCACAAGACTTGAAGTGACATTGTAAGACTGAGCACAATGAAAGCAACTGGTTAATTAGGATGTCAACCACTCGAGGGCATTTCCAATGATCCCAAAGCAGTTCTCAAGCCTATCCAGTAGTATATGATCTACCATGTCAAATGCAGCGCTGAGCTCTAACAGCAGCAGCATCGTAGTGGTGCCCGAGTCCATTGCAAGCAGAAGATCATTTACCACTTTAGTGAGAGGTGTCTCCGTGGAATGGTGTGTTCTAAATGCAGACTGCAGTGGGTCAGAGAGGTTAGTCTCATTAAGATAGTCCACAAGCTGCCGTGAAACTACTTTTTCAAGGATTTTAGGCAAAAGGATAAGTTTGATATTGACCTATAGTTGTTCAGTAAACCGGAGTCAAGGTTGAATTTCTTAATAACTGGTTTAATCACTGCAGATTTGAAACATTTAGGAACAGAACCTGTGGTTAATGACAGGTTAATAATTTCCAACACAAAAGGTCCAATGTAGAGATGCGTCAAGAAAGGCATCGAATGTAAAACGTGCACATCACGGTCACTTTGAGTGATAGTTATGTGTCATGAAAGTATACAGCCCAAGTGAGCCAAGTGAGCCATGCAGACTAGCAGTGGCTTCTTGTATGTAGTTATTGTGGGCTCACTGTGTTTCTACTTTGTGAGCATTTTATTTGTTTTTTGTTTTTACAGATGTCTGTAATAATATGGTTTGCTGGGGCAGCATGGTGGATTAGTGGTTAGCACTGTTGCCTCACAGCAAGAAGGTCATGGGATCAATTCCCCCCTGTGGTCTTTCTGTGTGGAGTTACTATTTTGCACATTGACAATGACACATCAAGTCATGCTGTAGAACTTTTATCAGTGACTGAGGCATTTAATTTTAAACAGCATGTGTCAGGCCCCACCCATAGTAAAGGCCATACTTTGGATCTGGTCTTCACATTGGGTCTGCATGTTACTGATGTGTGCGTAGAGGATGTTCTGTTGAGCGACCACTCCTGTGTTCTCTTTGACTTGAGGGTGCCGTCTCAGCCAAGGACTGTGCTCTCTAAGGTAGAAAGGAGGATTATCACAGGGGCAACATCCACACATTTTTGTGATAAGTTTGATCCTCTTCTTTTTAGTGAATGCACTGAAATTTATGGCCTTGTGGACAGCTTTAACGGTCACTGTGCAACCATCTTGGATCAAGTTGCACCACTTAAATCTAAGAATGCATCTCGTGAAAAGTTCTGCCCCTGGATTAATGATGCGATCATGAATCTAAGGAGATCTTGTCGTCAAATTGAACGCTTGTGGAAATCTACAAAATTGGAGGTCCACAGGCTGCATTTGAGAGACCTAATAGCCTCCCTAAATAAGATGTTAGAAGAGGCCAGGGCAAACTACTTCAATCTGCTGATTTCCTCTAATAGAGGAAATCCCAAGGCGCTCTTTGAAACTATTAGCTCTATTGTGGCACCTGCTACTTATGTCACTCCTGTTCACTATAAAACTACTAGTGATGAGTTTCTGACTTTCTTTATTGATAAGGTCAGGGCTATAAAAGATAGACTGCCACAGTCAGTGCCACCTTGTCAAGGCCCCCAGCATATGGGACCACCCCCTCAATGCTGGGCATCATTTGCTCCTGTTACACAGGAGGACATTTTATCCATTATCAGCAAAATGAAACCATCTTCTAGTACACTAGATGTTCTTCCTTTTAGACTTTTCATGAATGTATTTGATTCTATTGGGCCATGTGTTGCCAAAATGTTTAATATGTCCCTGTCGACTGGTGTGTTCCCCAGTTCTTTTAAGCATGCTGTTGTGGAGCCACAGCTTAAGAAAGCTGGACTGGACCCTACAGATCTGAAGCACTTTAGGCCAATATCAAAAACCCCCTTCCTGGCTAAAGTCCTGGAAAAATTGGTCTGTGCCCAACTAACTTTCTTTTTGCAGACTAACAACATTTATGACACTTTTCAATCTGGGTACCGTGAGTTTCACTCCACTGAAACGGCTCTGTTGAAAGTGTCGAGTGACATTATGATGGCCGCTGACACTGGCAAATGCACTGTCTTGGTTTTGTTGGATTTGTCATCTGCATTTGACACAGTTGACCATGGCATCCTGATCAGGAGACTACAGGATCTGGTGGGGATGTCGGGTCCTGTATTAGAGTGGTTTAGCTCCTACCTGGTTGGTAGAACGTTTAGTGTGTCTGTTGATAATGTGATGTCTGAGTCTGCTGACCTTTTGTGGGGTGTGCCGCAGGGCTCGGTTCTGGGACCTATTTTATTTTTTTTGTATATCATCCCTCTCGGCAAGTTGATCCAGCAGTTTTGTGACGTATCCTATCATCTCTATGCTGATGACCTGCAGCTGTACTGCTCCTTTAAAACAACTGAGACCCAGAAACTCAATTCTTTAACCAATTGTCTCACCAAAGTTAAGGAATGGCTCAGTGAAAACAGCTTGCAGCTGAACTCTGATAAGACTGAAACATTGATTGTTGCTCTGGAGAGTGCCGTGCCTGCTATTAGGCTGCACCTTGGTGAACTGAATAGTTCAGTTAAGGGCAGCCTGCGCAATCTTGGCATTATTTTGGATAAAGGGATGTCTCTGGAACATCATACGAAACAGTTAGTTAGGAATTGTTTTTTCCAGATCTGGAATATCTCTAAACTTCGAAAAATGGTGTCTTTTGAAGAGTTAGAGATGATTGTACATGCTTTTATATCTTCGCAACTGGATTACTGTAACAGCCTGTTCACGTGTCTTAATAAGAAAGAACTGGCTCGTTTGCAGGTTGTGCAAAACTCCGCTACACGGCTTCTAACCTGCACCCACAGGAGAGCCCATATTAGCCCAATACTCAAGTCCCTGCATTGGCTCCCTGTCTCATTTAGGACAAATTATAAAATCCTGGTGCTTACATTTAGAACTCTGCATGGGCAGGCTCCGGAATACATCAAGGAACTGATCCAACCGTATGTGTCCACCAGGGGCCTGAGGTCCTCCAACCTGAACCTGCTGATGGTTCCCCGTACCTGTTTTAAAACTCGAGGGGACAGATCTTTTAAAGCCGTGGCGCCGCACCTTTGGAATGAGCTTCCCTACTCCCTTCACTCGATAGACTCTGTCGATGTTTTTAAAAAGCAACTTAAGACTCACCTTTTTAAAATTGCATTTTAGCTTGATTTTCTTTTAAATGTTTGTATGTGTTATTTTGTATTTATTGATTTTATCATGTGAAGCACTTTGTGACCCTGGTCTGTGAAAAGTGCTATATAAATAAAGTTTACTTACTTACTTACTTACTTACTTACTTACTTACTATGTTCTCCTCATGTCTACATGGGTTCCCTCCGGGGTGCTCCGGCTTCCTCCTACATCCAAAGATATACAGGTTACATTGAATGGAAACTTTAAATTGTCCATAGGTGTGCAGGCAGGTGTGAATGTGTTTGTTTGTCTATATGTGACCCTGTGACAGACTGGCATCCTGTCTAAGGTGTACCCCGCTTCATGCCCTATGACTGCTGGGATACGCTCCAGCCCCCTGTGACCCTCAACTGGAGTAAGCGGTTGAAGATGAGTGAATCTGACTTGCTGTGCCATTAACTGCCCTAATGACACATTTATAAAGCCTGTTTTCCAGGACTATCATTGAGTAAAATTTTCTTGTTACATCAACTATCAGTAGCTTGGTGTTGTTACCTCACTGTTACTTCACTATTACCCCACAGTTAGTGAAGCACCACAACATAAAACAGTTAAAATGTCATTGAACAAGAAAGAAAAGAGTGAATTCTTTGTGCCTGACTGGGCACACGTGATGAAAATATTTTTGCTTGAGTCTTTTCTTTGGTCAAAGTCCAGCGATGATGCCAGCCCATTACTGAGGCAGCACAAAATTTGACTGGGACGGCTGCCTCACATTTCTTTAGGCAGGAAAAACTTTGGACCTTTTCATGAGGAGGCAGCAGTGCTAACCAATAAGCATCCATTCTGCCTGGACACATTTCAACAAAGCACAAATATCGGGCATCTGGTAAGGATGCCTCCTGGGTGCCTCTCTAGGGAGGTGTTCCAGGCACGTCCAGCTGGGAGGGGACCCCAGGGAAGACCCAGGACTAGGTGGAGAGATTATATCTCCACACTGGCCTGGGAACACCACGGGATCCCCCAGTCAGAGGTGGTTAATGTGAGAAAGGGAAGTCTGGGGTGCCCTGCTGGAGCTGTTGCCCCATGACCCAATCCCGGATAAGCAGTTGAAGATGAGATGACAAATACCATATCACCTAAACATGAGACTTAGAAACAAAGACAAATCAGTCAGTGTTTGTACAGACGTTATACTGCCTACTTAAG
The DNA here is from genome assembly GCF_902500255.1 of Thalassophryne amazonica. Taxonomy (NCBI): domain Eukaryota; kingdom Metazoa; phylum Chordata; class Actinopteri; order Batrachoidiformes; family Batrachoididae; genus Thalassophryne; species Thalassophryne amazonica. The sequence continues at coordinate 53,921,754 of NC_047110.1, forward strand.
GCCATAATCAATTTTTTTTGCTCAGAAATTATGTGGTGCAATGTAATGGCAGCAAATTCTCAATCAGAAAATGTTTGTTCAGTTCACGGTAAGCACTAGACCTGTGGAGCTGGGTTTGATTACCTGTTAAACTACCTCTCCATGTCCTTGCTCAATAAACATCATTGTCCCAGTCCACCCAGTTGTAAACAGGCCTGGGAAGTAACCAGTGATGGACTGGTATCGTCTCCCGTGGGAGTCATAGATGCTCACCCACTTCACACTACCACATCCGAGGATAAGCAAGGGCACCAATGGGCCTCAGCGCCAACACAGGACTTACTCCTTACTTACTTCCTTCTTACTGTGTTTTATGTTTTTGCCTCCCCACAGTAAGATCATGTTTGTGCTGCAAATCGGCAGCGTGTCTCAGACAGACAGCTGCAACATAGCTCTGGATCAGGCCAACACGGTGGACCGGGCCGTGCTGCTGCAGTACAGCATCAACAACGGAGTCAGCTGGCACGTCATTGCCCAGCACCAGCCCAAAGACTTTATAAAGGCCCAGAGAGTCTCCTACAACATCCCACTGTGAGTGGCATCATGTTCATCACCAGCACGGCACTCGGTGCTCTGACACACTGTTACTGACACATCGCTGTCTCTCCAGAGAGGCGAGGGTTAAAGGGGTGATGCTGCGATGGTGGCAGCCACGCCATGATGGTGCAGGACATGACCAGTGGGCGCTGGACCATGTGGAAGTAGTTCTGTGAGTACCTAACCCCCAGCCAGTCCTGGACCTGCAGAGACTGGCCCCCAAATAACCCTCTTGTCTACCTTAACCTCAACCATAGAAATGATTGTCTCCACAGCACACATACTCACTCTCTCTCTCACACACACACACACACACACACACACACATAGGGATTTCCACTAATATATGGATACATTTCCACATGTGCTGTGCTTGCCACCTGCAAAAAAAAACCCCTCAAAGCAGACAGTTGGTTTGTACTTTCATCACTGCTTTTTGTGTGAGAGTAGAAAAAACTGCAGCATGCTTGGCTGTGATGGGTTCTGTAAATGGATGGCTGGTCTGTTTACAATAGATGCCTACATTTTCAGTGTCCTGAGAATCCATGTGTCTTCCAAAGTTTTATTTTTTTAAATGTCTCGAATTAATGCTTTTTTCCTATTAAAGGTTTACATTATGGGTCTGATTTATTAAGATCCTGTATAACAAGTGGTAAATTCTGTGGGTTGACTGACTTGAAGCACAAAATTAAATTCAATAAGCCACTTCTAGGTATGCTTTTAAAAAACAAAACAATAACACAACCCCAATTACAATAAAGTTGGGACATTGTGTAAAATGTCAATAAAAACAGAATACAATGATTTGCAAATCCTCTCCAACCTATATTCAATTGAATACACCACAAAGACAAGATATTTAATGTTCAAACTGATAAACTTCATTGTTATTGTGCAAATATTTGCTCATTTTGAAATGGATGCCTGCAACACCCTGTTTCCAGTGCACGTTGGCCTCCGCCAGGGCTGCCCTTTGTCACCGGTTCTGTTCATTATTTTTATGGACAGAATTTCTAGGCGCAGCCAGGGTGTAGAGGGGGTCTGGTTTGGGAACCACAGAATCTCGTCTCTGCTGTTTGCGGACGATGTGGTTCTGTTGGCTTCATCAAATCAGGACCTTCAGCATGCACTGGGGCGGTTTGCAGCCGAGTGTGAAGTGTCCGGGATGAAAATCAGCACCTCCAAATCCGAGGCCATGGTTCTCGACCGGAAAAAGGTGCTTTGCCCTCTTCAGGTCGGTGGAGTGTCCTTGCCTCAAGTGGAGGAGTTTAAGTATCTCGGGGTCTTGTTCATGAGTGAGGGACGGCTGGAGCGTGAGATCGATAGACGGATCGATGCAGCATCTGCAGTGATGCGGTCGCTGTATCTGACCGACGTTTCAAAAAAGCTGGGACAGTGGTATGTTTACCACTGTGTTACATCACCTTTCCTTCTAACAACACTCAATAAGCATTTGGGAACTGAGGACACTAATTGTTGAAGCTTTGTAGGTGGATTTCTTTCCCATTCTTCCCAACTTCATTTGTTCAATAGTTCTCCATTGTCGTATTTTGCGCTTCATAATACACCACACATTTTCAATGGGCGACAGGTCTGGACTGCAGGCAGGCCAGTCTAGTACCCGCACTCTTTTACTATGAAGCCACGCTGTTGTAACACGTGCAGAATGTGACTTGGCATTGTCTTGCTGAAATAAGCAGGAACGTCCCTGAAAAAGATGCTGCTTGGATGACACCATGTGTTGCTCCAAAACCTGGATGTACCTTTCAGCATTGATGGTGCCATCACAGGTGTGTAAGTTGCCCATGCCATGGGCACTAACATACCCCCCATACCATCACAGATGCTGGTTTTTGAACTTTGCGCTGGTAACAATTTGGATGGTCTTTTTCCTGTTTTGTCTGGAGGACACGACATCCATGATTTCCAAAAACAATTTGAAATGTGGACTCATCAGATCACAGCACACTTTTCCACTGTGCATCTGTCCATTTCAAATGAGCTCAGGCCCAGAGAAGGTGGCAGCATTTCTGGACTGCACTCTTTTACTACACTCAACAAAAATATAAACGCAACACTTTTGGTTTTGCTCCCATTTTGTGTGAGATGAACTCAAAGATCTAAAACTTTTTCCACATACACAATATCACCATTTCTCTCAAATATTGCTCACAAACCAGTCTAAATCTGTGATAGTGAGCACTTCTCCTTTGCTGAGATAATCCATCCCACCTCACAGGTGTGCCATATCAACATGCTGATTAGACACCATGATTAGTGCACAGGTGTGCCTTAGACTGCCCACAATAAAAGGCCACTCTGAAAGGTGCAGTTTTGTTTTATTGGGGGGGATACCAGTCAGTATCTGGTGTGACCACCATTTGTGTCATGCAGTGCAACACATCTCCTTCGCATAGAGTTGATCAGGTTGTCAGTTGTGGCCTGTGGAATGTTGGTCAACTCCTCTTCAATGGCTGTGCGAAGTTGCTGGATATTGGCAGGAACTGGTACACGCTGTCGTATACGCCTGTCCAGAGCATCCCAAACATGCTCAATGGGTGACATGTCCGGTGAGTATGCCGGCCATGCAAGAACTGGGACATTTTCAGCTTCCAAGAATTGTGTACAGATCCTTACAACATGGGGCCGTGCATTATCCTCCTGCAACATGAGGTGATGTTCTTGGATGTATGGCACAACAATGGGCCTCAGGATCTCGTCACGGTATCTCTGTGCATTCAAAATGCCATCAATAAAATGCGCCTGTGTTCTTCGTCCATAACAGACGCCTGCCCATACCATAACCCCACCGCCACCATGGGCCACTCGATCCACAACACTAACATCAGAAAACCGCTCACCCACACGACGCCACACACGCTGTCTGCCATCTGCCCTGGACAGTGTGAACCGGGATTCATCCGTGACGAGAACACCTCTCCAACGTGCCAAACGCCAGCGAATATGAGCATTTGCCCACTCAAGTCGGTTACGATGACAAACTGGAGTCAGGTCGAGACCCCAATGAGGACGACGAGCATGCAGATGAGCTTCCCTGAGACGGTTTCTGACCGTTTGTGCAGAGATTCTTTGGTTATGCAAACCGATTGTTTCAGCAGCTGTCCGAGTGGCTGGTCTCAGACGATCTTGGAGGTGAACATGCTGGATGTGGAGGTCCTGGGCTGGTGTGGTTACACGTGGTCTGCGGTTGTGAGGCTGGTTGGATGTACTGCCAAATTCTCTGAAACACCTTTGGAGACGGCTTATGGTAGAGAAATGAACATTCAATACACGAGCAACAGCTCTGGTTGACATTCCTGCTGTCAGCATGCCAAATGCACGCTCCCTCAAATCTTGCGACATCTGTGGCATTGTGCTGTGTGATAAAACTGCACCTTTCAGAGTGGCCTTTTGTTGTGGGCAGTCTAAGGTACACCTGTGCACTAATCATGGTGTCTAATCAGCATCTTGATATGGCACACCTGTGAGGTGGGATGGATTATCTCAGCAAAGGAGAAGTGCTCACTATCACAGATTTAGACTGGTTTGTGAACAATATTTGAGGGAAATGGTGATATTGTGTATGTGGAAAAAGTTTTAGATCTTTGAGTTCATCTCATACAAAATGGGAGCAAAACCAAAAGTGTTGCGTTTATATTATGGCTTTCGCTTTGCATGGTAGAGTTTTAACTTGCACTTGTAGATGTAGCAACAAACTGTGTTAACTGACAATGGTTTTCTGAAGTGTTCCTGAGCCCACGCGGTAAGATCCTTTACACAATGATGTCGGTTTTTAATGCAGTGCCGCCTGAGGGGTCGAAGGTCACGGGCATTCATTGTTGGTTTTCGGCCCCTTGCTGCTTATGTGTAGAAAGTTCTCCAGATTCTCTGAATCTTCTGATTATATGAGCGAAGCTCACTCATGGTACAGGGGTGTCTGAACCAGGAAGTGCCAATTTTCAAATCCACAGTAAAACAGGAAATGTTTAATGTCAAACACTTCCTGGATCACCACTTCCTGAATTGACAGATGAGATCCCATGGAATCTCACAGGAACTCAGTGGCAAGCTCACACTCAAACAGGAAGTGCCAATTTATCAGTCACAATGAAACGGGAAATGTTGAACACTTCTTGGCATGGGTGGAGCTAGAGTGGAGGCCGGGGTTTCACTGGACTCCCCTGAAATCTGATTGGACACAGATGATTGACATGTCACAGCACCACAAGTCTGGTTGAAAGACCTGGATTTTGAAATTAGTGAGTCACATTGACTGCTAGGTTCCTCCTGTCCAGTAGTTTGTGCTGTGTACCACAAAAAGTTCTAATCCACCTTAGTAGAAGAAGAAAAATGTTTGCTTCAGATTTGAACTGAACATGTTGTTTGAACTATGGACTTCTAATCACACCAAACTTATATTAGTGAGTAAACGACCGTATTTTATGCCAGAAATGAGGTCCAGGTTGTTAAAAGCAGCATTTCTCCTTTATTTCGGGTTGCCTTATATACATGTGTTTAAGCTAACAGACAACAGCTGGTTCATGCTCTGTTGGCTTATTAGTGCAGCAGATAACTGAAACAGTCCTTCAGATGGTGAAACAAGCATTAAATTCAGCACAAATACAGCTGGAGCAAAATTAATGGAGCAACTTTAACTTTTTACCCCTGTACAAACTGAAACTGACCTTTGTCACCATTCTTGCTGCTTTTACCTCATAACTCCATAACATTCAGTCACAGATTGTCCAAACTATACCTTTTTTGGAATTTTTATGATCAGGCAAATAATGTGGTGTAGTTTTCTATATGATTGGAGCATCTTTTAATTTTGACCCCTGTGTAATTCTTCCATTGACCCCTACCTGGCTGCCTATTGAAAATTCAAGTGGCCAATCAGTTTTGTTTTTTTTAAGAGTTCATGTCTGAAAGCTGCTGAAAATATTTTGCCATCCTAATGCTACCCTGAAGCATTTACTCAAAATAAAGTCTGAAGGACCTAAATGACATGGCGGACATGAATGAGCGAAGCTCGTCAGCATCTGACGAGCTTCGCTCATTCATGTCCGTGACATATGCATGTTATTATGGGCTGTAGATGATGGAATCCCTAAATCCCTTGCAATTGAATGTTGAGAAACATTGTTCTTAAACTGTTGGGCTTTTTTTTTCACACAGCTGTTCACAAAGTGGTGATCCTCGCCCCATCTTTGCTTGTGAATGGCTGAGCCTTTTGGGGATGCTCCTTTTGTACCCAATCATGACACTCACCTGTTTCCAATTAGCCTGTTCACCTGTGGAATGTTCCAAACAGGTGTTCTTTGAGCATTCATCAACCTTCCCAGTCTTTTGTTGCCGCTGTCCCAGCTTTTTTGAATCGTGTCGCAGGCATCCATTTCAAAATGAGCAAATATTTGCACAAAAATAATAAACTTTATCAGTTTGAACATTAAATGTCTTATCTTTGTGGTGTATTCAGTTGAATATAGGTTGAAGAGGATTTGCAAATCATTGTATTCTGTTTTTATTTACATTTTACATAACATCCCAACTTCATTGGAATTGGGGTTGTACTTATGATTATGAGCTCATCAGTGGTTGAAGCTGCTTTTATGATGGTGTCACATCCTTTTTTTACTACCTATTTCTATATGAAGAAATAAACTGTGGAGTTGATTTTTCAAATATATTACCCTATCATAACTGACAGAAATCACCAATGGAATATCAAGGAGTATGTGATCATTATAATGCTAAAAGGAACACTGATTCAAATATATACCATATTTATTGTATAGCAACATGCAACAAAAAAGTTCAGAGTTTTCACCTGCTTTTTGTGATCTGTGCCTCTGAAAATCACTGCAGCTTCTCCACAGCAGGGTTTTTTAACCTGTGTATGCATAATTTTTGCTCAGTTCATTTATATATTCTCATTTTTTAAGGATGTTTTAAGGATATTTGACCATTTATTTTATCTCATGATCTCATAAATTCAGTATACGATGCGCACATGGTGTGAACTGGTCAGTGCCATCAGAAAAACACCGGCAGAGAAAGAGCAGAGAAAAGTAAAGGTAATTCCACTTTTTTTTTTAACATGTTCACTCAGGTTAAACTCCTCTCTCTGCGCTCACTGTGTCACGTGCACTGATGGTTCTTAGCAGAATGTAATGCCTTGTGCATCCGTTCAGGAATCTCCCTCCCTCCCTCGCAGTCTGCAGCAAGTTGACTCCACGCGCGCACACACACCAACAGCTCCTCCGGTAAACTGCGCATTTTAGACAGCTTTGAACAAGACGGCCACTGTTTTAATCGGCCGTCTTATCCAAGTTTGAACATTCAAATGATGGCAGGACGGCTCGCTGCCTAAAACTATGAATTGAGAGAAAAACAAAGACTTAAATAAAATGAACGACTCATTGACTACTAAATTAGTTGTTGACGGTTTCATTAGTCGACGTTGTCGTGGCTAGTCGACTAGTTGTGGCAGCTCTAATTCTCATACAGAATTACCATTTCACATTTGATGGATTTTCACATTTGATGGATTTCTCCCCGCCCTAACTGTTGTTGGAGCAACGCTGCGTCGGCTCGATGGTAAGCCTCGCCGACCGAATTACTTACAGAAAAATAAACCGTGCAAACGATGGAATTGAATTAGAATGGAAATAACCCCCTTGTGGCTCATGACATGACATACAGTCGCAAAGAGCTGTTTTATGGCTCTGCTAACGCATCGTCTGTAAAGCTCTATTTGCGACCGTATAACCAGCATGAACGTCTGCAAATCATCAGACACAACAGGGTTATTCCCTAATTATCTGTCAGTGACTTTTTCCTCAACTCAGTTTGCATTAAATGAGGCTTCGTATACAAAAACGACATAATAATTTGACAGGAACTGAGAGTGTAATCAAAATGATTTCCCTCGAGACATAATCAATATGTTCGGCAACCTTAAATAGTTATGGCATCAATAGTACAATACACACAAGCATTAATGTCGTCATCAACATCCTCATCATGAACCTCAACTTTCATCATGTTCCAACAGTCACCAGCATAACATCTGCAGAGAGGGATGCAAGGAAGACTATTCTTTGAACAGTAGCATCTTACTCTGTATCCAGACGTTGTCAACTCTATGACAACTCAAGGGGCAATATCATTGAAACGCCACACAGGAACATACACTCCATCCTTTGAATTCCAACCATTGTCTTCAATGGAAGGAAGATCACGGCAACTGGATATATATGACTTATAATGCCTTGCCATGTAGTTTACACGAGTGATATGGGGCAAGAGAGCTGCATGTGTGGTAGGAAGCATCTCCCCTTCCAAGTTCTTGGATTGGAATAACTCCCATGTCAAAGATAGTTGAGATGTGGGGCCTGTTGAGGAATACAAATGACAGATGAGTTACTCTAAACCTTTAAGTTCAGGCAGGAGTTCACCGCTGACTAGTTCTGTTGAAACTGGACTTTCACCAGCAATTCACAAAACAATTCATGACAAGATGATCCTTGGCAAGTTTCAAGTAGGCACTGACCCAGCGCTTTTTGGAGATGCCAATCAATTTCCCACCGCAGTCAGCTCCTGAGAAGTGGTGAATGCCAATGAGTCTAATTAGTGAAGATACATACACCTATTCCAGGACACCAGAGTCGTAATCCCCTTGGGAACACCCAGAACTGAATAGTGGTGACAGCCACGAACATTGGACCCTCCACGTACAGAGACCCAGATAACAGATGAATATCCAGACATTTCTGTGGCTGGTGTGTCAGGCCAAGACCCAAGTACAGAACCTTACCACATGACATGGACCACTCCGGTATGACAGGAGCCACATGGGCGGAAAGGGGTCCAAGATGCAGAACACCAGTGGAAACAAGGAGAACCAGGACAGCAGAAGGGCCAAGGAGCCAGCGAGGGCACCCACCAGGGTCACTGCAGCAGCCAGACAAACTGCAAGTCATATCATATAGAAAACTACATCATATAGATATAATATATCATATAGAAAATCATATAGAAAACTACACCACAAACACCGCCATGCACAAGGGGAAACGTGCAGGGCACCGGCAGGGGCTCACATGGAGGTACCCTGGCACCACACCACACGGGCCATGACCCCACAGGGGATGAGAACCGAGGAGCTGGCACACCCAAACCCGAAGCCCGGACAGGGGCCGCTGAGCAGACGAGGGTGAGATCTGGCCCCCAGAGAAGAGTCAGAACCAGCAAGCCCAGAACCACTCTGCAGGCAATAGACCCCCTCCTGAGACTCCCCCAACACAGTCAGCAGGACTGGTTGTTCACAGAGTGCTGCATCAAAGCATATTCTTGGAAAGTTAGCTCAATGGGAAAAGCTTGGTAGGAAAAGATGCACAAGCAGCAGGGATGACTACAGCCTTGAGAATATTTAGGAATTGTTGCATATGGAGAATGAATGCATGATGTGGCAGCCTGAGTTTGTCTGTAACTTGCCAGAGTGGCTAATACGAGCGAAGCGCCATGCAGCGGCACAAAGCTTGCTAGTACAGGGAGTCCCAAACAGGAAGTGCCAAATCCACTGTGAAAATGGATGAAATACCAAATGTTTCAGTACTTTCAGAGGGCACTGTAGCCTAACCTTATGATGAGTGCAAAATGAGTAAGTAAGTAAGTAAGTAAAATGAGTAAAAGTAAAATGAGTGTGGTATTATGACTGTTTTGTTTAAGAATGTTTAATTTTCACTGTTGCTGGACTTTGTATGAAATCATAGTCATATTGTATATCATATTGATATGACAATATTGAGATACAATAATTTGGCCATATTGTACAGCCCTACTGTCAACTAGCTGAAAACCTTGAATATTCATTTACATCTACATAAAAAAAATGCTTAAAGTGGCAGGGGGTTAAGAGGGCTGTAATTAGGGGGGTTTCTGGGGTGGAGCCCCCCCCCAAAAGCTGAAAGGCAAAAAAAGAAAAATGCTTAAAAAGGTGGGGGCAGAGCCCCCACAGAAGGTGAAAGGCAAAAAAGAAAAATGTTTAACAAGGTGGGGGTTCTGAGGGAAGCTTAAAGGTTTTAGCCATGCACATGCTCCCAAAAACCATTTTCCTGAAAAAAGTCTGAAGGACCTAAATGACATGGTTAGATGGTGAGGAGCTTCAAGGCATGTGAGAGGCAAATAAAGAAAATAAAGAAAATGCTTTCAAAGATAGGGGGTCTGGGGGAACAGAGCCCCCCAGAAGCTGAAATGTTGTAGCTATGCTAATGCTCCCCTGAAGCATTTACTAAAAAAAAAGTCTATTCACATGCCTAAATGACAATGATGAGATGCTGAAGCGCTTTGCTCGTTCATGTCTGCAAGATAATACTTTTTTTTTATTGTTTAAAAATTCTGGTAGTGCTACTAGCAAAAACTAAGATACAATAATAATTGATTTGTTCTGCTTTTTTTTTTCACAAGAATTTTAGGCCTTAATTGAGATGAACTTAACATTTACAAGAATTTTAATGAAGTCCTACTTTCCAACTTTAATATGACAAATGCAGAGGTATGTGGTTTCTGCAGGGCACTGAACACATCTTGGGCATGTTTTTGTCCGGCTCACATTTCCTTAACACGACGGTGTCATAAAGCATTTTGAATGCATGTTGTGCATGTTGCTGAGGCTGTCAGAGTAATATTTCCTCTGATGTGGGTGCTGATGGTTCATTCACACATCTACCTGATGCATTGTTAAATGCTGCATACGATAACATGCTTTAATATGCCGCGCTCAGCTCATCTAGTTTAGGGTAGAATCGCGCGCACACAGGCACACATGTCAAACCCCGGTCGTTGTGGCCGTGACCTGCCCCACCCCACACACGCACCATATTCAAATGTGTCTGCTGCAGATGGAACGTGATCCTCACACTTTGCTCTGTTGTTTATTTCTCTTTGTTTACCGCTCCTCTCCTCCTCTGGCTCCTGTTCAATCTTTTCTGTTGCCTTACACGCCTTTCCTCCCTGCTGCTTGATGTCACCGACCTGTCTGACCTATATGGACATGCTCACTCCTCTGCTTGTGCTGCACTGTGTCCCACTCACTCCATCCTCCTTCTCATTCTCCTCCTTTCCTTCTTAAACTCCCTCTTTGTTTATTTTGTCCCATTCTGGCATACAATGGATGGATTACTGCTGTATATCTTGAGCTCTTGTCTTCATGTTTTCATTTCATTCTTGTCAATCACTCTCCATCACTTTCATCCCTTAAATTCTTGCTTCCATACTTTTGACCTCGCCTCATTTCCTCATCCACTTTCTCTCACGACTTTGTTCTTAAACTCCTGACGGTCTTTCTGCTTCTCCTCTCTTTTGCCTTCTCCTCCCCCACTTTTGGGCCCCTGCCTCCCCAGGCTAGGGCTCCTACCCCCCCAGACCTTTCTGCGAGACCGCTGTCCCCTCCTCCTGCCCCTCCCCTCTCGCGCTCTAACCTCTGCTCTCTTCTGTATTCTGCTACCTCTGGCATGGCTGTAGTGTCAGGTAAGTTTTCCGCCTCTTCCTGAATGCTGCCTCCACCCCCTTTCTCCTCCACACCCTCCCTCACGTTCACCATCACCCAGCCCTCCTTTGCCTCATCCTCGTCATCGCCATCACCACTGCCATGTTCATGCCCTTGCTTTAAGATGAGCCGCAAGCTGGTCAACAGGACAGGCTCACAGGGTCCAAGCTGAGACTCGCTGACAAACCCGATCCAGCACACACATCTTAAAGGAGTACTCCTTCATAACTGTTCAAGATCATATAAACCATCTTAAGCTGTATTATCTAGCCATGTGGCATTGTTCATCTTCAACTCTTTCAAATCAAAAAGAATCCCTGCATGTGAATACTATGTACTAACATCGGTTAGGAATGTACTACCCCTACTGCAGTGCGTACTACAAGTAAGCTAGCAAGTAGCGCAGTCTCGTTTGAACCCCTGCGTGATATCGCGGGATTTGACTACAACCGGGGACAGCCACGGCAGAGACTAATCCCCAGTTGGAGTGTGGGAGTTTCAGCACAAACCATTTGGCCCAGCTCGGTAAACTTAAAAGCATACACGCCGCCACCTAGAGGTCGTGCCGATTGAAGATGTGCTGGTTTAAAATGGTTTCTGCTGAAACCCCCGTTAGTCTCCCCCCACAAACAGCATCACTTAACGGAAAAATGGTGTACTGTTTCGTTTTTGGCTGCAATCACCAAAGCACTTGTGAAAAGTGCACTTTTTTCAGTTTTTCAGTCACTTTTTCTTTGTATTTTTACTTTGTTTGCTGTGTAATTTACCCAAAAATTCAGACAATGTGGCATATTTCTAATAGGGACAGACAAAGTAGATATAGAAGAATTGCATCATATTTTACCCCTTTTAGCGCCTTCCCTCAAACAAGGCTGCGGTGCCCAATTTAAATATGTTATGCCGCCACCAACTTACCAGTCCTTTGACCTGTATGTTTACATAAATAGTTCCCCTGAAAGGAAAAATTTCAAAAGAACAGACAGCCTTGAACTACTTTCCCCATACAGCAAATGGATCCGGGCCAGATGTAGTCCAACATCCGGTACCAATACTGAAAATGGATCCGGTCCAGACAGTCTTTGCACCCTGGCCCAGATCCAGCACGGCTCTACTTTACAGTTCTGGAACAGATCCGGACCAGATCTGAACCGGATCTGCAAAAGACCAACCGTTTACAGCCCATATCTGGCACGAATCTGGGACAGATGTGGTCCACATCACAGCACCGTGGCAGGAACAAGTTTTACAGGGGTAAGTTCTGTGGATCCAAGGAAACTGATTTGTATCTGTAACACACAGATCAGTGTCCGTGGACTTATAAAACTTGCTCGTCATAAAGAAACAAACCACTTTGCGATCAGCATTTTAAAAACCTCAGTGACAATCACGATTACAGAGTACACACTAACACCCCCATCTCCCCATGATTTGCAGCGTTTTCACAGCCCTGAGTTTAGAACCGCTAATGGATAGTTTCTGCCGGGTGCAGATAAAATTGCTTATCGTTATGCTAACCCCATGTTCCTGCCACAGTGCTGTGATGTGGACATCTGTCCCAGATCTGTGCCAGATATGGGCTGTAAACGGTTGGTCTTTTGCGGATCCAGTTCAGATCTGGTCCTGATCTGTTCCAGAATTGTAAAGTGGAGCCGTGCCGGATCTGGACCAGGGTGCAAAAATTGTCTGGACCGGATCCGTTTTCAGTATTGGTACCGGATGTTGGACTACATCCGGCCCGGATCCATTTGCTGTCTGGGTCAGCACACAGTCTGTTATAGCGGCCATTGCGACGGCATAGATCACGTGGGTGCTTCTTCCAAATTGCACAAGGAATGCTGGGAAGCACACTGTGACAGCCAATTAGAGTACAGAAAGGCATAGTGACATCATCTGGTTGTTCGCTTGGACAAAAAAAATCCAAGATGGTGGAAAATGCTCCGAAACAACTTATTTCTGTAAAAATCTAATATGTAGCTCATATATTATTTAAAACTATATATTATGTGGAAACTAAATTTTGTTAGTTTAGTGAAATTTGAATGAATTTAATTAACACAATATTTATGATTTATGAGAGAAACACATTAGTAAAATCTTGACAGTTATTAGCAAAAGACCTCAAAGCATCATAAAATCTCAAAGGGCAAAAGCTTACAAATGTGAACAAGGGCACTACACACAAGGGTATTTGTGTGTGTGTGTGCGTATATATATATATATATATATGTGTGTGTGTGTGTGTGTGTGTGTTTATGTGATGTAATCCATCACTTTAAGTGTACCTGCTTTGCTGTTGCTACTACCTCTACTGCAAACTCTTTTCATGGTTTTTGCTTTAAATCAAGTGGCATACTGACACAATTTAAGGGTCATACATGACAAAACAGTTTTGCAGGCCCAAAATCTGCCCAAAATCCTTCTTTTTTCATTCATTGACTAACAGCAGCTCACACCACTAATTCTAAATGCAGACACATTTGAGCAGAGAGCTTCATCAGAGTAATCACCGCCATCGAGTTCCTTGCATGGCTTCACAGATGGACGGTTACAACAGCCTTCCATCACTTCATCACTCATGGATGTCTGTCTGTGGACAACAACATGACCCTGAGCCAGGAGATCCATCCGCACCACCATCTGGTTTCTGACTTGAAGGCAGGAACACAAATGTGCGCTCACCCACTCTCCCACAGCTGCAATCTGCCAGCCATCCCTGCCATCCATCTTCACAAACATCACCAACCGCTTCCCCTCCTCCACCCTCCCACACCACCTTCCTGATCCCCACCCCACTTCGCAGAGGTCCCTGCCTGCCCTGGCTGCCCTCCTGGCTCACTGGCACCGCCCTGCTGGATGGAAGAGGCAATAAACAGGCTAAGCAACAGCGATATTCCGCAGCTTCTCTCTGTGTCTCTTAGTTACAGCTCCACCCCTTCTGTGCTCACCGCCCTGCACTTATGGCTTAGCTTATTTTCATTCGTTCAGACTTTGATCACAAACATGTCAGAGTTGCACCTTCATTTCTGTGAAAGTGTGTTTGTAAAGCCAGCGTCCCATGTTTTGTTCTGTGAGTTTCGTCCTCTCACTGCCATCGGACACACGTAGCTCCTGTAGTTTTACCTTCATGCTTCCCCTCAAACTGACTCTCATTTGTACAGAACGTAGATAAACCCAGTAGTTTAGAGCAGCACCATTTATTCTCTGAGCCATGAGACTCATAGAGCTGTTGCGAGTTTCAGGTTATGGCTGAAATTGCATGAAATGGATGTGCTAGAGTGTGTGAGCGGCACTTGATTGCTGGTGCGTTTGCGTAGATGAGAGTGTGTGCATGTGAGCGTGTGGATTTTAATGATGATGGCGTGGTCACTAATGTTCACACCCTTCTTTTTCCTCCCTCTTTCACTCTCTTTGTATCCCTGCAGCACTCGTAAACAAAACTACATGATGAACTTTGCCAGACAGACGGGGGTACGCCACTACTACAGCCGCAAGAGGCGGGCCCTGCGACAGCGCGCCTGAATCCCCGCCCCCGAGGAAGGATTTGCCTGTTGACCTGCCAATCACACACTGATCTGCCATGCACATCCTTATTTTTCCCCCTGACAGCATAGTGCCCCGCTGACTTCTGTTGACCAGTGGACTTAGACAACCCCGACCTCTCATCCCCAACCCTGAGGCAATCAAGGCCTTTCCAACCACATGGGTTGGTGAGAACAAAATTCAGAGGGAATTGTGATGTGGCAGTTTTGTTTACTTTTTTCCACCATGGACTGTCGGGGTTTGTAGTTGTTTTCTAATTGTTGCTGTGGTTCTTTTGATTCCTATTCTTACTTGTGATATCCCGCCCTTTGGCATATCTTCCCTGCTGGTCCCGATTCATCCCGCTCCTGTTCCTATCACACTGTGAAATCAAAAGTTAATATATTTCTGCTCAACTGACCAGCCAATTGGAGAGTTGCCTCCTTGTTCCGCCGAGCCGCCGGGGGAGGACAACTACCGCCACAAGTATGTCAGGAGAACAACCACGATGACAATACTGACCACGAGGAGGAAAAAAAGATGCTTAAAAAAATACTGTGTTCTTGCTGTTCTGTGTGTCTGTGAGTTCTTTTTGTGATGAGTTGACTGTGGTGTTCTGTTTGTTTGTTTGTTTGTTTGTTTTCTACTAATTCACATGCTTTTAAAGGGGGAGGGGTGGCGCTGCGCTCTGTTTCCTTTTCTTCGTTGATCTGGAGCGGTTATGGGCTTGGTAGAGCAAGCCCCGCCTCTACAGCAAGAAGGAATGAAAGAAGGATTTGCACGACAGGGAAAAGAGAAAATAAGTGGGGAAAAAAGACTCAGTGTTTGTTTTTTAATTTTTTTTATATATGTTGGTTCCCGAAGATACAGATATTTATGGTAAATGGTTCTTCACGTAACCTATTTAAGATGCACTGTGCGTGAAATCTGTATGTTATTTTCTAGTGTTAAGTTATTAGGCAGTCAAGTGAGGCTCTTGGACTGTACCTTCTCCCCGCTCCCTTCTCTTGTGGTGTTTCCTGCCCCGTCCTTCTCTCTCTGCTGATTCCCAATACATGGAGGTGAGGCTCTATCAGTGTTGTTTTTTTGAAGTCTGTGTAATATGGACCTTCTGCCCCCAGTGTAACTCCAGTATAGCAATCTCCTGTATATATATGTATATCCACTATGGGGAGACCCAGCAGCCTTATCAAAGGGAAATAAAGAACTGTCCAAACCTCACTCTGCATACATTGCTCAAACCGTTCTCTTCCACTTGGAAATATCTCATCTGTGGTTTACTGGTTTAGAGAGAAAGGGTAAGTTTTAGATTAATAAGTAATTGTTGAGCGTTGTGGTTTCTCTTGATCTGGATTCCACTTTGAAATGTCACCTGGTGTCATGAACTCGTGTCATTTTGAAAGTTAAGGTGTTTCTCTGCGTGGCATTTGGTTGCAATTGTTAAATTTGGTTGGTACCCAAAGCTGACAGTAACGGTGTATAAAGACATCACTTGCTTGGTTCTTTGCAACATCCTTGTTGCTAATTGCAAATAAATTTGGCTGCTTCTGCCAAAACTCAGCACTTGCTCATCATCTCAACACTCTGCTACGGTCACATTAGCTAAAAATGAAACGAGCAGTTTTGTCCCTTGGTGGGTGTTTCCGGGGCATGTGCACTACATCTCCATAAGATGTCTATTACTATTACTACAGGTTTATTTGGTTACAAAAATGGTGTTTTTAGATTTAGAAGTACTGATTTCTCTGAGATCTTGAGCAAATAGAGGAGATCTTGGTGGGAATTCAGTGGAAAGTCAACACTGAAACTGGACATGACAAATTTTCTGTTGACACCGAAACAGCCAGGAAATGTCAAAAGATCAACACTTCCTTGAGCGACAGTACAGGAGATTATCCTGTTTTTTCAGTATGAAAGTTTGTTTTATCTATGTACACGTGCCTTTCAGGTTAATTATTTAATCCTTTGTTGTATAATTTCATATCACATGCATCACATACATCATAAAGAGTCAATAAGCTCCTTGCTGTGATGCATCCCATGGAGGGTGATCGTGGTTTTATTTTATTTGAGACAAACAAAAATTTACACAAAAACCTTACATAGGTTAAATATAACACAGCAAAAACAATGTACTAACAAATGCAGCTGGCTCATTTGAACCAGATGTGCAGTGCTGTGACATGTCAATCATCTGGGGTGGCACCTGGGGTTTCAGGTGGATCCAGTGCCACCCTGGCTTCCGCTCTAGCTCCGCCCATGCCCGAATGAGTTGCTGCTTTCACCTGTGGCTCAAAATTTGGCACTTCCTGTTTCAGTGTAACTTGACACGGGATTCCCGTGAGATCCCATGAGATATCGTCTATTGTCAATCCAGGAAGTGTTCAACATTTGACATTTCCTGTTTCACTGTGGACTCAAAATTTGACACTTTCTGTTTGGAACACAGTGTACCATGAGCAAGCTTTGCACCGCTGCACAACATTTCACTTGTATAAACTGTATCAGTACTTCAAGTTCACTGAAATAATGTGTTCATTCATAATCCTAAGTACTCCCATTCAAAAGTTATTTTTTTGTGCTATTGGATGGTGGCTATCTTGAATTTCTGGGTCAAAATGATGTCAGAATCAGAATCCTCATGGTCAGCTTACCCCCCTAAAAGTGTCTTCATTCATGATTCTAGGTGTTATGGTTCAAAAGTTAATTTTTGAAGATGCCGCCGACGGCCATCTTCGATTTGGTCTTCCAGTAAAAAATGCCGGAATTTTTGGGAGGGACCTGGGGGCTAAATTTTTTTATAAAAGGCCCACTGAAGTCAAATTAATAATTAAAACAAACTAGCCAGAGAATTGTCACAGAATTGTGGTTCTTCACCCTACTGTTTCTTGGTTGTCAATGATCATATACACTGAACAGAAATATAAATGCAACACTTTTGTTTTTGCTCAAATATTTCATGAGCTGAACTCAAAGATCTAAAACATTTTCTATATACACAAAATACCTATTTCTTTCAAATATTGTTCACAAATCTGTCTAAATAAGTGTTAGGAGCACTTCTCCTTTGCTGAGATAATCCATCCCACCTCACAGGTGTGGCATATAAAGATGCTGATGAGACAACAAGATTATTGCACAGGTGTGCCTTAGGCTCCCCAGAACCTGCCCCACCCACCCCCAATTTACAGCCATCTTAACCCTTCTGGGGGGGCTCCACCCCACAGACCCCCCGAATTACAGCCCTCTTAACCCCCTGCCACTTTAAGCATTTTTTAATGTAGATGTAAATTAATATTCAAAGTTTTCAGCTAATTGACAGTAGGGCTGTACAATATGGCCAAATTATCGTATCTCAATATTGTCATATCAATTTGATATACGATATGACTATGATTTCACACAAAGTGCAGCAGTAGTGAAAATTAGTCATTCTTAAACAAAACAGTAATAATACCACATTCATTTTGCACTCATCATAACGTAAGTACTGGAACACTTGGTATTTTACACATTTTAATTTGTTTATGCCATTTCAAATATAAGATATGCAAAAATATAAAGAATAAGAATTTCTAAAATTATCTTCCACAAACTCAAAGTGAAAGCAAACCTCTAAAACTTGATAAAACATGTAAATAATAATCAGTTTTATTGGCAGTTTTCTTCAGACAAGTCAGGGGATGGAAACATGAACATTTCCAAGTCACTAAATATGTCTTGGACTATTCACATCAGTTATGAAGAAATACAAAATTTTCTTTCACCAAAACATCAAATATAGGCTTTGTATCTCAGATGTACTTTCTGACAAACTGTAGCTGAACGTTCAGGTCGTCTTCTTAAGAAAATCCTCCTCTACACCACTTCATCAAGTTTACATTTTTAATTAATTTATATCAAGTTGTAGAGACTTGCTTTCAGTTTGAGTTTAAGGAAGATAAATCTAAGGTCCCTTCACACACAGTTTGGTCAAATACGGCGAAACAGCGCAAAACAGTTCAAATTATGCGCACCACGAAACATCACGCTGACGTGCAGGTGTTTCAGGAACACAGTGCCACCAGCTCCACGATGTGGTTACACATCGTGCAGATGGTAAAAAAAATAAGGAAAATACATGCTGCGATAGTTCAGTGCACGTGGGAACACAGCAGTTTTTTCCAGCAGCTTTTGCCAGCAGCAGTGCGATGTGCTGAAATAAAAAAAAAATAAATAAAAATACATGTCACCCATTGGATTCGAACCCAAGCCTTCCAAAAGCTGTGCTTGCCAGTTGGAAACTTTACCAACAAGCTACCTTAGCTATCCTGAGACAGGTGCTGGAAACTGACTCATATCAGTAAGCACATGAGTGTATTTAAAAAAAATTAAAACGACACACCATATAAAAACATGGCATTGTATTAAATCCCTCTTATTAAGCGGGCAACACAAATATGATCCGTCTGTTCCTCTGTAGATGACCCATGGTCACTGACACTTAGTCATGAAATGACATGAATGAGAAGCAGTTCGCTCGTCTCTTTCATGTCCACATCTTCTGGCATGTGTCCTGCCGACACGGGTGTCTTGTGGATGGTGCACCGCAGGACACCATGTCATGTGGAACAGAGCTCACGTGGGTGATGTGACAGTCAAATTGCCTGCTGTGTGTTATGATCTGACGGTCCGTTTCAACCTAGGGGTAGCCTGTCCATGTGTGCGCCATCGCTCGCTGCAGCCCGTTGCCACAGTAATATATGTTTTTATTTATGTCCACTTGATGACAGCAAATAGACCAGTGGTGGGCACAGATAACCAAAAAATTAACTTCGATAACAGATGATCAGATAACTGAAAAGTTATCTTCAATAAAGTTAAAACAATAAGCCACCTAAAAATGCATTGGAAGTTACAGATATCCAATGAATTCTAATATCGTCTCCGGTACACTTACAACTACTAACAAGCTGATTTTGAGTTTTAACACTACAAACGCTTTTGGAAGCATCAATAGCAACAACAGACCCAAACAATGAGTCAGCACTTCTGGCATTGAGCACCCTGCTGGAAACATCTGTTTACTACATGGCTTCCAGCAAAGACACAACTGAAAGGCGCCACAAAGCTCAGCTGTCTACCCAATCACAACACTGCCATCAGGCCGAGGTCTTGGAAAATAAAGCAGTGCTGAGTTATGGTTTGGTGTATAAATAAATGAATACTGATAGAATAGCTCCATTAATGTCAATTCTGTCATTTGTGCAAAGTTAAGATATAACATATATATTTTAATGTTGAATAATGCACTAATTCTGAAGTTTTGTAACAAACACAGACAGATGGCATTCTGGGTAAAATGTGCCTCCGCTCACACTGATTGGATGATTCATTCTATGTAAACCAACATGTTAATGTAAGGTGTGTCGTGTGCTGGTGTTTACAGATAAGTGTGCTTTTGTAAAATATGCCATTTTTTTATTTGCAAAAAAAAAAAAGGCATTTTCAAAAAAAAAAAAAGCCAAGTTGTAATTAGATAACAGTCTGATATAACCGGTGTCAAAATAAATTAGATGTATCCCATAATCCCTTGCGCGCCAGAGAGGCGCTGCAGTCAAACAACATATAGAGTATCCACATGATGACAATTGTAAATTAATATTATACTACAAAAATTAATTTTTATGCTTTTCATCACGTTAATAAGAAACTGCATGCATGATACCCTGAAAACTTGCTAAAACAATTATAACAAATAATCCGTGTCTGCTATGTTTAATCTGCGTGGAATTTAATGAACGCAAACCGAATTTCAGACATATATATTACTCTGGAACAAAGAGGACAAACAGTGTTGTAAAGAACAATAATCAAGACGTTAAAGAGCAAACTTCACTTTACCCCAGAATGACATGATCAGGAAGCGAGCATGGCTCACAGCAGCTCCTATTGAAAATAATGGAGAGACAGCCTGTGATTCTCCCATGTTTACATAAAACAAATGCAATAACAACGTCTATAAATCCAGAGAATATATTCATGAGAGTTTTAGGCACAATATAAAAATAGTTTTATGTTGCGACGTTAATGGTGTTGTCCATTTGCAGTGGTTAAAGTGCAGCCCGATAAGAGCGTATCAATGCAGTTCTCAATGTTTTTTTGTTGTTTTTTTTTAACTTTGATGTTTCCCATCGAGAGTTTTTGTAAATTAAGTTGGAAAAAAAAGCTTCTGTTTACGTTTTGCTTCTGGAAACACGAGTCCGATGTATGGTTTTTGAACGTACAATGAGAAAATATCTGCCTAGCTTCAGTTTGAATACTGCCATGAACACTACTGGCCAGTAGATGGCAGTAGAGACCTTGAAAACTTGCAAACACAAAATTCCAGATAATCTGTGTTGCTACTTGCTACGTTTAAGATGCGTGGCATTTAATAAAAGCAAACAATAAAAACAACTATAAACCCAGAGAATATATTCACATGAGATTTACGCACTATAGTTTAATGCTGTTGTACTGTTCAGAGTATCTGAAATGCATTTGTCCTGTAGTGAACGTACTGAGATTACCGTACTGAGATTACCCTACCCATAATGCACCTGGGCACAGCCTGCCCCACACTAAAACCTTAAAAATTAGCGCATTACTTTAAAACTAAAACATATATCTGATATTTTCACTTTATAAAACTTCAGAAGTGACGTTAATTTAAATAAATTGTCTGAAATAAGTTTGGTTAAAATTTGAACCATAAGTTAAAAATGTATGCCTCTGGATGACTTGGGTGATATTGGCCACGTATGAGTATGGGATTAAAAAAAAAAAAGAGTTTTTTTGTTTCTTTTGGTGACCAGTTCTCCTTTACCTGCAGAGGATAGGGCGATTTCTTCTAGAAACAGCTCTCCTCTGTTTGCAGAGAGTAGAACTACACATCTATTCACTTTTGTTTACTGTGGTCTAAAAGTTATTGGACAAAAATTTATCGGAAGATAATTGGTCTGACAACGGTTTTCAAAGTTATCTGAAAAGATAATCCGATAACGAAAACTTTATCTTCAATAATTATCGGATTATCATAACTGTGCCCACCACTAAAATAGACACACCCGTGTCACAGTGGTCAGTTGTTAGTCCATGTGCGTCCAAACACAGTACTGTCCAGCTGGGATGTCCAGAATGGCAGATCTCCACAGCTGTTTCAGTCACAGTCTCAGTGCCCCACACTTGTGGGGCACTTAGACAAATTTCACTGCGAGTACGAGTGTAACTGTGTGCAGACTTTTGTCGTGCCAAGAGTACGTATGGCCACACATTTTCTAAGTGCCATGCGAGCGGTGTTAGATGTTCGTGTCACCTGGAATTTGGCTGACACCTGCCGCAAGAGGGTTCGATGGGCTTGCACAGTGCACACTCTGTCTGCCGCTGGTGTGCGGAAATAGTTGTAGCAACAAGTGTAGAAGGCATTGGAGGCAGCTACGATTTTATACGAATTGCATTTGATTCCTGCTTCATGCGCGCTTCATGTGCAATTCGACCACATTCGTACTATGTGTGAAGGGGCTTTTTAATTAAGAGGTTATTCAAAAATAAGTCCTTCAGAGAGCAAAATTAAGAGGTTACACAGGTTTTATACAGAACAGAGGAGGAGTAAATTACCTGTATTGCTTTCAGCCTGAGCGTCTTCACGCTGTATATCATGAATCATGAACAGCTGCCTGCTCGAATCACTGGAGAAACATGCATATGTAAGGCAGTTCGAATTAAAGGAGAAATGCTGCTTTGAACAACCGGGACCTCGTTTCCGGCATAAAATACGGTCATTTACTCACAATAAAACTTTTGTGCCATTAGGAGTCTGTGAGTCAAACATTTTCCTTCTTCTACAAAGGTGGATTACAACTTTGTCTGGTACACAGCACTCACTACTGTACAGGAGAGGCCTAGCAGTCCATATGTGCCACTGATTTCAAAATGCAGCTCTTTTCAACCAGACATGTGGTGCCGTGACATGTCAATTATCTGTGTCCACTCATATTTCAGGGAAGTCCAGTGCAACCCTGGCCTCTGCTCTAGCTCCACCCATCCCAGGAAGTGTTCAACATTTGACATTTCCTGTTTCACTGTGGACTCAAAATTTGGCACTTCCTGTTTGGAACTCCCTGTGCAAGCTTCGCGCCGCTGGGCATCACTTCGCTCATATTATTTCGTACTGGTTTAAATTTTAATTATTTATTTTTTCCTAGGCACAAAAAGTCTTTAGGCAGCCTAAACCAGGCAGGGTTGAAATGTGAAATTTACAGGGTTGGTAGATGTCAGGAATAAGTAGCCATATACAAAATTGGCCGGTGAAAAATGCTATATGGCATTATAATTAATAACAATGTGTTAACTAGTAACTTTTGATCTGTGGGGTCAGCTACAGGAAAACTTTATACTATTGTAATTCGTGGAGTGAGCCCATTCTAAAGATGTAGGCTACATGCATTCACGCTTGGAGAATTGTTTCGCAAAATTGTGAAATATGCAAAATTGTTCCAAATGAACACGTCTCTGGATTTTTGACATAGATCCAGATTGATTTCTTTCACCAAAACATCAAATCCAGACTTGCATCTCAGATGTACCTTCTGGCAAATTGTAGCTGGACTTTCAGGTCTTCTAATTAAGAAAATCCTCCTCTATGCCACTTCATCATGAAACTGTATAACTGAGGATGCAAAATGCAAAACATGCACTATGCACAATTTCTCCAATCACAGCCTCAGAAGTCTGTAACTTCTTCTAGATTGTCTGTGTGTCTTAGTGGCTTTCCTCACTCTTTTCCTTCGTGCACAGTCACTCAGTTTTTGAGAACTGTCTACTACATGCAGATTTACCATAGAGTGCCATACTGTTTATATTTCTTCATAACTGATGTAAATAAAGTCCAAGACATATTCAGTGACTGGAAAAAAAAAAGGATATTTGCGACCGCAATACATCATGAATGTCCGCAAATCATCAAACCAAAGGGGGTTATTCCCATTCTAATCCAATTCCATCATCTGCACGGTTTATTTTTCTGTAGGTAATTCAGTCGGTGAGGCTTACCGTCGAGGCAGCATCGCTACAACAGCGGTCAGAGCGCAGAGTAATCCATCAAATGTAAAAATCCATCAAATGTGAAACGGTAATTCTGTATCAGAATCCGCATCAGTACTTTCGTATGGTAACTTAAATTCACCCATTTCTCCATCATCGTCGGTACGTGACTTTCTCTCGCTCTCAGGTAACAACACCATTATTGACATCTGTAATATATTAAATTTGAAACGATTTAATATTTTGCAACCTTACACACGATATTAAACAGTCTAAAATCTCACACGATTAGCCAATCAGCTTTGCGGAAAAAATGTAATTGGATTACAATGCAAAATGTACACCAAATGGACTTTTCAATATTAAATTCAAATGTCCACAAAATTTACAATCCGGATCAGATCCAGATCATACTTTGTCAGGTGTTAATGAGTGCCAGTCTGCACCTCGCTTTCAAATATGAGAGTGATTTGGGCATGTTTGATTAATGTATAATGTAAAATATACATTAGATGGGTTCTCAATGTTAAATTTAAATGACCACAAAATTTGTCAATCCAGATCAGATCCGAATCACTCTTTGTCAGTCAATAAAGGATACTATCCTACATAGCACTCTCAAATATGAAAGAAATTTGATCTTTTTTGAGTTATGATTTTTTTTAATTCGTTCATTGTTAAAAGACAGACCCGACTTCGTTGGCGAAGGTAAAAATCGTGAACAACAAAATGTTGTTGACATGTTGGACTTCATCATTTTCCTATGGCACCCTCCATCTGGTCACAGCAGTTTCTGGGCTTGGATCCAACATCTGTAGTGGAAGCAGAATAGGAAATGTGGGGAGAAACTCCACACTGTAGCTGTGTCCCAGTTCAGGGGCTGCACCCTTCTAATGGCTGTGTATGAGAAAACTCTTCAGCTCTTCAGACAGCATTCTGAAATGTGACAGTCTATCCTATTTCGTGATTGTATCATTAGCTTTCCCCATCTCAACCCTCTGTTGCCTGGCAACCATGACAACTGCATGTGACAAACTAGAGTACTGGGCGTAACCTGTAGTTTAGTAATAATTTTTTTAGTTAAACGCTGCCTGCACTAGTGGGCGGGGTTCGCAGCGTGCAATGGTACCAAACATATGGAACTAAATTGCACTCTAAATGCAACACAACACAAATGGGATGAATAATCCATGCAGTGGCGCCCCCATGTGGTGGCTGAGGGTGGCTACAGCCACCACCAGATTACTCTGAGCCACCCCTCAGCCACCACATGAGGGCGCATTGGATTTGTGTGGATTTAGGGAATACATTTTAAATCACAACAGTTAATAATGTGAAAACAGTGTTAAAACAAGAGCAACATCATCATCAACAACAACAACAATAATATATAATATAATAAGAATAAGAAACAGAGCACAATGGGGTCTTCCGCACCTTCGGTGCTCGGGCCCTAAAAGTAGACCCTGACCCCCCCCCCCCCCCCTTCTTCGGAGGGGGGGGGGGTCAGGGTATGCCACCCTAAGATTTTGCCTAGCCCCCACTAGCCACCCTTAGAATTTTTTTTGCTAGCGCCACTGAATCCATGTCACGTGACATAGAAAGTACCAATCAAATGACAATGATCCACTTAGCTGTTATATAAAATGCACACCTGTGCACAATTTCTCCAGTCACAGCCAGAGAAGCCTGTAATTTCTGGGTTGTGTGGGTGTCTTGGTGGCTTTTCTCACTCTTCTCAATTACTCAGTTTGTGAGAACATGTCTACTCTTCACAGATTTACTATAGAGTATCATACTGTTTCTTCATAACTGATGTAAATAAATTCCAAGACATATTCAATGACTTGGAAATGTTCATGTATCCATCCCCTGACTTGGCTGAAGAAAACTGGCAATAAAACTGATTACCTACAGGTGCGCACTTGGTGCACGTTTGTCAGGGCACCTGAAACGTGCACAGAAGAAAAAAATTGGGCCCTTATGTCAAAAAGGAATCTGAGAAATTTCCCAACAGCTGCCTTAATAACCATGGATGGTGAAAACACAGCCTTTGTTTTTAAGTGATTATGTACATACATGACTAAAAATAAATCAAAAGTGAGATAATCCTAAGAAAAGTCCTCAGATCATGGGAGAGTGGATTCTCTGGGAAAGGAACAGATGTTTTGTTTTTCTTCTCCAACGGAAACATCTCTGTGTTCTGGAGACAGAAATTTCCAGTGCTCTCTGACGTCAGCAGTAAGGAGGCGTAGTCTGAGACGTGTCCAGCTTTATCTGTGGCCTTTGTTGTGTCACAAAAGGTTTGTTCAAAGATTGCCCAGGAAGATGACACCTTTGCACAGGAACACAGAAAACGTTTATTAACAACTTCGACAACCGACTGGTCTCCATTCACTTTCCATCTACTTTTATGCGTTGCTCTCAAAGCAGACAGCCTTTTATATGGGAGCTTAGCGCCCTCTATAGGTATAAATAAATTATTACATCTACAGACTCTAAGCACCAAAAGTCTGTTCAGTCACTACAGTCCTTAGCTGTAGACTTAAACTGCACCAATCCTTTTTCTCTCTCTCTCATAAACATATGCAGTTTCCTTTACATATTACAAAGTACACATATCATTTACATTTCTATGGCAACATTCCTTTGTGAAGAACGCACAATTCTTCTTGGGCGCTTCACACGTTGTGTCCCCACAGCACCTTTCACAGCTTGGTCAATTTCCACCAAACCCTGAGGAACATTGTTCTGAGGAAACATGTTTATCTGTTCACTTGCAGTGTCCTTTGTCTCATTTTCTGAATCATTCTTTTCATTGTCAAATCAGAAGACAAATAATCTTCAACATCAGTGGCAATTTCTGGATTTACATTCTTTTTCTTTTCCTCCAGTAATTGATTTGCATGTCTTTTGATACAGGCTCCATTTACAAACACCAAATATGTAACAAGACCCAAAACCTGTGTAATGTCACCATTCAGCCATTTCTGTCCTCCCCTGTAGTTTCTCACGAGCACTGCTTAACCCACACACAAACTCCTGAGTCTTCCCTTCACATTTCACTGTTTCTGAACATGTCGATCCTGGATAGCTTGAGAGAAATTTGGTTTCAGCAAACCCATCTTTTCAAAAACCACAGACCCAAACAATGAGTCAGCGCTTCTGTATTTGAGCACCCTACCCACTGCTAGAAGCTCCTATTTACTACATAACTTCCAGCAGAAAAGAAATTGTGAGGAGCCGCAAAGATCAACTCTCTACTCAATAGCACTGTCGCTGTGAGGCAGAGGTCTCAGAAAATAAAGCAGTGCTGACTTATGGTTTTGAGTTATAAATAAAATTAATACTGATAGAATAACTCCATTAATGTCAATTCTGTCATTTGTACAAAGTTAAAATATAACATTTCTTTTAATGTTAAATAATACACTAATTCTGAAGTTTTGTAACAAACACAGACAGATGCCAAAGGGATTATGGGTAAAATGTGCCTCCGCTAACACTGACTGGTTGACTCATTCATTCTATGTAAAAACCAACACGTTAATGTGATGTGTGTGTTGGTGTTTACACATAAATGTGCTTTTGTAAAATATGCCATTTTTTATTTGTAAAAAAAAAAAGCATTTGCAAAAAAACAAACAAATTGTAATTAGATAATCATCTGATATAACCAGTGTCAAAATACGAGGTCTGTCAATAAAGTATAGGTCCTTTTTATTTTTTTCAAAAACTATATGGATTTCATTCGTATGTTTTTACGTCAGACATGCTTGAACCCTTGTGCGCATGCGCGTGTCAGTGACGTCATTCGCCTGTGAGCACTCCTTGTGGGAGGAGTCGTCCAGCCCCTCGTCGGAATTCCATTGTCTGAGAAGTTGCTGAGAGACTGGCGCTTTGTTTGATCAAAATTTTTTCTAAACCTGTGAGACACATCGAAGTGGACATGGTTTGAAAAATTAAGCTGGTTTTCGGTGAAAATTTTAACGGCTGATGAGAGATTTTGAGGTGATACTGTCGCTTTAAGGACTTCCCACGGTGCGAGACGTCACGCAGCGCTCTCAGGCGCCGTCGTCAGCCTGTTTCAAGCTGAAAACCTCCACATTTCAGGCTCTATTGATCCAGGACGTCGTGAGAGAACAGAGAAGTTTCAGGAGAAGTCGGTTTCAGCATTTTATCCGGATATTCCACTGTTAAAGCAGATTTTTTTAATGAAAGACGTGCGGACGGATTGCAGCGTCGGCTCGCAGCCGCTGCGACGCTCCGCCACAGGAAAACACCTCTGTTGGAAGCCTTAAGGACAAGTTGGAACATGTCCAGCTGTTAAACAATTTCTCATATACTCACTCCACTGAAAGCCATCAAAAGCCGCCTGGATTTTACGAATGGTTATCAACACGGAGGTGTTTTTCCTGTGCCGCCGCACCACGCCGGCTGCGTCCTGACGCGCGGACCCGTCTGCACGTCTTTCATTAAAAAAAATCTCCTTTAACAGTGGAATATCCGGATAAAATGCTGAAACCGACTTCTTCTGAAACTTCTCTGTTCTCTCACGCCGTCCTGGATCAATAGAGCCTGAAATATGGAGGTTTTCAGCTTGAAACAGGCTGACGACAGCGCCTGAGAGCGCTGCACGACGTCCCACTGCGTGGGAAGTCCTTAAAGCGACAGTATCACCTCAAAATCTCTCATCAGCGTTAAAACTTTCACCGAAAACCAGCTTAATTTTTCGAACCATGTCCACTTCGATGTGCCTCACAGGTTTAGAAAAAATTTTGATCAAACAAAGTGCCAGTCTCTCAGCAACTTCTCAGACAAAGGAATTCCAAAGAGGGGCTGGACGACTCCTCCCACAAGGAGTGCTCACAGGTGAATGACGTCACCGACAGGCGTGGAAAAACTCATGCATGCGCACGAGGGTTCAAGCATGTCTGACGTAAAAATATATAAATGAAATCCATATAGTTTTTGAAAAAAATAAAAAGGACCTATACTTTATTGACAGCCCTCGTAAATAGAACACTGCCATCTACTGGTGCCCAGACACTCAGTACTTAGGGTGAATACTGCCATGAACACTACTGGCCAGTAGATGGCAGTAGAGACTGTGACAACTTGCCAAAACAAAATTCCAGATAATCCATGTCTGCTACGTTTAAGATGCGTGGAATTTAATAAACGCAAACTGAATTTCAGACATCTTATATATACTACTCTGGAACAAAGACTACAGACAGTGTTTGACATAAGCAAGACGTTAAAGAGCAAACAGGAATCGATTGCAGTGATTCCAGTTGAAAATAATGGGCTTCTTCTGGCATTTTTACATAAAACAAACACAATAGCAACGTTTATAAACCCAGAGAATATATTCACGAGAGTTTTAGGCACAATATACAAAGAGCTTAATGCTGTTGTCTGTGTGGAGCCTGATCAGAAATGCCTCAAATGCATTTCTTCTGTCATGAATGTACTGACATTACCCATAATGCACTGGGCACAGCATGTGCACACTAAAACCTTCAAAATTAATGCATTATTTTAAAACTAAAACATATGATATTTTCACTTTATAAAACTTCAGACGTGACATTAATTTAAATAACTTGTCCGAAATTAGTTTGGTTAAAATTTTAACCATAACTTAAAACTGTATGCCTCCGGATGACTTGGGTGATACTGCCCGCATATCAGTATGGGGTCAAAAGAAATGAGTTTTGTTTTCTGTGACCAGCTCTTCTTTACCTGCAGAGGACAGAGTGGTTTCTTCTACAGCCAACTCTTCTCTGTTTATAGAGGATAAAACTGCACATCTACTACAAAACATTTAACAGATAGGTACTCAACTGATTTTAGACTTCATAAATGTTTGTAACTGTTAAGCTTTGTGTATTATGTCTGCAAAAATGTTAGTGGTCTAAAAATTATTGTACCAAAACTTACTGGAAGATAATTGGTCTGATCTTGGTTTTCAAAGTTATCTGAAAAGCTAATCCGATAATGAAAACATCTTCAATAATTAGTGGTTAGCAGAACTGTGCCCACCGCTGGTCATGTGTGGCACATTTGGTAAATAACCAAGAAATTTGTTGCAAAGACATACCACCAAGTGCTCTACTTTTAGCTAAGGATCTTTTAAAGTTTTGCACCAGCCTCTCTGCCAATCTATTTGAGGCTGGGTGATAGGATGGAGTTTTGATATGCTTAACAGCACTTAGCTTAAGAAGTGTCAAATTCAGTTCCAATAAGTTGAGGTCCATTATCAGTTATGCCTTCTTTAGATAACTCATAAGCCAAAAAAAAAAAAAAAAAGATTGTTTTGCACATGATAGTCTGCATAAGAATAATTTCAGGACATTGGGCATATGACTGTAAAATAAAGGTATATTCTCTCCCATGAACTTGAAGCCTATTTCCAAGTGTGCACTGGTGCTGTAGCTGGAACACTTCACTGATGTCACACTGATTTACCTCATTTTTAATGTCTTCATCCAATGTTGGCCACCATAGTAAGCTCCTAGCCAAGGACTTCATTTTCACCATGCCCCAGTGACTGTCATGTACCTCTGAAAGTAACCTGTCCTTCAGACTCTGGAATGATTACTCTGAATCCCCAAAGTTAAACAATCATCTTCCGCAGTCGGATCAAATTTTTGTCTTGCATAGAGCTGAACAGCCTCCTCAGACACGTACTGGCCAACCTGACAAAACATTGTTTCACCTTCACCAGTGTGGGATCTCTAAAATTAAATTGAAAGTCATATACAAGCTGCTGTCACCAGAATAAAGTCTCAAAATTTAAATAAGAGCATTTCATTCAATTTTAAATTAGTTCACATGAATTTCAGTATAAATACTTTTGTCTTTATTTTCAAATCTGTGCAAAACAATAATTTGTTCCAAATTTGAAATCCTCCCCCTAAAAAGTCTACCCAGAAGTCCAAATGTGCAACTTTTCTCCATGACAGTGACAGGCTGCATGTGAAGAACAGAAGAGGTCATCCAATATAATATAAAAACAACTTTATTTCATGGACATCTAAACATCTCAGTTTTCTTTCTAAAAAAGTATATTGATAAGAGTCTTCCATCTTCATTTCGGGGTCTTTAAACAAGAGAAGACAATGAATAAGCGAGTTGCCTCTAGGAAGCTTAATTTGGACCTTTAGACCACAAGAGGCATATGTGGCCACACGACATTGGCCGCAACAGCAACAGTCACAAGTGCTACTGTTGGGCAGAGGGAGGTGGAGACGGACTTGTCAGAGAAGGTGTTGCAGAACTCCCAGTCACAGCAGTCGTAATGGATGGTGTAGACAACTCCTTTCAGCAAGTAGTTTTCAATTTTGTCACACTTATTCTTGTCAATGCAGCCCAAGCCCTTCAGGACAGTTTGCTTGCCATAGCGAACATCGGCCCTGTAGCACGTCTTGTTAGCAGAACACTCTGTCGCGATGATGACAGGTGTTTTCTCCTTCTCAATGATGGGGCTGTAGTTACAGAACAGGTTGTCACAGAGCACAATGGGCAGGACGAGGCAGAACCATGAAATGGTGACACAAATGAAGTGAAACATCTTGTTCCTGCAAGGAGGAGGAGAGACATCTGAAAATCTGAAATTTAACTGGCCTTACCGAGTCAAGGGATTACACCCGATGCATAAAAATATAACCAGGACACTGTAATGGCATCCAACACAACAATAATGTACAATTTACCACGATTAAAATAATGGATTTCAATTTGAATTATTTATATAGCGCCAAATCCTACCATATCTCACGGCATGTCATGATTCAGCAGCATACATTAATCTACTGGTTTGTGATATTGTCATGAAAAGCACCACACTTTCATAGCGGGAGCACGAGTGCGACGGCCGCACAAAATTAAAAGTGTGTGTGTGTGGGGGGGGGGGGGGGGGGGGGTTGGAGTAGGGTTAGGAATAGTGAGTTAAAAAAAAAAAGTCACGAAAATTTGAATAATTTTGTGACGGGAGCACGAAAAAAGACATGAGACTAGGCTGGCCAAATCGCAACAAAGCTGCCTCAAGACACTTGACATGGGCAAGGTGTGACCTTACCACCCCGCAAGTAAGCACATCACAACCGTGGTAAGGAAAGACTCTCTGGTATGTTTGAGTAGGAATTGGTGTTAGCACAAATATTTTGAAGTACCCCCTTAAAAATACAGAGACGATTATTGTATGAACAAGAAAATGCAAATTGCTGACCAAATGATCTACTCAAACCCCCCTGTACATACCCCCTGAAGTCAGAAACCTCCAAATCATGCAGATTTGACTTCAAAATGCTGCCTGGCAATGGTAGGATGTGTCTAGCTGGAGGTTTGCTATGCTCAAGATATCTCACTTTCCCTACCGAAATCGAGTGACCTCTTTCGCCTCATGAACACAGTAGGTGGTAATATCTTGCATTGTTAAATGTTACGGTTTATTTCTCCCTTAACAATATGGGGACTTATTATGAACAAGAAAATGCAAATCATTGACCACATGATCTAGTCTAATCCCCCTGTACATACCCCCTGAATCAAAATCCCCCAAATCATGCATTTACATCCAAAATGCTAGCCTGGCAATACCATAGGGGTGGCATAATACCACCCCCTAATTTGAGGAACAAGCCTCAAGCAGACCAGACTCAGAGGGGCAACCCACTGTTTTCCATTCTACCAAACAGAGAGAACAAAAATAGCAAAAAAATGAATAGGGTGCAAATGGCACCATCAAGTCAGGGAGTCCCTTCAACTAATCTCCTTGTTATCACAGCAGATCAGAGTTGGTTCTGCATGTTGTATGAAAATCAATTATATTTCAATGAACCATTCGGTTTTATTGTACCAGTCATGTGTACTTGCATGACCAGCCAGCCCATCCTTGGATGTGATGTCACAAAAACCCATAAAGCTTAAACAAATTTTTCGCAGGTGATAGAATTTTTAATCATTTGACATTCAAATGATGTTGCAAAGGACTTCTGCACAAGATTTCCAAAAGTGCACAAAGCATTGTTCTGGAAGTATCATTTCCAAATTTTTAATGTATTACAGAAAAAGAACTGATTCAGAGCACCATTTTATATATAGGCATTGCTTTCTGTTGTCGTACATTGATTGCCAACTACAGAAAGCAACAGTCTCTGTTGTCATTTAATGGCTTCGGAGTCTCGCCCTACAGAAAAATTAAACCTGAACCCATGGAAGAACATAGTTTCCACATTTGTTTGACAGATGGCAACCAGGTTT
This sequence comes from Thalassophryne amazonica, assembly GCF_902500255.1. Classification (NCBI taxonomy): domain Eukaryota; kingdom Metazoa; phylum Chordata; class Actinopteri; order Batrachoidiformes; family Batrachoididae; genus Thalassophryne; species Thalassophryne amazonica. Next base: position 53,954,731 of record NC_047110.1, read on the forward strand.
AGAGCCTCGTTCCAACATCAGAAGCTCAGAATGGTCTTCCACAATGGCAGCCAGATGACCATATTAAAATGCAAAATAGACAAAATGTAACAAGGCGGGGAGTGAAATGGGGCTTACAATTACAGTACATTTTGTTAAATGCACTCAATTATGACAAAACAAAGATGGAGTTTTATGGCTTTATGTGGGTTTGGGTGGGCTATTAAGGTATTGTTTTCCAGGAAATTAACATTTATTGTACCCATTTTTGTGATTATTTAACCCTATTTCATCATTTCCAGTACCCATGTCACTCCATTTCACTAAAATTAACATTGAATCGGTGTGTAACTTTGCAAAAACAATGTCGGACTCTGTAGTTTTCTCTGGGCCCCTCCCCAATCGGACCGGGAGTGACATGTTTAGCCGCATGTTCTTGAATTGTTGGCTGTCTGAGTGGTGTCCAAAAAATGAGGTGGGCTTCATAGATAATTGGCAAAGCTTCTGGGGAAAACCTGGTCTTGTTAGAAGAAACGGCATCCATCCCACTTTGGATGGAGCAGCTCTCATTTCTACAAATCTGGCCAATTTTCTTAAATCCTCCAAACTGTGACTATCCAGGGTTGGGACCAGGAAGCAGAGTTGTAGTCTTACACACCTCTCTGCAGCTTCTCTCCCCTGCCATCCCCTCATTACCCCATCCCCGTAGAGACGGTGCCTGCTCCCAGACCACCAATAACCAGCAAAAATCTATTTAAGCATAAAAATTCAAAAAGAAAAAATAATATATCACTTTCAACTGCACCACAGACTAAAACAGTTAAATGTGGTCTATTAAACATTAGGTCTCTCTCTTGTAAGTCCCTGTTAGTAAATGATATAATAATTGATCAACATATTGATTTATTCTGCCTTACAGAAACCTGGTTACAGCAGGATGAATATGTTAGTTTAAATGAGTCAACACCCCCGAGTCACACTAACTGCCATAATGCTTGTAGCATGGGCCGAGGCGGAGGATTAGCAGCAATCTTCCATTCCAGCTTATTAATTAATCAAAAACCCAGACAGAGCTTTAATTCATTTGAAAGCTTGACTCTTAGTCTTGTCTATCCAAATTGGAAGTCCCAAAAACCAGTTTTATTTGTTATTATCTATCATCCACCTGGTCGTTACTGTGAGTTTCTCTGAATTTTCAGACCTTTTGTCTGACTTAGTGCTTAGCTCAGATAAGATAATTATAGTGGGCGATTTTAACATCCACACAGATGCTGAGAATGACAGCCTCAACACTGCATTTAATCTATTCTTAGACTCAATTGGCTTTGCTCAAAATGTAAATGAGTCCACCCACCACTTTAATCATATCTTAGATCTTGTTCTGACTTATGGTATGGAAATTGAAGACTTAACAATATTCCCTGAAAACTCCCTTCTGTCTGATCATTTCTTAACATTTACATTTACTCTGATGGACTACCCAGCAGTGGGGAATACGTTTCATTACACTAGAAGTCTTTCAGAAAGCGCTGTAACTAGGTTTAAGGATATGATTCCTTCTTTATGTTCTCTAATGCCATATACCAACACAGTGCAGAGTAGCTACCTAAACTCTGTAAGTGAGAGAGTATCTCGTCAATAGTTTTACATCCTCATTGAAGACAACTTTGGATGCTGTAGCTCCTCTGAAAAAGAGAGCTTTAAATCAGAAGTGCCTGACTCCGTGGTATAACTCACAAAGCCGCAGCTTAAAGCAGATAACCCATAAGTTGGAGAGGAAATGGCGTCTCACTAATTTAGAAGATCTTCACTTAGCCTGGAAAAAGTCTGTTGCTCTATAAAAAGCCCTCTGTAAAGCTAGGACATCTTACTACTCATCACTAATTGAAGAAAATAAGAACAACCCCAGGTTTCTTTTCAGCACTGTAGCCAGGCTGACAAAGAGTCAGAGCTCTATTGAGCCGAGTATTCCTTTAACTTTAACTAGTAATGACTTCATGACTTTCTCTGCTAATAAAATTTTAACTATTAGAGAAAAAATTACTCATAACCATCCCAAAGACGTATCGTTATCTTTGGCTGCTTTCAGTGTATTTGGTTAGACTCTTTCTCTCCGATTGTTCTGTCTGAGTTATTTTCATTAGTTACTTCATCCAAACCATCAACATGTCTATTAGACCCCATTCCTACCAGGCTGCTCAAGGAAGCCCTACCATTATTTAATGCTTCGATCTTAAATATGATCAATCTATCTTTATTAGTTGGCTATGTACCACAGGCTTTTAAGGTGGCAGTAATTAAACCATTACTTAAAAAGCCATCACTTGACCCAGCTATCTTAGCTAATTATAGGCCAATCTCCAACCTTCCTTTTCTCTCAAAAATTCTTGAAAGGGTAGTTGTAAAACAGCTAACTGATCTGCAGAGGAATGGTCTATTTGAAGAGTTTCAGTCAGGTTTTAGAATTCATCATAGTACAGAAACAGCATTAGTGAAGGTTACAAATGATCTTCTTATGGCCTCAGACAGTGGACTCATCTCTGTGCTTGTTCTGTTAGACCTCAGTGCTGCTTTTGATACTGTTGACCATAAAATTTTATTACAGAGATTAGAGCATGCCATAGGTATTAAAGGCACTGCGCTGAGGTGGTTTGAATCATATTTATCTAATAGATTACAATTTGTTCATGTAAATGGGGAATCTTCGTCACAGACTAAGGTTAATTATGGAGTTCCACAAGGTTCTGTGCTAGGACCAATTTTATTCACTTTATACATGCTTCCCTTAGGCAGTATTATTAGACGGCATTGCTTAAATTTTCATTGTTACGCAGATGATACCCAGCTTTATCTATCCATGAAGCCAGAGGACACACACCAATTAGCTAAACTGCAGGAATGTCTTACAGACATAAAGACATGGATGACCTAATTTCCTGCTTTTAAATTCAGATAAAACTGGTTATTGTACTTGGCCTCACAAATCTTAGAAACATGGTGTCTAACCAGATTCTTACTCTGGATGGCATTACCCTGACCTCTAGTAATACTGTGAGAAATCTTGGAGTCATTTTTGATCAGGATATGTCATTCAATGCGCATATTAAACAAATATGTAGGACTGCTTTTTTGCATTTACGCAATATCTCTAAAATTAGAAAGGTCTTGTCTCAGAGTGATGCTGAAAAACTAATTCATGCATTTATTTCCTCTAGGCTGGACTATTGTAATTCATTATTATCAGGTTGTCCTAAAAGTTCCCTGAAAAGCCTTCAGTTAATTCAAAATGCTGCAGCTAGAGTACTAACAGGGACTAGAAGGAGAGAGCTTATCTCACCCATATTGGCCTCTCTTCATTGGCTTCCTGTTAATTCTAGAATAGAATTTAAAATTCTTCTTCTTACTTATAAGGTTTTGAATAATCAGGTCCCATCTTACCTTAGGGACCTCATAGTACCATATCACCCCAATAGAGCGCTTCGCTCTCAGACTGCAGGCTTACTTGTAGTTCCTAGGGTTTGTAAGCGTAGAATGGGAGGCAGAGCCTTCAGCTTTCAGGCTCCTCTCCTGTGGAACCAGCTCCCAATTCAGATCAGGGAGACAGACACCCTCTCTACTTTTAAGATTAGGCTTAAAACTTTCCTTTTTGCTAAAGCTTATAGTTAGGGCTGGATCAGGTGACCCTGAACCATCCTTTAGTTATGCTGCTATAGACTTAGACTGCTGGGGGTTTCCCATGATGCACTGTTTCTTTCTCTTTTTGCTCTGTATGCACCACTCTGCATTTAATCATTAGTGATTGATCTCTGCTCTCTTCCACAGCATGTCTTTTTCCTGGTTCTCTCCCTCAGCCCCAACCAGTCCCAGCAGAAGACTGCCCCTCCCTGAGCCTGGTTCTGCTGGAGGTTTCTTCCTGTTAAAAGGGAGTTTTTTCTTCCTACTGTCGCCAAGTGCTTGCTCACAGGGGGTCGTTTTGACCGTTGGGGTTTTTATGTAATTATTGTATGGCCTTGCCTTACAATATAAAGCGCCTTGGGGCAACTGTTTGTTGTGATTTGGCGCTATATAAATAAAATTGATTGATTGATTGATTTCACATTTTAGCATAGCTGCAGCCAGATGCAGGAGTGCAAAAAAAAAAAAAAGAAAAAAAAAAACTCCAAGCTTATCCTTTTTCCACACACAGCACAAAACATACCTGAAGGTGTTTCCTCTGAAGTCTGGTCACTTAATCTACACTACTTACAAGTAACTTTTGCAACAACACTCAAAAATATTGTGACATGAACACTTGAATGTGATTACAAGCACTGTGTTGACAACTAAAACAAAGTCTCCACTAACACAAACCTACAGTGTGACCTCAAAAAGCACTTACATAATTCACCAGGCAGCCTTCTTCAGAAGTCCTCAAACACCAGTCTGAGCTGGCCTAATTAAAGATTCCAAACACCTGTCCCAGTTAAAGTTCCCGGAATTCTGCAGATAAGGTGCAAAACGTGCTTTGACCACCAGATGGCATCATATAAAACCATTCTCTCATGATCGACACTGAGTATAAGAGAAAGACAAATGTGCAGTGGTGCAGCTTAGCTAAAGTTTCCATCACAATTGTTCATTTTGTGATCAAAGCACAGAATCTGGTACATATACAGCCAAAGGTATTAAAAAAGGATATCAGGCCATCATGAATTTTCAATAGGCGTATTCGGCAAAGCACCAGCTTACATTATCATGTGATCTTGTTGTGCTCATCCTTCGGTGGTGAGGAAGATCATCTCCATCAAATCCAGGATGGAATGGTGGATGAGGAGAAGACTGAACAGGCCCATACTTCATTTTATTTATTTATTTATTTAAAATTGTACCTCAAATTTACTTCCTATAGTCAGAAGCGGTTTCTGATATGGGCGATATGGGCAGCCACCCAGGGCGGCTTCTTATCTGGGGCGGCATGACCGACCCCCGGTTCCCCCAAATGCATTGCAATCGCTGCAGCAGTGCCTACCGCTATACTCCACTTGTGGGTAATGAGCGCCCTCTGCCTGCTGTGTGGTGCATGTAGATTTCTGCCATGGTCTGACAGACAGGTAACAGGTTCTGGAGGTTTGGAGGAGGTTTTGTTGTGTTGGTGCTGGCAACTGTCAATCTGGCAACCCTGGGGATAGGCGGGGGTGATAACCTATTCCGCTTCAGTGCGTATTATGGAAGATGGAAAGAAAAGGGCAAAGCCAACAGGTGCGCAGTTTAGGAAAAAGAGAAAAGAAGAAGAGGAGAAACGAGCAAAAGATAAAGGTAAGCAGAAGCTGTGTCATTTCTTGTTGTGTGAAATGTGTTACGTAGGCTGTAACCTGCTGCACATTAAACTATATCTTGTTGTTCAAAGTACAGTACCAGCAAATAGGTTTTCTACAATGTTCATTTGTACATTTTAATTTGTATTTCTTGTTTGAAAAGTAATAGTGTAGTTAGTAGTCTCTTATTGAATCATTATCTCTTATTGAATTATTATTAATGAAGGATAGGACTTTACACAACAGTTGTGCAATTTATTTTGTTCCCCAAAATGTGAAATACTGTAAATTGTCCTATAAAAAAGTTCAGACCTTCCTCCAGTTGTGCAGTGAGATTTATGTCTTTATCAAAGTGCCATTGTACACATAATTTCTCAAATGGTTTTATATTGGTGCAATGTAGAAATGCCTTATTTTTGTTTTATTATTTTATTTTTTATTTCTACAGTATTTATTTTTATTTGTATTTTATACTTTTAACTTACACAGTATTACAGTTTGTTTGTCTTGATATGTTTGTTTACAGTAATATTTTTATTTTATTTATTTTTTGTATTTATTTCTACATTATTTTCTTATTTGTGTGTTATACTTTTAACTTACCCAGTATTACAGTTTGTTAGTTTTTTTTTTGTTTGTTTTTTTTGTTTTGTTTTTTTTTGTTATGTTTATAGTAATATTTAAGTTTCTTCCACGTTTTTTCAAATAAAAATTGAAAAGATATTCTGATTGTGCCTGTGATGGTGGGGGGATCCTCCGGTTAAAACCTGCCTGTCAGACAATGGCCGAAAGATACATGCACCACACAGCAGGCAGAGGGCGCTTATTACGCCCCCCCCAAGTGGAGTAGCGCAGTATGCCCTGCTGCCACGATTGCATGGGGGGGGGGTTGGCGCCGGTGGGGTTGCTCGCCCAGGGCGCCAAACAAGCTAGGACCGCCACTGCCTATAGTACGCTTGCAAGTGTACTCGTCAAATACGTCTTGGAACTAAACTGGCCCACTTTTAGTTTACTTGTGAGTACACATTAAGTGTAACAGTGGAAAGGTTTGAGAGGTAGGTAGTAGTGATACTTTTTTAGTTCATGAAAGTGCACGTACTCAAATGACTTTAAATCAAGAATCCTCTGCTCACAAGCCCACCTCCCTGAAGCCCCAGTCACACGGCACTAATGAAGGACACCAAAGCCAAAATGAAGCAAGAAATGTGGACTTACACTGACTTTCAGAGACATTATTTAACCGTCGTCCAGCTTCATTCCTGTAGACAACTTCAATTCATCCATATTCTGTTTTGCTTTCCGTTTTGACGGTTCCTCATTGTTTGCATTGTTCCCGTACCATTAGCGTTCCGTTTGATTGTCGTCCAACTTCATCCAACCTCCCAAGTCCGACGTCTTGCACGAACATTGACGATACCTGAACGGATCAATAACTTAAAATCTGACAAGCTGAACGTGACTCGTCCATGTGTGGGACGAAAAGCAACGTTTTCATACAGAAATGAGAGCAGCAAGAACATTTGATCAGCTACTTAACTAGTTAACTCAACCCATATCAAGCTTTTATTCAAAATCCTACACATAAAATCCCATTTAAAAATCCATATACAGCTACTCCAAGATTCCTGCAAGCACACAGTGGGACAAGCAAGAAAAACATTTAAGATCTCATCCAAGATAACAAATTTACACTTTTTAAAGCTATAATGAAATGAGATGGTGTGTATCGCAGCAGTCACAAATGTCACTGTTGACTGGTTGGAAAAGGAGGTCCAGAAATTCCAGTCACCACAGTCATTAGCATGTAGCACTTCTTGTGGGGACAGGGTGTTCAACTTTGTTGCACTTGTTGACACACCCATGGCCTTCAGGATGAAGTCTTCACTTAATCAAGTATTTCAGCTCGTCATCTTTGAAGGATGCTTAGTGGACATGAGATCTGCTGTGCTCTCCTCCACTTCTGAAGTCTGATCAGGTTTGGAGATGCAGGAGGAGACACCTGCAGCAATGACAACCTCGTGGTGGCTGCCATCAAGGAAGGAGAAGTTGATGGGGTATCAGATAAGTAGACGTGTCAGAAATGGCTCAGGGATGGAATAAAAATAATTGAAAGAGCTTTTGCTACTGTGACTTGTGATTCTCGATGTACACCTGATGTGTCTGAGCAATTATGAACAGTTTAAATGCTCCCTGCCCACCTCAGCCTCTTTCTGAGGGCTTTGCTTCTACTATCAACTCTGCTTCTTTCACCTGGCTGATTTTCTTTATTCTGTCAGATTCTTGGACTCTGTTAGCATTCATCACTGGTTCAGTTATTTTTATACCTACCCTGAGTCATCACTGACACTTACCCACCCGCCTGATGCATCACCTGCTCCTTCCTTGCTGTCATCCACCACAAAGCTGTCATTGCTGCACTCATCTGTTGCTGCCACCTACTCCTTCCCAGCAGTTACCCTCTGCAGCGTTATTGCTGTTAACTGTTTCTACCGTGATGTCATCACCTGATGACGTCTTCCAGTCCTTGCTGTCTCTGGCCCTCCTTTTTCTGCCCTGTCCATGCAGCCATGTCAAACCTCTCTGGGTGGTGTTCCTGCACACCCACCAGATTCCAGAACTCCCAACCTGTTCCCTGCTTCAGTTAACACTGTTGTTTGGTGTTTTTTGCTGTGATGTGACTGCTGGTCAGAACACAAGTTTAAAAACACCACCTGCTCCAGTCTTGTAGGGGAAAGAAAAAAAAAAAAAAGGATATAACATTCCTCGTGGCAACCATGTGTCCTTCAAAAAAGGTGTGTGAGACAGCAATGAGTGGATGTTCTTTACATGAAGGACACCATTGTGGTTTTTCAGAAGAAGCGAGACAAACTTTCCCAATACTGGAACAGGTCATCTTCATTATGAACTCTTTAAAAATTGTTTGAAATGTATATTCAACTAGAGCACTGTGCTCATAGAGCGCAAACCTCCACCAAGACTAGTTTCCAATTCTACAAATTTTTACCTTGAAAAAAGAATTAGGGTCAAAGTCCTGTTTGAAGTGGCTTTTCAAAAGCTAAATTAGATGTGATCAAATGTCAGGAGTATGTATTTAGTTCATGCACTTGAATAAAAAAAATTGTGTTGTCAGGGTTTTTTTTCTTTCTACTTTTCTGGTTTCTGAATTCATTTTCAGATCATTTTCACAGAACATTGGTTATCGCTGCTATGCACAATTTGTCATTGTGTTTTGGCACTTAGTTTCCCACTAATAGCTGAAAGACAGACAAACAGGCATAAAATTTTGGTGGAGTAGGTAAATCCATAACAGACAAATGAGAGTGATTGAGAAATAAGGCACAAAATGGACTTTTCAATATTAAATTCAAATGTCTACAAAATCCACAATCCGGATCAGATCAAACTTTGCCAGGTGATAGTGAGTGCCAGTCTGTACCTCACTTTCAAATATGAGAGTGATTGTGGTATGTTTGATTAAGATAACGTAACATATACATACATTCAATGAGGCTTCAATGTTTCAGATCCGGATCAAACTTTGTCAGTCAAAGAATGCTATCCTACATAAGGGTCTCAAATTTTTTTAACTAAGTTATGAATTTTTGAAAAATCGTTCAATATGAAATATAGGGGTTTTTCCTGACTTTGACCATTGCAAATATTTAGATTTACTAGGTTGTTCCTGTTCTGTTTTCATATGCAAATATGTTTTTAGTTGTCTTTCCTTTTAAGTCAGCCTTTTGTGGGTATTCTTTATGCTCAACAAGATAAACTGAGGGTGATAACAAATTTACAATAAACTTATTTTCCAAGTGGGAATAATAGCAAATAGTGCCGGAGGACCCCCACCCCCAACACACACACACTGATTGTCACAGTACTGCTGGCAAAAACTATTATTTCGGTCCCTTATTGATGAGCAGTAAAAGCCCATTTGTGCTCTGAATTCCATTATTTTCAAAGGCAATACACACGGCAGCTTTGTCTATGAAAAGAAGCTTTAAAACAGATGGCTCTGCTTGACAGGAAAAAAAAAAAAAAAAAACCGTCACTGCAAACATCAGAAGTGAATGACAGTATTTATACACACACAGACACACATCATAATGAAGGCATTTTTACGTGAAAAGCAGAAATAAGCTAAGACCATTTTGAACCATGCCACAGTTCTGTGGTGTTGGACAGCTGAAACCAGACATAAAAGATCATTTGGTTACTTTTCTGAACATCACGTGTCACGATTTTTCTGCAACAAGTACATACACGTGTACACAGGAAAACATGCACATTCGAGTGTGACGATCACTTCTCTGTGTGTGAGAGCTCTGTGCACCTCCACTGTCAAAGCGCATCATAATTATTCACCAGCTTGCTTCAAAAGAACATGTTCAGATGGTGTGAGTGTAACAGAGGACACCGAGCACTTTCAGCTGACGTGCAGCTCACGAATCTCAGAGCTCACAGAGTTTTGGAAAATGAGTAAAAAGCTGCATCACACCTGTGAATAAAGTAAAACTGTTCAGATACAATCCAGGGCAGCACAGTGGGTTAGTGGTTAGCACTGTTGCCTCACAGCAAGAAGGTCATGGGATCAATTCCCACCTGTGGCCTGCGCGGAGTCTGGATTTTCTCCCTGTGTCTGCGTGAGTTGTCTTCCCACGTCCAAAGACATGCACCTTAGGTGCAGTGGAAGCTTTAATTTGTAGATGTGTGTGCGGGCGTGAATGTGTGGTCCTGCCCAGGTTGTACCCTGCCTCATGACTGCTGGGATAGGGTCCAGCCTCCCACGGGATCCTTAGAGTAAGCAGGTATGGAAAATGGATGGATACAATCTATAGCAACCACGGGCGGGTTAATGTGTGGGCTTGCCTCGGCTGAAGATTAGTGACCCAAAGTCACACAGAGCCCCAGATTGTTCATCTTGAGTTCAGATGTGCTGCTGAGGCAGCGTGTGTTCCGCTGCAACAAGATGAAGGTTGGGCTCTGGAACCAGCCCAGCAATGCTGCCTCAGACCACCTTAACGATCAGATATGCTAACATAGCAGTGGAAGAATTTCCCATTTAATGAAGCTGCAGAAATATTTCTGTAGCCTCACATGAGTAGCAGGAGGTGGTAATGGTAGAAAATATTTATTTTCAAATATGCTTTATAGCCACTTCAGAGATTGTGCATTGTGTAATTTGGGAGATATTTCATATAGGAAGTGGGTGTCTACCATGACAAAAACCCTCCACCCCATGCAAAAAAGAAAACTGCAATATATACTGTAATTGTGACATCTTTTGAAATATTAGAATGTAATTGTTTTGACTTCATTAGTTTTGATGAACCCTGCATTGAACACAACATTCAAGTTTATGATATACGAGGTCTATTAGAAAAGTATCCAACCTTTTTTTTTTTTTTTTTCAAAAACCATATGGATTTGAATCATGTGTGATTGCGTCAGACAAGCTTGAACCCTCGTGCGCATGCGTGAGTTTTTCCACACCTGTGAGCAGGCTTTGAGTGAGGAGTGGTCCAGGCCCCTCGTCGTTTCATTGCCAGGAAATGGTGGAATGATTTGGGCTTTTTTTTCCCCCATCAGAATTTTTTCAGAAACTGTTAGACACAGGCAGCTGGAAACCATTAGAAAAATTTATCCGGCTTTTGCTGAAAATGTTACAGGCTTGGTAGAGAATAAGGAGTGTTACTGGCGCTTTAAAGATGGCCCCCAGCGGCTGTGGGGCGCGCTGCGCTCCGAAGCCGGCATCGACAGGCTGAGCGACCATTTAATTTCTAAACGGATGGCTGTCTGGATCCATGACCATTGTGTCCCATTTCTCTGATTATCACAAGAGCTGGACATCAACCATTTTCAGGCAGATTTCACTTTTAACAAGAGATTTTGTCATGGAAAGCTGAGCGGAGGCTTCGCGCGTCACGATGGATTCGCTACTGGAGCGAGACAAAACCAACCCCGGTTTGGTCTCACAGGACGGCTTTGAGATGGCGTTCAGACAGCTGTCGGTTTTTCCATCGAGTGATTATCTGAGAAATTGTGGATGTGCGTGGACATGCCAGAACATGTCCTGTGAGGCTTCATCACAGCGTTGCTTTGCGCCATCCTGTAACAGTGGAATGTGCCGTTCATTTCCAAACTGGACGCTGTGTTTTATCCGGGATGTCATCTGGCTAGCACAGGAATTGTGAAAAGACGTGGACATCAGCACTTTTTCGGCACATTGAGACAGACATGCGGAGGCTTCGCGCATCACGGCGGTACAGCATGGCGCAAAGCAACACCATGATGAAGCCTCACGGGACATGTTCTGGCATGTCCACGCACATCCACAATTTCTCGGATAATCACTCGATGGAAAAACCACCGACAGCTGTCTGAACGCCATCTCAAAGCCGTCCTGTGAGACCAAAACAGAGATGGTTTGTCTCGCTCCAGTAGCGAATCCATCGTGACGCGCGAAGCCTCCGCTCAGCTTTCCATGACAAAATCTCTTGTTAAAAGTGAAATCTGCCGGAAAATGGTTGATGTCCAGCTCTTGTGATAACCAGAGAAATGGGACACGATAGTCATGGATCCAGACAGCCATCCGTTTAGAAATGGTCGTTCAGCCTGTCGATGGTGGCTTCGGAGCGCGGCGTGCCCCACAGCCGCTGGGGACCGTCCTTAAAGCGACAGTAACACTCATTCTCTACCAAGCCCGTAACATTTTCACCGAAAGCCAGATAAATTTTTCTAATGGTTTCCAGCTGCCAGTCCGAGTTTCCGAAAAAATTCGGATGGAAAAAAAAAAAAAAAAAGCCCAAATCATTCCGCCATTTCCTGGCAATAAAACAACGACGAGGGGGCTGGACCACTCCTCACTCAAAGGCGAATGACGCAACTGACAGGCGTGGAAAAACTCATGCATGCGCACGAGGGTTGAAGCTTGTCTGACGCAATCACACGTGATTCAAATCCATATGGTTTTTGAAAAAAATAAGTTCGGATACTTTTCTAATAGACCTCGTATAATGCTCCTGACTTGGTAATCCTTGTTTTAGAGAAGTCAAAAGTACTGATATTACAGTGATCATGCAATTACACATGTAATTTCAAGTCACAGCATGGCAAGTTGTAGTAAATCAAGTGTCACGGCCAAGCCAAAAACAAGATCTCAGGCTAACAGTGTGACTGAAATAAAACCTTTGACAATGGTTTATGTTTGAAGTTTCTGAAGAGCATGGCCTCTCCCTACGTTATTCACAGTGTTACTGAAATAAAACCTTTGTGAAAGAATTGTGTTTATAAAATTTTTGAAGAGCATGGACAAACTTAACACAGAATAGCCAGATAATTGAAAATAGACCATACTTTGTTACATTCAAGGGGTGGGGGGTTATTTTCAAGATATAGGATTCATTTTGATGCCAAAATGCTGGTATTAATATTATGAATCATTTCCCAAGTGGATATATTGAAATTCTGACTTGTGATTTTACCACATCCTGCTAACATGAGGCATATTTTAGAAGCTTGTCCTAGGTGCATTTTCATTTCAAGAACAGTGTGCTCCCAGAGCACCCACACACACCAGTTATCTTACATCTTGGCACCCCTTTCTCACATCCTTGATAACTCCCTGCAGTGAACCAAAAGTGAGGTAAACTAGAGTTCTATGGCTAAGTATAGCCAAGATCCCAACCTGGATGAAGCAGTTGACCCCAGAGTTACAGAGAGAGAGAGAGATGTCACTGGATTACTTTTCATACAAAGAAAACTGAAATGGTAATGACAGCTTTCAACCAACCACATTTCAGAGTCATATACAGCACCTCTCCACATCCCATTTACCCATCTATAGCCCTTTAGTGTGGCAAAGGCTATTTGCACCATTGTGTAAATTAGGATTTGTGCCACCCTCATCTACAATACCAAATGTAATATGGCTTCCTCTCCTCTTTCCAGGTCAAATTCAAAACGCCTTCTGATCAATTCAATTTCACAGCTAAATATTTGATCCAAACTAGCAATATTTTGATGTTTCTTACCACATGAACTGCTCACACCATCCCAAAATGCATTCTGGCTGCATATAGCGAGTCCGCTTTAGTATGGATGAACAACCCGCATTACATGGAGACAAATTTTACCACTCACAATAGTAGGAAGAAATTAAACTGTTCCTGATGTGTACAAATCACTTTTTGTACCCACCTTGTAAAGAGAGAAGGACCAAATCCTGAAAACAAGGGTTCATTCACAATAAGTTTATTTTATGCATGAATGACCACACCGATGTGCTTTTACTCATTTTAATACCAGGAGGGTGACTGCCAAGTACACCAGGTTCTCTCTGGAAAGGGTCTCAAAACATGTGACTAAATGCTTTAACACAAGACTGGTTAACAGGCCTCACCCAGTTTCACCTGTTAGTCTTATAATGATGCATTAACAGGTGCAGTGATGTTGTGAAGTTGGTGCAGGAATCCCACAGATCCTTACTTGTGTCCGTTTGATTTCCAGAGTCACTGTCGGAGTCGCTCGTTCCAAATCCCAGCAGCTTAATCAGCCTCTTGTTGGCTTTAGGACGCTTGTTGCATTTGTCCTTGCAGCAGCAGGTATAGCTGATGTTGTAGGGGACTCCCAGGTGAGACACCATCTCATGTGACCCACATAGTCGAGGGGCCATGCAGCCCTGCCTGGAAAGAAGGTGGATGGTGCCATAGTAGGCTTTGGCGCTGAAACAGCGCCAGCCGGGCGCACACTCTGTGGTCATATTGACGCATGGCTTGCCAATGTAATCAAGTGGACAGAAGTTACACACTAGGACAGCTTGGGTCAGAACCGGGAGGACCAGAGCCACAGTAAGCAGGATGGAGATCAGGAACCAACCCAACAGATGGAGACTCACACTGATGTAAAGTTAAGTAAGATTACTGCAAACAGGAAACATGGTCTAAAAACATTAAACAGATTTTTTTTATTATTATTATTACCTTTGATTCTTCTGTATCCCCATCATCCTGCACATAGGCACCAAACGCTTGAAGAGAATCTCCACCCTGAGGAGCTTCTTGTTAAAGCAGCAGAGCTGATGACAAATTACCGTCAGGTGTGTCTGAAACCAGCTGCACTATTTTTTTATTTTTTTTTAATACACAGACAACACACAACTTTTAAAGTAGTATTTTAACTTTTCAGTTTATTATTATAAATTCACATGCTGTCCTTCAAACCAGTTTGCTGTTTAAAACAAAAAGCATATTTCCCACATGAACTGTAAACAGGATTGTAGCGCCCCCTACTGTCTGATGCACAAACACGTAAATATTAAGCATTTAAGCTTTCAAAGAGCATAAACCTCTACCGGGATACTGATAGCCAACTGACACAATTGTGACAGGAGACACAATTCAGGTTGTTTCTTCCTCCTCTGGTCTTTATGACATCATAGAGCCAGACTGTGAAAGAATGAGATCAAATGCAAGCCTTGGCAGTAAATTTAAAAACATTGATAAAATGAAATATTCTGATCTTCTCTGTCATTTCAATTCATTCGCCAGTTTTTGCATTATAGTGATCGTAAACAAACAATCAGAGGCATCTGATGGTGGCAGTGACAGAACAAATGTTCTCTTTGATTCCACTGCTCATGTTCCATACCCGGAAGAAAAGGAGAGTTTTCCATCCTTGCACAAAGGCTCCTGGAAATGAGAATACAGATGAGTTAAGTGGAGGTTTGTAGACCTCATCCTCAATCTTTTTCATCATTTTGCATTTAGAAAGCAGAGACGATTACTTTTCAGTCAACTTTTAATTGTGCTAAATCATTTCTTCTCTATCTTTTATAGTTGGCAAGGTATACTATGCCTAAAGGCATGATCGAAGCTCTCGGGTAACACTGTGGTAATTTAACCTGGTCATCAACAGAAGGTTATGTTCAGAGTATCAGCTTAACTCGGCTAAAAAAAGCACCGCACTTTCATTAAACTCTGAATATTCTGCTGTTGTAGTCTAAACTTGGGATATTAGTGCTTTAAGTAAATGGACCCCAGTGGCATCCACATAATAAAAGGCAAGTGGCCTCTGTGTGTTTGTGTATTGGGAGCATCAATTGAAATCTAGAAACAGCTGACTTTTGACCTTTGGCATACTTATGTATTTTTTCATGAGGATTCAAGTCGTGAAAACAGCAAGGTGATCGGACCAATACGCACTTCCACAATAGCAGCATGTATTTCAAAATAAAAGCCTGTGAGGTTACTGCAGACATGACAGAATTCAGCAGTCTTTCCATCCTCTAACATCCCAGGCAGCATATTCAAATATGGACCCCAAACCCAGAATCAACATGTTCACACTCCACACAAAACAGCAGAATATGTCTCAACAGTGTCTCACACAGGCCAAAAAAAAAAGGACAAGAAATTTGATCTAATCTGAACACTTTCACGATGCAAATATAAAACATCAGTTATCTGTAATTTCTTTACATGGGATATTGTACTGGTTAAGCAGCTGCAGAACAGCATATTGACAACAAAAATTCATTTTAGAAAACTGAACACAGCGGAAAACAGATTAAACCTTCAAGAAAAACTTTCATAAATGCCAAGAAATTTTTCTATGTCAGTACTTACAAAATATAGCATAACTGTAAACAGATTTTCCCCAAAATTCAGCTGTCAATTTTCAATTCAATTTCAATTTATTTTCATTTATATAGCGCCAAATCACAACAGAGTTGCCTCAAGGTGCTTCACACAAGTAAGGTCTAACCTTACTAACCCACAGAGCAGCAGTGGTAAGGAAAAACTCCCTCTGAGAAAGAAACCTCAAGCAGACCAGACTCAAAGGGGTGACCATCTGCTTAGGCCATGCTACAAACACAATTTACAAAACAATTCACAAAACGAATATACAAGAAATGTTGTTGGTGCACAGGACAGGAGGGTCTTCAGCACAAATACAACTCCCATCTCTGGATGGAGCTGCACCTCAAACAGAGAGAAAAAACAGAATCAGGCATCAGAAAGACAAGAAATACAGTATAATTTGTCAGTATTAAACAACAACAAAAAACAGGAAATACTAAGGTGATCACTGGTGACCAGCCCTAAGCTTCACTAAAAGACCCAGAACTTAGGTAAAGTTGAGGCCGCGGCATGCTCCGTTTCGTAATAAAATGAATTAAAAGAGTAAAAAGCGCAGAACTATACTATGCCAGTATGCTAGCCATATGAAAGGAAAAATAAGTGTGTCTTAAGTCTGGACTTGAAAGTCTCCACAGAATCTGACTGTTTTATTGACGCGGGGAGATCATTCCACAGAACAGGGGCACGATAAGAGAAAGCTCTGTGACCTGCGGATTTCTTATTCACCCTAGGGACACAAAGTAGTCCTGCACCCTAAGAACACAAACCCCGGCCGATACGTAGGGTTTAATAAGGTCAGCTAGGTAGGGAGGTGCCAGTCCATGAAAAATTTTATAGACTAGTAGAACCTTAAAATCTGATGTCACTGGAAGCCAGTGAAGGGATGCCAAAATGGGTGTAATGTGGTTGAACTTTCTGCTGTCCTGAGTATACAGTACAAACAACCGCATCTAGAACGCATGGTTCCCCACGGGTCAACATCCTTGTCATTTTTAATTCAGGATATGATATAATATGAAATTAATTTAAATTTTTAACAACAACCAATTAATATTTTTAATTTAAAAATATGCATGTGTGGCATGGTGGCTTAGTGCTTAGCACTGTTGTTTCACAGAAAGAAGGTTGTGGGATCGCTTCCCACCTGGTCCTTTTTGTGTGGAGTTTGCATTTTCTCCCAAAGTTTGTGTGGGTTGGCTTTCTCCCATTTCCAAAGATGTGGCCATTAGTAAAGTAAAGATGGAAAAATATTAAAAGATTCGATTTTCTGGAATCAATAACTTTAAATCAAATGACACCTCTTTCCAAATGTTGTAATACAGACAACAAACTACAACCAACCAACACTGTTTTTCCCAAAAAATGAGATGTCGTCCATTCTTTATGGATTACAGTGAACTTGCAGCCGGCTGCGAGACCTGAACTCAGGGACCATCAACAAGTTACCACGGCGAAAGGAAATGCTTTGATAAAAACTCAACGTCACATTTACAGCTTGTAGTGCCACCAAACTTGACATCACACATCCATGAACTCCAGCTTTGAATAAAAACTTATTGAGATTTTATTCAAATCGATTAAAATAAAAAATCTTCAAAATTATATAGCCATATAAGTCATCTAAGTGCTGTTTCAGGGTCACCACAGCAAATCCAAGTTGGATCTACATGTCAATTTGGCACACGTTTTACACCGAGTGGCCTTCCTGATGCAACTCCATATTACATGAAAAACGGGCAAGGGTGAAGTTTGAACCAGAAACCTTCCACACTGGAAACAAACACACTTAACCGCTGAGCCACCCCCAACACGACTGACTGATTTTCAGTAGGATGTCAGTGTCGTGTGGATCTTACAGCCAACTCGTCGTCCTCCCCTCTCTCTGTGTCCACCCAGTCTTCCTGATCCTCTGTAGGGTCATAGGTATACAGAGGGATCAGCCTGTCTCGTAGGTTCTCCAATCTGAAGAGCGGCACACAAAACACAAATCAGGCTGACATGCCCCATTATCATCTTTACTGCCATTCACTGCAGAGTTTGTCATCAATTACCTCACTTTCCTCTTGATATAAAACACCTACAAAACACAACAACAAACACTTAGAGATAACGCATCACCACGTGGAGAAGAGCAGAAGATTCCTCACCATCGCCAATGCACATCCAACCAGTGTGAGAAGCACAAATGGGATCAGCATGTAGTACGCAGTGTTCCCAGGAGTGGGTTTTCTGGGTGGAACGTCAGACGTCGTGAAGTTTAAATTCATTTCTGTTTGCGCACGCTCCACCTTCACCCTCGGCTGTCTGTACCTCACCTTCCACCTTTGTCATACATTTAGAACCGAGTTTCAGCTCTGTCATGGCAGCAGCCAGCTGGTTTCTCTCACCATGGTTTCACTTATTACTGTACACAGTCAAACAGAGCAGATGTTTTACAATCATTTCTTACAAACCAGAAAGATTACATTTGTTAGAGTAACTTACCTGAAATGTGCAGAGGATATAGTTCCAATTCTTATGTCTCTCCACATTCGACGCATTTACGGTAACATGATTCACAGGCTCAACCTGCTTAGTAACATTCCTCATCAAGGAGTGGATGTTGCTGCTTATATTTGATTTTAGCTGGATAATTTTATTTATTTACAGCAATGAAACACAGCTGTGGCATTCG